>NC_083319.1:35379916-35679916 GCF_963455315.2 Globicephala melas
CATACAAAAACCAGGCTGAGTGAGCTCTGTGCCTTCTGGGCACAAGGAAGTGCATCAAACCTGCAGATGCACTCAGCCCTATACCCAAAGGTTCTGGCTGAGGCGTGCAGCTTGCCCAGCCCAGATCTCCTCACCAGGAGCAGAAGCAGGTGGTACCTGCTGGATGAGCTCCTCCTCGTGCAGCAGGTGCAGCCGTGAGATGTTGTACTGCTCCTCCAGGGCCAGGGCAAAGTACTCCATACTTCGGATCGACAGCTTCTCCTTCACCGTGAGGATGATGTCCTGTGGGCACAGAGGCATAAGGGTCACCGAGGAACAGGCCAGCCCTCACGTTCAGGCACAGAGCAGGGAGGACTCCCTTCACTTTCCCTCTGCTCCTCGGTGCTGCTGGGGAGAGAAAGGCCTACACTGACCGGGTCCACTGCCAACGCAGGCAGCCAAATCTTGACGGGCCGCATGTGGGACTTCTCATTGCCCCTCAAGGTCCTACACCCACCGCTCCCCTTCCCTCAAGGCTCCAGCACCACCCATACGGCCACCCTCTCTTGCTTTACTCGAAAGGCTGAAGCTATCCTTTGGGGGCTTATGCCTCTCTTCAAGGTCTCCAGATTCATCCTCTCTCTGGAGTCTGCATCGTCAACTGCTTACCAGACAGAATCACACCACCTACTCTCTATGTAACTATGGGAAATCAACCTGATGCTCCTGAACCTGTTTCTTCCTATGAAATGGAGGATAAGGATGCCTATTTAGAGGGGCTGATGGGATGACATGATAATTAATACTGTGCCACCACAGTTGCCATGCCACATTTTCCTTGTTCACTACAGTGGCCGCTTGTCATCACAAGGTCTTTGCTGCCTCAGGGCATTCACAACGCTGTTCCCTCTGGCAGGCACACTCCTCCCACACTCTTCACAAGGCTGTTTCTTTCTCTTCAGAGAAAACTTCTCTGGTCGCTGTATCTAAATGGGATTGCCCCTGTTATTCTCTGTCCCAGGTCCTGTTGATTTCCTTCATCACTACTGGATATGATTTTCTTCAACGACAGCTCTGTTCTCTAGTAATAGATAAGACAGTACAGTAAAGTTAAGTGAGTGGGCTCTAGACCTAGACTTCCACTCACTAGCTGTGTGTCCCTGGATGAAGTGCTTACTCTCTCTATGCCTCAGTGTTTTCATCTCTAAGATGGTCATAATATTCACACCTCTCTCAGGGGTTGTGTGCGGTAAATTAATTTCCCCATATATGGCATTTAGAATCGCACCTGGCAGATGGCAAGTGTTCAATACATGCTAGCTGCTGCTATTTGTTTTCTTGCTTATTGTTATTTACGCCGCTAGATGCTAACCTTCCCCAGAATGTGAACCTTGCTTGTCTCGTGCTCCATTATATCCCCAAAGCTTGGCACTCAGTGATGCTCAATAAACTTTCACTCAGTGAATAAATAGTCATCACAGACTCATCATAGACGTCCTGCCAGAATCTCAGATTTAGTAAGTGCCACACCATCAGGTGCTACCTGCTCCTCACAGCTCCCGATTCTGAATCCTCTTCCCACTTGCTCCATCGCCCTCCATAACTGACCAGTGACGAAGTCCTGAAAGGTCTATCTGCTTCTGTAACTCAACATTAATTCAATGCCTACTGTGAGCTGGCCATGATGGAGAGCCCCTCACTGGACTCTGTCCCCTCTCTCCATTCTCCATTTGGCTTGAGTTCACACATTTCTCCTGGCTTTGTTGAGTGGTGCCCTAAGGACCCCACCCCGCCACCCATCTGACCTCCACCTTGCATCTAGAGCAGGGGTTGACAAACCATCACCTGTGGGCCAAATCTGGTCCACGGCTTGTTTTTGTAATTAAAGTTATATGGGAACACAGCCATGCCCATTCTCTACAATGGCAGAGTTGAGTAACCATGACAGAAGCCCCATGGCCTGCAAAACCGAGAATATTATCTGCCTCTTTACAGAACAAGTTTGCTGACCCCTGATCTAGAGAAACTTGTCTAAGCCTTGTACTTCTCATGCTCTCCCTGGCTCAAGAATATTCAGTGGTCCCCATGGCCCACTAGCCCAAATCCAGACTCCTTAGCTTAATATTCAAGGCTCTCAAGTATCAGGTGCCAGCCCACTTCTCCCACTTTATCTTCCGCTGCTTCTTCCAATGTACCCTGCTCCCAAGGCCCATATACTTGCCAAACTTTCCCATCACTGGATCTTTTGTTTGTTTGTTTGGGGTTTTTTTTTGCGGTACGTGGGCTTCTCAATGTTGTGGCCTCTCCCGTTGCAGAGCACAGGCCCCGGACATGCAGGCTCAGCAGCCATGGCTCACGGGCCCAGCTGCTCCGCGGCATGTGGGAACTTCCCGGACCGGGGCATGAACCCGCATCCCCTGCATCGGCAGGCAGACTCTCAACCACTGCGCCACCAGGGAAGCCCATCACTGGATCTTTGTTGGTGTCATTCCACATGCCCGGAAGCTGTCTTCACCTACCACTCCTGACCCATTCCTGTCCATCTTTCCAAGTCGGCCTCATAGGCCATCACATCCTGGGGGCCTTTCCTTGCCACCCAGCTGGAAGCTCTCTCTTCCTAGAGCCCACACCACACCATTTTCATATCCCGATTTCCTGGTTCTGAGCACACTGTACCCACAACAGTCTCCTTGTGAAATAACCCCAGGTCTCATCTCCTCACCCCAGCCCCACCCCAAGACTCTAGGCTCCCTAAGGGAGTGACCTGGCATAAGTTATTTCTGTATCATCAACAGCTTTGCCGGCACACACAAAAGAGTCACTAAATGTTCACTGGGTCAAATGACATGTTATTTTCCTTGATTTAGAGAAAGAGGTTTTCTAAGGTAAGAAATTTGCTTCTCTTGATAAGGCAGTGGGGAAGAGAAGTCACTGATGAACTGACAATGGTTTTTCCCTTTTTTACCCATTTGGGGATTTGTTTACATACCCCCCTCTTTCTCTGTCATAAAGAGCTAAAAGACTTGCTTTTCAAAAATTTGGCTACTACAGGCAAGTAAAATTAACCAGTATTATACCAGCTAACTCCTTGCCCATTTCGCCAACTCCATCTGTCATCTTGGCTTTAATTCCCCTGTGGTGTGTGTAAGTCATCTCAAGGTCTTTTTGGCCACCAAAGGGGGACTCACTTTAAATAAAGCATCCCCTCCATTCCAATGCACTTTGCTCAAAGATGACAGAAGTAGACACCTTGTCTAATGCATTTGCACAACTTTCATGCAGAATGGCAGCGTGGCCACCTCCAGTGCAGGGTTCAGAGACAACAGACCAAGTTGGAAGCCAGCTAGGAGCTAGCTGACCTTGACAAGTTTGGGATCTCTTGGGCCAGTGTTCTCATCTGAAAAGTAGGTTAATAATTGTCACTTTACAAGGTTACTGGGGGCATTGAGTGAGACAGTGCACGAGGAAGTACCCAGGGAAGTGCCAGACATGTAGTGAACACTGAACAAATCCATTCCCCCCTCCCTTCCTCCATTGGGTTTGAGCTTCCCAGGGTCAGACAAGCTTTCTCCAGCTTCTCCTCAGTCACACCAAGATAAGAACGGGATAGAGCATTTGGGGCAGCCCTAGGAACTGCCAAAGGGAGGTGCCAGGGAACACTGGTGTGTGTGCGTGCATTGAGTATGCACGTGTGCACTCAAGTGCGTGTGCGTGTGCGTGTGTGTGCGTGTATCTTGGCTACTGTCCGGTACCTATAGCTGCACTTGCCCACCTGAACCTGCTCTTCCCCCGGTATCAGAAGAGCTGGGCTCAGTGTTGACTCTTACACGATTTTTAATGTTTGAACAACTCCTTTCTTTGCTTCTTCCCTGGTGCCTCCCTCTAACACTATTTGCTTCCTTGTTCAGAAACTATAGTGCCATCCCTTATTGTCTATGGATAAAATCCAAACTCCGTTGCCTGCCATTCGAGGCTGTCCCCAGCCAGCCTGTGCCGTCTCCCACTCCTCCCATGAGAAAATGGCCTGTGTTCCAGTCCTGTGGGATGGTTTACTGCTTCCTGGGCAATGCTTGTCTTACTGGCTCTCTGCCTTAGTTCATGGGACTTCTTCAGATTGATGTGCATCCTCTAACTCCTCAAAAACCCTGTCCCCACCTGTGCTTGTTGAAGTCTTAGAAACCCTTCAAAGCTCGGCTCAGGTCCAGCTTCCTTGCAAAGCCTTCTCTGACGTCCTGACAGGACAGAACATGGTCAGATAGAAAGATGGTGCTCTTTCCCTTGCATGCTGGGCACTTCCTTGTCCCTCTCCCTACAGCCCTTACTTCGTCCTGCCCTGGACTACTGCGAGTTCCAAGAATGTCCATCTTCCCTCAACTAGACTGCAGGCTCCTGGGAGACAGAGACCACTTTCTACCTCGTTCTGTACCACCTGCCTCAGAGTATCTCCTCTGGGGGAACTTGTTAAATGAAAGTCAAACTGACTTCCATCCAGAATAGAATTCACAGGGGCCTGGACCTGCCCGCACACCTTGCCTGGAATTTTAGCGACTCTAGTCTTTTGGGTAGCAGGTGGAGTCCCATACAAGAGGCAGGGAATCCCAGTGGCTAAGGGTGAAAGCTTATGAGTTGTATTGGGTACTTCATCTCTCTGAGCCCTGATTTCCTCCCCTGCAAGACGGTGATTAAAATACCAGCTTGCTGGGTGTTTGTGCAACTAAATGAGATAACACAGTGCTTGGCTTACTGCAGGTGGTCAGACCATGGTGGTTGTGAGATCACCAAGGTAGCTGCCTGGCAAGCTGCCCCCGGGGTCCTGGGAGCCAGCAAATTCTCACTGGGAAAGAGATTCAAGTTTATTCCAAATACCTTCACAGTCGTGTGTGCCTCAAACTTGAAAGCTTTGGTCTGTCCATTCTCCAAGTACACCTTGAGCACGTTGGGCATACACAGCAGAGAATTACCCTGGAAAACACAAGAGTAGTGTTGAAACTGTCCCTTCCTGTCCCTGGGTGTGACAGATCCTCAGCTTCCCTGGCCCTGCCTGGTGAAGAGAGCAGGATTTTCCCCAACCTCCTCACCACGTTGTAGATTGATTCTTGACATTTGGAGATTTGTCCAATGGATGAGGTCTATGCCACACAGATACAGGCATGCTTTGTTCCAGGGATAGCCACTAGAACTGGAAGACGGGGAAGAGTGAGCCCTGCCACGAGCATACTGACAGCACTGTGTGAGCCTGTACGATGTCACGCGGCCATCAGCTGACACTTCACTGCTGGTTGCCGCCCTTATGGGATGCAATTTGGCAAGTCAGGTGACAAGCATGCACATCGTCTCAGATGGGCCTTTCTGAGATTCTTGCACTGTGCCTTGCGGGGTTGGGTGAAATGGGGGGTAGGTTGCTCCCTCAGAGCCCCCTCAACATTTTACTATTTCATTCCCTACAGTAAAGCAACACCAAAGGGCAGAGGGCTGCTCTCCGTCTCTACTCATCCCAACCATCACTCCGGATTTATGAGAACAACTGCCCCCAATTCTAATCTCTGCAAAGAGTTTGGGTACAAAGCCCACCTGGGTTAGAAGCTTACCATCTTTTTTCAAAAACCTGACAGCCTTTTTCAGATGAGAAGTTTGTATCTCCTAAATATAAGGCCACTTGTATCGTTTAAGCAAGACTCACATTCATCACTCTACATAACTTTTTTTTTTAAACCACAGTACTTTTATGGAAGAAAAAGGAATATGGTCATATCCCAGTGCCATTTCACACTCAGTCAGGGATGAGGGATTTCACATCGCGCATGTTGTCATCTCACTACTCTGGTTTAGGGTATTTAGAAATCTTAATCTTTGGAATTCCCAAGTATGACATGCTTTCCTTGATACTTTATTATTTGTGATTTACCAAAAAATACATCCATAACATCATCACATAACTAAGGCTTTTCTCTAAGGCTTCTTCCAATTTTTATCTATACCTGTAAATAGCTTTTAGAGAGCCGCACTAATAGAACATGCACGATTCTATGTGCATTTTTACTCAACACATATACACTTCTTCATGTGGGTTTAATGTTTATAATTTTAATGGACTTATAAAGAGTCTGTTGAGTTGAAATATCAGAATTTCTTTAACCATTCCTCTGCCCTAGACATTTAACATTTTTTCAAATTTTTTGCAATTTATCTATCAGTAAAACAGATATCTTTAACTACATGGATTTTTGCATTTAAATTATGTTATAGACTTAAATTAATGAGAATGTGGTCCTTGGCCCACTTTTATGGCATTCATTAAGTTTTGTTTTCTTCTACTCCCAGAGATTAAATCAATTTACAAAGCCACCGATTAGTACATGAGTGTAGCTACTTTCTTGGCATCAGGGCTTACATTTTTCTTTATTTGTGCTCATTTACTAAGTACGAAGTAGCAGTTCTTAATATTTTCCTTTGCATTTCTTTAACGGTTAGCAAAGTTAAGCATATTTGAAGTGTTGGTTTCCTTAAGTCAGACAGAGAAAGATAATACTGTATGATATCACTTATATGTGGAATCTAAAAAATAAAACAAACTAGTGAATATAACAAAAAAGAAACAGACTCACAGATATAGAGAATAAACTAGAGGTTACCACTAGGGACGGGGTGGAGGGGCAAGGTAGGGGTAGGGAATTAAGAGGTACCAACTACTATGTATAAAATGAATAAGCTACAAAGATATATTGATCAGCACAGGGAATATAGCCAAAATTTTATAATAACTATAAATGGAGTATATAACCTTTAAAGATTGTGAATCACAATGTTGAAACTTGAAACTTATATTGTTTATCAACTATACCTCAATAATAAAAAACCCCCAAACCCCCAAATGTTGGTTTCCTATTTCAGATTCTTCTAGGGTCTTAGTATGTTTCAAGGGAGAAAGTTTAGCAACTGATTTTATCATCTTTTAAATACTTGAGAGGATGAAAATGCAGGTCACAATGATGAATTCTCGCTGGTTTGGCTGTCTCTGCCTCACGTGGCTGATACAGAGACTCATTACCCTGAGCTGCAAGTCTCCCCAGGGGATCTGGTTCACATCTGCAGAACCCTTATTCTCTACCTGTTCTGTTAGTTGGTTCTAGCTTCTACTTCTCTTTACTATGTACTACTCTTTTTTTTTTTTTTTTTGCGGTACGCGGGCCTCTCACTGTTGTGGCCTCTCCCACTGCGGAGCACAGGCTCCGGACGCGCAGGCTAAGCGGCCATGGCTCACGGGCTCAGCCGCTCCGCAGCATGTGGGATCCTCCCGGACCGGGGCACGAACCCGTGTCCCCTGCATCAGCAGGCGGACTCTCAACCACTGCGCCACCAGGGAAGCCCTACTATGTACTACTCTTAAAAACACACGTTGAATCAAAATTCAATTTGCTGAAGAGGTTTGATCCATTTTCACAAACATGGACACACAGAGACTCAAATATTTCAGACTGACAGGATCTCAGGTCTTTTCTGATTAATACATTAGGCCTCCCACTAGACCTTCCTGAACAAATCCACCTTTTACTCTGAGGTCTAACTGAAGGTGGAGTCTGTTAAGCAGCAGGACAAGAAGAAAATAAGGGCTCTCCAGATGTGAACCAGATCGCCTGAATCTGGTGTTACAATGGCCGTGACTCCCCAGGCACTAGTCTCTATGCTAAGAAAACCAGATAAGGACAAGCTCTGATTTGAAAGTTTCAAAATCTATTATTGATCACTGAATTCAGAATGGTAATGGTTACAGGCCATCAGGTGGAAAATATTTAAATTATGAATATATGAGTCTTTAACAGTCCACATTGAAAACATCAAACTCTAGCCAACATTTTCCCTTTACAAACTTGTCTTCTGAACCCTCATATCCAACCACACCAATCCTGGGTATTCCCATATCAAAAAGGACTAGACAGCATATCACAGTGGAAAACAGAAGAAGTGAAGTCACACAGACCTGTGCTCCTGTATTTCTAGCTATGTGATCTCAGAGGTTAATTCTCTTAACCTCTCTAATCCTCTGCTTCCTCTTTTGTTAAAATACCTCCCATGCAGGGTATGGTGATGACTAAGGATTATGTACCCAAAATTCATGCAGTAGAGGTTCAATAGATGATGGGCTGTTTAAAAAAACCAAAGCCACTCCCCTCCCCCGGCCCCCATCACTACTATCAATATATCACCTTCAGAGGGAATACCAAGTTTGAAGATTTAGAATGAGAAATGAACAATTGGAATCTGTTGAAATTTCAAGGGCAGAAAAATGGAGTCACAGAATGACAGAGCCACACCCAGTGCGTCTCTCCCTGTCCACCGTTTGCAGGTGCCTCACTAAGGGGGCACAGAGCCTCAAGCAAGCCCTCTGCACTCCCTCTGCATCCCCTCCATGCTGCAGATTCCAGAGTCCTCAGGAGATACATGCCAGGAGGCAGCTCACCCACTTCATGAAGAGTCATTTCAACCTCCTGACCAGTGACGCACCTGGCTGTGTCCGCTGACGAGCACTTCCTCTGCAAAGTGCACCTTCACGGGGTTGGTCTTCAGCCTGGCTCGCTTCTCCTCCGTTAGGAAGGAGGACTTGGGGACTCCCTGCAAAACATTAACACGACACACTTTAGAAAAATGTGGGACTTTCATAAAAGCCATGTACATCTTCTCGTTTCTTAAAAACAAAAGCAAAAGCTTGACAGCTGTTGAGAATTCAATTAAAACCCACAGAGAAGGACGACATCCCATTAGAGATCTCTTTTCATAAAATTTAGGGATCTCAACCCAATGTTCTTATGTGTCTGAGGACAGCTCAAGATTCAATACAGTGGCCAAAGGCTGTGGTATGATGAAGACAAAGAGAACTGGCCTGTGAGCAAAGAAACCTGAATTCCAACCCAACTTCAGCTACTCAACAGTTCTGAGAACTACCTCAAACACAAATTGTTATGGAAGAAAACCAGTTGTGTGTATGTGTGTGTGTGTGTGTGTGCGCACACGTGTGTGTGTGTGTGCACACGTGTGTGTATGTGTGTGTGTACACACTCCTTTCTTTGGCCTTCAGTCTTCTCTTCTGCACAGTATGGGAACTGGACCAGGAGGCAGAAACAGCATAATTCTAATGAGCACGGGTTCTGGAGTCTAACTACCTGAAAAAAGCCCAGCTCTACTGATTTCTGCATGTGAGACCATGTGCCTGTGAGGCTATGGTGTCCTCATCTGTAAAAGGGGGATAACCAATATATCTACCTTGCAGGATTCTCTTTTGGCACAAATTAAATAAGACATTAAATATTAGTATTAATATTATAATAAATAATATAATTAATAGAAATACAGATCTATACAATTAAACCAAAACATATTTTAATCATAAAATTCTGTGTCCTAGAGAAGCAGTAATTAGTATTCCAACTTAGGATTTTATAATTCCTAATCAATTTCAAATCATTTGAGGACTCTAAGAATCCCCTTGGAGAAAGATGAGCATTCTTGCTGAAGT
This sequence comes from Globicephala melas, assembly GCF_963455315.2. NCBI lineage: Eukaryota > Metazoa > Chordata > Mammalia > Artiodactyla > Delphinidae > Globicephala > Globicephala melas. Next base: position 35,389,407 of record NC_083319.1, read on the forward strand.
AAAATATGTATGATCATTTGTCTTATGATCATATAACTTCTGGTGAGAGGCCCGAGTGGGCTAGACAATATTCAGGGCGTTTCTCAGGGGCACAGGGGCCATCACCTGGGCTAATATCAGCTTTCCCTGCAGGATTTCCAAAGTACAGTATTCATACTCCTCTTTTCTTGGCAACCTCATAGGAATCTTAGGAATGGTACTGGAACATGTTAATTTTCCTCTCCCTATACTTTTTATTTTTTAAAAGGAGGCAGCTATATGCTGCTTCCCTCTCTCCTTACTTAACAAGTGCTATCTTTTGCTATCACTCTTGGAAATAGAGTAGGAAAAGAACTACCTAATTAAGATTAAGATGTTCTCCACTGAGATGATAATCAGCTAAATGCAAAGAATCTCTCAACACCTGCATGATCATTTATAGCGATTAGCTTTCAGTATACTGTTTTTTTATGCATTGGTTTCACACTATTTCACAGGTAAATTCTTCTATTTAGAATAGAAGAATCTCCATTTATCTGTGCATAAAACACTTGGTCTTTCATATTTATGGCAAACATCCTAGTCCTATTTAGGTGGGGTTTTTTTCCTGTTCTACTTCTAAGAAACAAACAAACAAAAAATAACACTTCAAATAAGGAGAGGAGGCAACAATTTCTTTGCTTTTTAGTGTTATGGAGTTTTTGGACCACAGAAATTTAATTTTTTCCACATAATGAAATAGCTGTTTGTTCCACTGTACCTTCTCCCACTCCCTAAATGCTTAGGAATTCTTTCTGCAACTTACGACCGAATAGACACCCATCCATATTGTTGACATTTTTACGGTTTGTTTTTTATATTTAAGTCTTTAACATCAAATGGTGCGAGATATGTCCCAGTACAATTTCTTGAATAATCATCTTTTCTCCCACTGATTTGGGATGCCATATTTATCATATACTTAATTCTTATACTGGTATCTATTCTTGGACTTTCTATTTGATTAGATTGATATATCCAACATTTCATCAAAATCACACTGTTTTAATTACTGCAGCTTTATTAGTTTTAAAATCTAGTATTTCAAGGCCATCATTATTCCTTTTAAAAAAGATTTTCTTGATAAGTCTCACCTTGATATACTTTGTCAAAATCCACATAAAAGTCCCACAGGGAGTCTGAATTTTCCTTAAGCATATACATTAACATGAGAAAATCCGACATATTAGTAGTCTTCCCATCAAGGAACATAATATGTAACTCCTTTTATATTAAAGAAAAATTTTACTTCCTTCAGTATTATTCTAGTTTCCTTCATGTAAGGCCCACATATTTCTTTTCCCTAAAGTTCTCCTATTTTTTTTTATTTTTCCCTGTAAAGAACTAGCCCTTGGATTTATCAACTTTCCAATTTTTTCTGTTTTCCAAAGCATCATTTAGATTTAAATTTTTATCATTTTCTTTAATCTGCTTTATGCTTGTTTTATTAGTCTTTTCTTCCTACTTCTTGCACTGAATATTTACTTAACCTGTTTTCTTGTTAAATAATAAAATCACTTTTAAGGTTATGAATGTTACTCTGAGTATAGCTTCAACTGTATATAAGTTCTAAGAAGTAGAGTTCTAAATTTTAATTATTTTCTATCTAGTCTATAATGGTAATTTTTGCTTTTCCATTTGATTCTGTCTTTACTTAGGAGATTGCATTTTTATTCCAAATGACTGGGTGGTTTTAATTAAGTTTTTTTTTTTTTTTTTTTTTTTGTGGTACACGGGCCTCTCACTGTTGTGGCCTCTGCCGTTGCGGAGCACAGGCTCCGGACGCGCAGGCTCAGTGGCCATGGCTCACGGGCCCAGCCGCTCCGCGGCATGTGGGATCTTTCCGGACCGGGGCACAAACCCATGTCTCCTGCATCGGCAGGCGGACTCTCAACCACTGCGCCACCAGGGAAGCCCCTTAATTAAGTTTTTGATAGCTATCAATTTGTGTTTTATTATATTCTGGAAAAGAGACTTATACAGTTGTTTCTTTGGGGAATTTAGTTTTTTTGGTGGTCTGGTATGTGGTCACTTGGATTAGATTATTAAATGCATTATTAAAATTCTCTATGCCCCTATTTATTTTCTTGTCTATTTGTGGCCAAGGCTAAGAGGTATGTACTAAAGTTTCAAAATGAGAATTTTCTGTCAACTTTTCCTCCTTGGTAGTTTTCTCTTACAATCTGATTATATACTTTCCCCTGTATCACATATAAAGGACCACTAGGCTTACAGTGGTTTAGGATGGCTGGTGCCTTTCTGTGCATCATCTGTGCCACACCTTGCCTTGAGGCCGATAAAACACGTTCACATTCAACACCTTGTTGGGTCCTCAGAACAACCCATTAGATAGACAAGGCAGTTACTGTCCTCATCTCTGTTTTACAAAAATCAAAACTGAAACTAAATGACTGCTCCACAGTGATATCACTCAGACCTGTCTTGAAACTCCTAGTTTGGTACCCTTGTCATCCCACTCTGCATAATCACAGGTCTGTCTCCTTAGCTGGACCATGAGTTCTTGAAGCCTGGACCCACATCTGTGTCCTCCACAATACTGGCACACAGGCTGTTTATTCTACGGGGGATATTCTGCTGGGGGTACAGGGTCTTGGGGCCAAGAAGGGTGAAACTAACACACAAGACATAAAAAGAGATATACCGATGTGCAGCGAACAACTGTGATTGAAAGAGAATCTTCAGGTTCCCTGAAAAAAAAGAATAAAGGTAAAAAAAGTCATCATTCTGGGTGATACACGTGTGTGTGTGCGTGTGTGTATGTGTGTTAGGGTCAAAAAGACTGGTAGGATTACAAAGCAGCCTCTCTTGCCTCAGCTTCTTTGGCTCAGCAAAATTGAGGACACTGAGAAAGCAGTGATCTGTGAAGGAACTTAAGCTGTCCCAGATACCACTGCTACCTTAAGAAAATCTTCAGATACTTCCCTCTACCATCTAGTCCATACCTACAGCCACTAAATTAAGTCACTTATCTTTCTTTCTTTTTTTAAATTTTATTTTATTTTTGGCTGCATTGGGTCTTTGTTGCTGTGTGTGGGCTTTCTCTAGTTGCAGTGAGCGGGGGCTACTCTTCGTTGCGGTGTGTGGGCTTCTCATTGCAGTGGCTTTTCTTGTTGCAGAGCACAGGCTCTAGGCGCGCAGGCTTCAGTAGTTGTGGCACATGGGCTCAGTGGTTGTGGCATGCGGGCTCAGTGGCTTTGGCACAGGGGCTTAGTTGCTCCGCGGCATGTGGGATCTTCCTTCACCAGGGATCAAACCCGCGTCCCCTGCATTGGCAGGCAGATTCTTAACCACTGCACCACCAGGGAAGTCCCCACTTATCCTTCATTTAGTCTATATGATGGAAAACTCATCCGGTTGCTATGACCACTAGCTAGGTTTACATCCAGAAAAAATTTTTAAGAGAAAACAGAGCACTAACACAGATAACTTAGGTTGCTATTTCAGAAAACTGGCTAAACATTCATGAAATAGAATAAATGAATGTGGATAACACTGATCAGATAAAAGCCAACAAGTTTATGGTGTTTGGGCACACAAGTTTGGCGGGTCCAATCATTTAATCAAATACTAGACATTTTTGTTTTGTTATAATCTCTTAGGTTCCAAAAGTGATCAAATCACCAGATAAGTGCCAAACTTCCACTTTGCATTAGAGGACAGAACTGAAAAATCAATTCATATTTTCCTTTATATCTGCCATTGCTAGAGAAGCAGTTTGCAAAATAATTTCATTTGATTTCTTGCAATATGAACATTTAGGCCAGCTGCTGCCAGTGTGTTACTTCCTCTAACAGATAAACTCAACCTGAGGTTTCTAAGTGCCTGGGGATTGCCTCTTTTCCATTTTATATAAGAACAGGTCTTTTTCAAGAGAATTCACAACAAACCAACGTCCAAGTACTCTCAAAAGGACAGTTTGGCCTCACAGATAATCGGAGGAATCAGAGAGATTTTGTTGGGTTTTTGTTTGCTTGGGTTTTTACTTTTATAAATGGCAATGACACCGGGAATTAAGCTAAAAAAGTAAGCAGTTCCGGGATTCCCACACAAGGCATGTAGCTGAGAGTGCAGATGCAAGCATACATCAGGTCACATCCCTGCTCACAAGTCTTCAGTGGCTCAGTCTTCCAGGAGGAGAATAACCCCTGAACTCGCTGTATCAGCACCAAGATCCTCCATCATCCGGGCCTCACTTACCAGAACTTTTCTCTAGGTATCCAGTGCCTTAGACAAACTGAACCGCTCAGTATCCCTACTCCCCAGCCAGTCACTCCTCCTTGTCACTCTGCATGGATCACCCTTCACCTCCATCTTTGTAGCCCAAATTCTACCCAGCATTAAAGGTAGAACTTGGCCAGCCGAAATACTTCTGTACTCTTCTCTGTTTTGTCAAACCACAACTTCCCCACAAGTCGGAGGAATCTCCAGCGTTTACAGCCCCTTTCCCCTGCTTCTCTTGAGACACTGTCTGCCCTCAATCTTAGCGGGGTATATACGAGCTGTCTCTGTACTACCATCCTGTAAGTGTCTGGGGAGTGGAGCCCCTTTGCCCCCAGGGTTCCTTGCCCATTGAACAGATCAGGGTTCAATGTTACCTAAACATTCAAATTTTGGTCTACTGTTTTAAATTGTGAACACTTTTGTTTATTAGTCAGAGTTTGATCTAGCCTGGCAGAGATATTAGTAGCAGTGAAAATCTAAAATTCATTTGCTGGAATGGAGAAATTCTTTGAGAAAACCACCCAGTAACTGGGAAAGCAAACTTCATGATTTCCATAACCATATTTCATTTTTTAAAATGAAATAATCAGGGCTTCCCTGGTGACGCAGTGGTTGAGAATCCACCTGCCGATGCAGGGGACACGGGTTCGTGCCCTGGTCCGGGAAGATCCCACATGCCGCGGAGCGGCTGGGCCCGTGAGTCATGGCCGCTGAGCCTGCGTGTCCTGAGGCTGTGCTCCGCAACGGGAGAGGCCACAACAGTAAGAGGCCCGCGTACTGCAAACACACACACACACACACACACACACACACACAAAGAAATAATCAAATCCTTTCCTGGCTGCCCCATCCACTCACCTTATTCCCTAGCAATCTTGAAGCAATATTGGGCGTGGCTGAGAGGATTCTATTTTCTACACTATGATGGATTCTCTGTAAATCTTATGTTTCTCCACAGCGAGATTGTGGACTTCCTGAGGGTAGAGACTGCATCCTGCATTTTCATTTTCTCTTTCTCTGACTTTGTTATTGTTGCCGGTTATTCAGTGTGTGCTGCACATGATAGGCCCTCAGAAATGAAAACCACCACTCACAAAAAGGCACAGACTAAAGTACAAACTTGAAGTATCTTCAAGCTGGCTTTCCTCTAACTCTATTTCTCGTTTCCCTTTATTTATATTAAAGTCATTAAAACAGTGTTGGGTGAAAGTTTGAAAAGACAAAGGACTGCACGTGCCTATAGAACATCTGTCAGGCCTCCTCACTCCTGTCACTCACTTCCTCTGTCTTAAAACCAGGGTCGCCAACTGTCAGTGCCAACCACATTCACTCATTCCACTGAGCACCCACTGTGTGCCTGGTCTTAAGGAGATCATGGTCAAAGCAGAAATTGAGACATTTACAAAAATCACCAGGACACCAGGTAGAAGTTGGTAGGTGCCATACCGATGGAACTACGTATGCCTACAGGCTGCACCAAGAACATTTAGGAAGAGATGTTAAAAGGGTTAAAGAACAATAAGCAGACTTAGTGTCAATTTAGTCTAATTTTGGGCATATGTTACAACAACCCTATACGTCCTAAAGGGGTAGGGCCTATGTATTATTCATAATTACATTCCCCGCAGCGCCTAGCACAGTGTTTTGGGCATTGCAGGGGGTTGATAAATAGAGCACCCTGTGCCTCCCCATCACTTCTGTAGGCAGGTGAAAGAGGGCAGATAGTAACCGAGATGGAATTCTAAAACAAGGCTGTTATTGCTGCTTTAAAGGAGCCTGCACTTTACTTAAATCCCAGGGATATCAGTTATGCCCTTTCTGTCTCCCACCCTTGCTCTATAATAATCTGTGCAATATATATAATAATATATATAATAATTCTGTGGATGATGGAAGACAATTTAGTACCTCAGAATATCGACCGCTCGTTCACAGGAAAGGTCTTCAGCAGGCTCGTTGTTCATCTGGAGGATCTGATCACCAGGGAAAAGCTTGCCATAAGCAGAGCTTCCTGTTGAAGAGAAAAGAAGTAACTGATGTTCATGCCAGGAGAGCCCAGACCCCACGTGTCACAGCAGCTCACCTGAATGGCAGCCTGATCCAGTCCCCAGGGCACTGGCTCACCCACACCCCTGGCCAGACTTGGGCTCACATGGATTTCAGTTTTCCTGTTTACAAAGCATGGATAACGTACCTACCATTCATCACCTTCAAGGGATGTTAGGAGACTGTCCAGGGAAAGAAGACTAGCAGAAACTCCCTGAATCAACAGAGCTGGCCAGCCAATCTACTACATTCATTGCTAAAGAACTCTGGTGTGTGTGTGTGTGTGTGTGTGTGTGTGTAAATTCAAATTATTAGATTTTAACTAGTCCCAGATCTCACATCAACACATAGCTGAAGTATGACAAAAAACACTACACATTCCCAGCCTGCTCATCTTCACCCTGATACAGCCTATATTTTACAGACTCAAGTGAAAACAAATCAATAATTTCTATTACTGTCTGCCCAGAAACTCTCCCCAGCTCAGAGCATGTAGGGTTCAGAGAGGACAGCTGGTCCCAATACTGTCACTGCCCCTGAGACTGGCCAGGGGGCCACGGGTGGGCAAATCCCTGCCTGAGGCCAGTGGACCTGGGGTGCAGATCAGCAAGTACACTTGGAGCTCCTCCCTCCCAGCACCACAGGAAGGTGCAAAGCCCTAGACAGAATTAGGTCGAAATTAGATGTGCCCTGTCTAGCTTTCTGGGGTAGCATTTTCTACATTATGTTATAGCACAGAGAGATGGGAAGAGAACGAGGGATATTTCTCCCCAAGAAGCCAAAATCCTTTCTTGTTTCCCAGTCATCCCCTACCTGCTGTGACGGCCACCACTGTGAGGGGAAGGGTCTCAGAAATGTGAAATCCATAGTCCTGGAGGAGATCATCTTTGTCTATTTTTACTGTGTGTTTCACAGGGATGATGGTCTGGGTTGGGATCACAGGGATGATGGTCTGGGTTGGGATCCCAGGGAGTCCATCAGCTGCAGCATCTTTAGCCCTGGAAGAGAAGGAGTGTGTAAAAAAGACAGAGAGGGGAGTCTAGTTGGTCGCCACAAACCAGGTCAGCCCTAGGCATTCTGGAGGAGGAAGATGCAGAGCTAAGTGGATACCAACTCTCCTCTTGAGAGAGAGACGACACAAATGCCAGTAGATAAGACAGCGGGACATAGCACCGTGCTCTAAAAGAGAGGTCATGAAGTGCTGTGGGTACTCAGAGAAGAGGTAGAGCAGTTTTAACTTTGTGGGCTAGAGGAGAAGGAATCAGGGAAGCATTTGCTACCTAGAAGAGGTGGCATCTGAGAGATGTCGAGGGTATATCTACACAGCCCAAATCCTGGCACACACAAGATATTCAGTAACTGCTGCTGAGTGGATGGATGCATAGATGCATGGATGGGTAGGTGGATGGATTCATGGATGGACGCATGGATGGATGGGTGGGTGGATGGATGGATGGGTGGGTGGATGGATGGACGGACAGGCATTCCAGGCAGGGGGCACTGCTTCAGCAGAGGTACAGAAGAGGAAAAACATGGACTGTGAATAGGAACAAGGAATTGCTCAGTTTAGATGTCTAATGATGACTAATTTTTATAGGTGAGTTGTTTCTTTGGTGATTTTTTTCTTTTTTGCTTTATAATGAACGTTGCTTCCCCTTCAACTTTGTAACTGTGAGGATTCCAGTATAAAATCCCAGATATTGCAGACTCCCTCTATATTAATTGTTAAAAATATGTATGTTCTCTATATATCTAAAAGCAGGTAAGTTGAAAGTTATATTTTCTATCTTTCAATACCACAAAGCGAATTTATGAGCTATTTTTCATTTGTCTGTGGCAAGTGATTTTTTTCCTTCTAAGAGTCAGTGGTTCTTTCTGAGGAAAGTCAAATAGTGATGGGATAAGGTATTTATTGTCATTATAAAAAAACAACAGAAATGTGGAGGAGTAACAGCTCCCTCGGGGCTCTGCAGCTAAGGTTCATCATTTATTCTCATCTATTTACCAAACACTGTCAGGAACTCTGCCCAATGCAATAGGACCTCGGTTATCTGAAAATCACCTCTCTGTCATTTATAATAATCTCAAGTTTCAACAAGGACCAGGAAATATTAAAAAACTGCTTCGTGGAACCAAAATGCAGGTGACAAGTCCAAGCCTTATTACGCACATTATCCATCAAGGAGCTCTCTTAGGAGCGAGGAGAGGATTTCTCCTAGGTGAGCATATGGGTAATACTGAGAATTGTTAGAAGACAGACTTAACAAGAGGAAAGAAACAGAAAACTCTGATAATTTATACTGAATAAAACCCATAGGTATTCCTGATTTTTTTTTAAAAAAGAAAACTTTAAAGCTCTGAAAGGACCTTTCTAAGTAAAATAAATAATATAGTGCACTGAAAGGCAAAAATCAACATCTGCAGTCCTTTGAAAAAGCAACAGGAAGGACACCCTAGACACTACTCCTATTTAATGTGGCAGGAGAAATGCCTGGAATACTTATCAGAGAAGGAAAAATGATAAGAGGAATAATAGCGTACCTTTTTTTTCCTAAACAGTTGATGATCTACACCTAGAAAATGAATTCACAAAGAGAATTGCTAGTGCTTAAAAAATAGGTTTAGTGGAGTTGCAGGATAAACACATAAAACACAGCCACAAAAAGCATCTAACAATTCATTAAAAACAGAGTAGCTGAATGTGTATTAGGCGCTAGGCATTCTTAATAAGCTGATGCAATAAAGGAAGACACAAGTAAAACTGAGGCTGGATTCCTGGTTGGGAAGATTACATATTGAAAAATGAAAGTAAGTACTGAACGAAAATATAAATTTGATGGAATACTGGTTAAAAATCCTTCCAAATTAAATAAAAAACTTGATAAATGGATGACAGTAATAGTAGCAGTAACAACAACAACGATAATCATTTGTAACATTTATTGAACACTAACTATGTACCAAGGAGTGATCTAACTTGTTTTCATGGCTCATTTGACCCTTACAACACACTTGTGACGTAGGTATGATTATTATCCCTATTTTATAGATAAGAAGACTGAATCTTGCTTTGAGAAACTTTAACCTGCTTAAAGTCACATAGCTGGGGAGGGAGTTTCAAACTGGGGCTACTTTCTTCAAAGGCACTGCAGCACAGCTGTATAATGCAAACCACATTTGTAAATGTTAACTTTTCTAATAGCCACCTGAAAATGGGGGAAGAAATGAAAAAGAAACAAGTGATTTTTAATATATTTTTATTTAACCCAATATATCCAAAATACTATCATTTCAACATGTAATCAATAAAAAAATTATTGATGAGCTATTCTGCACCCTTTTTTTCATATTATGTCTTCAAAATTCAGCATGTATTTTATACTTACAAAGCATGTCAACTTGGATGCTATATTTTCAGCAGAAATTCTCAGATTTCATAAAATTTACAGTTAAAAAGTAAATTTTCAGGCCCAAGTTCTTCCGAACATACTTAAAAGTTTTCCAATAACTGAATGATCAGTCTTTACATTTAAATTAATTAAAATCAAATAAAATTAAGTATTTAATCTCTCACTCATACTAGCCACGTTTTAAGGGCTTAATAGCCATCTCTGGATAATGGCAACCATATTGGACAGCACAGATCTAGAGCCTATGACAATGTATGAAAAATATACGAGACTCTCATATACAAAAAGAAAATTTCTAACTTCAAAATTGTATTAACAGATGTTAGAGCAAATACCTTAAAAGGTACTTTATGTCAATTTGTCAAATCTTATATAGTTATATAAAATATTTACTGTGAGATGTGGGTACCTTTTAATGTAGAGTGGGTCTCCAAAATATGAGAAAACTTGAAGCCTAGAAGCCTTAAAAGAGTTGTGCTTCGGGGCTTCCCTGGTGGCGCAGTGGTTGAGAGTCCGCCTGCCGATGCAGGGGACGCGGGTTCGTGCCCCGGTCCGCGAAGATCCCACATGCCACGGAGAGGCTGGGACTGTGAGACACGGCCGCTGAGCCTGTGCGTCCGGAGCCTGTGCTCCGCAACGCGAGAGGCCACAACAGTGAGAGGCCCGCGTACCGCAAAAAAAAAAAAAAAAAAAGAGTTGTGCTTCAACCTAGATTATTTGACCTGGGAGCCTGGGCTCTTGAACACTAAATACTGCTGCAAGAATGAGGGTAAACAAGATGTGCAAGCACACACTCACGTGTGGGTACACTTGGGTGTGCATACACCCACCTTCCTCTCTTCTATAGATCACAATCTTAATCTGCTCCTATCAGACAGAGGCGATGATCAAAACTGCATGGCGTGGTCTTCACCAATGAAACGGAATAGAAACTTTAGAAAATCTTTTAAAATATTAGGTGGCTAGCCAGAAATAACTCAACATGGTGACATAATCACCACACTGCAGTACTAAACACCATACGAAGTATTACATTTCAAAAAGGTCAAAAGAGAGAATTATAAAAACTAGAAATAAATATGGACAGTTTATGCCAGCTTCTGGAGAGGAGACACATTTTTAAGGATTAGAAAATTAGAGACAGGCATAAGATATAAGATGGATGGTTTGAATGTGAACTTCAATAGCTAATACATAAATACAAATAAATAAAAGATTAGATAACAGAATAGGACACAAGGAGAAATATTAAATGATAAAAGTTTATAACTTCATCTTGTACACAAAAACTAACTCAAAATGAATCACAGACCTAAATACAAGAGTTAAAACTATACAACTCTTAGGAGAAAACATAGGAATAAATCTTTGTGACCTTGGTGTCATATTAGACATGCACAAGTAACAAATGAAAACATAGATAAACTGAACTTCTTCAAAATTAAAAACTCTTCTGCTTCAAAGGACACCACTCTGGACTTCCCTGGTGGTGCAGTGGTTTAGAATCCACCTGCCAATGCAGGGGACTCAGGTTCGAGCCCTGGTCTGGGAAGATCCCACATGCCGTGGAGCAACTAAGCCCATGCGCCACAACTACTGACCCTGTGCTCTAGAGCCCATGAGCCACAACTACTGAGCCCGCATACCACAACTACTGATCCTGTGCTCTAGAGCCCATGAGCCACAACTACTGAGCCCGCATACCACAACTACTGAAGCCCGCACGCCTAGAGCCCATGCTCCACAAAAGAAGCCACCGCAATGAAGAGTAGCCCTCCCTCGCCACAACTAGAGAAAGCCCACATGCAGCAACAAAGACCCAACGCAGCCAAAAATAAATAAATAAATAATTTTATTTTTTAAAAAAAGGACACCACTGAGAAAGTGAAAAGACAACCCACAAAATGGGAGAAAATATTTGCAAATCATATATCTAATAAGGACCTTGCATCTAGAATACATAAAGAATTCTTATAATACACTTAAACAAAAAAGACAAATAACCCAAATAAAAATTGGGCAAATAATTTGAATAGACATTTCTCCAAAGAAAACATACAAACAGCCAATGAGCACAAGAAGAGATCATTAGCCATTATGGTAACATAAATCAAAACCACAGTGACATAACACTTTATATCCACTAGGATGGCTATAATCAAAAAGATAGGTCAAGTGTTGGCTAAGGTGGAGAAAATGAAACCCTCATACAGTCTTGTAGTTCCTCAAAAGACTAAACATTGAGTACCATATGACCCAGCAATTCCACTCCTAGGTATATACCCAAGAAAACTGAAAGCATTATGTCCACACAAAACTTGCACGCAAATGGTCATAGCAACATTATTCATAATAGCTCCAAAGTGGAAACAACCCAAGTGTACATCAACTAATGAAATGACAAAGACAATATTCCATACTAGACTATTATTCAGCAATAAAAAGGAATGAAATACTGATATATACTATAACATGGATAAACCTTGAACACATTATGCTAAGTGAAGGAAGTCAGCCACAAAAGACTACAAATTGTATGATTCCATTCATGTGATATGTCCAGAATAGGTAAATCTATAGAGACAGAAAGTAGATTAGTGATTGCCTAGGGCTGGGGAAGGAGGGTTTTGAAAGGAAATGGAGAGTGACTACTAATACGTATGGAGTTTCTTTTTGGGGTGATGAAAATCTTCAAAATTCATTGTGGTGATGGCTGTACATCCTTGTGAATACACTAAAAACCAGTGACTTGTACATTTTAAGTGGGTGAACTGCATGGCATGTAAATTATATCTAAATAGAACTGTTGAAAATAAGTAAGTCAATTAAAAAAATAAAATCCTAGAGGGAAAAAGCTTACAATAAAAATATATGCAGAATGGGCATAAATACATGCAGTAAATACCCAGATTTCACGTGCTCAAAGCAAGTGAATTGACAACTTGCACATGAAGAAATAAAAGCTGGTAAATAACAGAAAATGTACAACCTTAGTCATTGAAGAAGCACAACTGAAAGGACTACAGAGAACTATTACATGTCTACTAAAGCACCAAATATGAATAAAAATAATAAAGCCCAACATGTGTGGGCCCTGGTATTTAAGGTTGACTGTATAAATTGGCTATTCAATCTCTCTGGAAAATAATCAGGGAAATTATAATATGAATTTAAAATTTGATCATTTTCTTTGATCTTCTGTTACCATTTTGACTGACATTCCTCAAAGTAATAACTGCCCTCCTCCCAAATAAAATATTATTTGCACTAGACTATGAATTCCTAGAAGATAAGGGTGACTTTTATTCACCTCTGTGTTCCCTGTGCCATAAAGTCCTAGAACAGAGTATGAACTCAAAAGACCCTAGCTCTTGAATATTCAAAAATATTTACCATAGCTTTATTTAGAATAGTGGAAAAACTTCAAACCACCCAACAGAGAACAGATAAATCAAGCACAGCAAGGAATTGCCCCAAGACTCTACATCAATGAAGTACCACAAGCCTGTGAATCTTAGACATACGTGGAAACACAGCTTAGAAAACACCCGTCCAGAGCATCTTCTAAACTGTGGTTCAAACCCCCTTCCTAAGGGAGAGATCAAATTATTCTGTCCCCACAGCTCCCCATCACCCACAGGATAAAAGTTAAACTCCTCAACCTTACTCTCATGTTCCTTTGTCTTTAAGTCTCAGGCCCTGGCCAACATTCCCTACCCACTCTCCTTCCCAGGCCATCACTCCAGCCTAATCTTACCTGCTGCACCAGTTTTGCATCTGGGCCTCAGTTCATGCAGCTACCTCACAGGAAAATGTGAGGCCAATCAAAGCCCAGCTCAAACGCTGCCTCTTCCAAAATGCCTTCTCTGATTTCCCAGCTAGACACAAGTTCTCTCAGCTCTGAGCTCTTCTGGCCTAGAGCACCTCAACTTCAATGATAACTGATCCCATATATCATCACCCCGAATAGACTGTAAATTCTCAGGATGCAGGAACCACTTTTTACCCACCTCTGTATTTCTCACCGTACCAAGTGAAGAACTTTGCCCACAGAAAGCATCTGTGCTTATTAGGTGAATACATGAGCAAAACACTACATAGAGAGAGCATGATGCAAAATAGTACCTCTAATATGATTAGCAAAGGTGGAAATGTATATTTAACCACTAATAAATAGCAGACAATTTGAATGTGACAGAGTTCAGTGTTTGTCCTTTGTTTGTTTAATTTGAAATATAGCTCAGCCCTATGACAATCGTCCTAATCAAGACCCATCTTTTCCATGTCCCAGAGCTCAGTAAATGGTATCAGGACGAGGCTCAGTTGCTCAAGCCAGACTCCTGGGAGTCATCTTTGACTTTACCCTCCTCTCACCCCTAATATCCTATCCGTCAGTACTACAAAAGATCTCCAAGATGTCCACTTATCTCTATATCTCCATGACCACCATTCTATTTCAGGACCCTGTTACCTGTCCTGAAGAAGATTGCTGTAACAGTCTCCTAGCTGGTCTCCCCACTTTTCATTCTTATCTCACCTGAATGATTCTCCATCCAGCAACCAGACTGATATTATAAATGCAAACCTGCTCGTATATCTGCCCTGACTAAATGGCCTAATCCAAAATCCTTAATATGGCTTAATACAGCGCCTGCCCACCACTGAAGCCTCTACAATGAAGCCATTTGTTCTCTCGATATTTTTGTTCCAGCCAGACTAGTATCCTTGGAGTTCCTCAAATACACAAGGTCTTCCCTCTGCCTAGAATACCCCCAACCCCTAACATAACACTCTTTAGAGATTTCCCAAAACACCCAACCATACACTATCTGCCCAGCTCCTACTCGATCTTCTGGTTTTGGCAGAAATATTCCTCTCCCTCTGCTGAACCTGTACACAGAACCTGTACATCCCTTTTTGAAACACACATCACCTTTGAAATGACCAGTGTGAAGTCTCTTGTCCTTTCTAGACAACAGCTCATATGGCAAAACCGTGTCTCTCTTGCCCCATGTGCTGAACTCAATGCTAGGCATAGAACACGGCTTAATAAATGTATGGAGACCAAAAGAAAACCACCGACCTTACCATATTTAGAACAGAATCCATTTTGATGCTTTTCAAGTGGGTAGGCTTCATTTATCTGACTTTTGCATTTGGAATGGTGTGCTCCTCAACAATGGTAGACAAATGAAGCCCCGCTGTGCTGGCTGATCCCTGGATGGCATCAGGAACTTTGGCCCAAAGTCTGTTTTTTGACATTTTCCCCAAAGGCCACATTTCAGCTTTTGTTTGGAAAGGGATTGCTTAAGAACAGGACCAAACCGTGGCCTCTCCTCACAAAGAATGTTCAATATTTGACAGAGAACTGAAGGAAATGATCTCTGTAGCAAAATTTCCTCCTCTGAAGAACCTTATAAATATCAAACTAAGCACCGACAATCCAAAAACCTATGTCTGATGCCTCTGTAATGGTTTCAAATCATAAATCTGAGGTCATTGCTGCGATTTCACTTTGGAACAGCATAAGACCTGGCGACACTAATAGAATT
The DNA here is from genome assembly GCF_963455315.2 of Globicephala melas. Classification (NCBI taxonomy): domain Eukaryota; kingdom Metazoa; phylum Chordata; class Mammalia; order Artiodactyla; family Delphinidae; genus Globicephala; species Globicephala melas. The sequence goes on from NC_083319.1 coordinate 35,404,675, forward strand.
CCTGTCAGATAACTGGATCAAGCCTAAGGTAGAACTAGAAAAAACATGTAAAATTTATCATGAAAATAGCCTCGTGTAGACTAATTCTGTATTTTATGGGTCATAAGTTCATACTGAGCTGATCAATAATGCTGAGAAGAAAAAATAACAGAGATAGATTAGGTTTCAAATATTCTCTGGCTTTTTATCTGCTCTCTAATAGGTTGGAAAATATATTTTGCCCCTATCTTGTAACAACAAAGAATTCACCTTTGAGTTCCAGCAGGATGTGAAGAAACTACTTTGAATCTATGGTTAAACACTGTATTATGTTCAGCTTGAGTGATTTTCAAAGCTAACATCTGGTATAAGCTGGCTTTTTAATCCAAAGTTTATTCAAAGAAAGAAGAAATAGAAGTAGCAGCTTGTACCAGAAAGAAATTTATCATGTAGTCATAATCATAGGACTATGCTTGTGGCTGTGAAAGTTTCTAGGGGACCACTGAATGTACATATTGTGAGTATAGTGCAAAGGCCTACAGTTGAGAGGAGGAGAAATTATTCCACTGTTACTTTAAAAAGGAGGTTCAGGAGACAATGGCAACCCTGCAGATGCAGCACAGGAGCCTTCTAACCTGTTCTGTTCGAGCCTTTCTGCTTTTGCCCATGGGTCAAAGAGCAATAAAAAATTGGTACCTGAAATGGTCTTTCTACATCATTAGGAGTATTATAAAGGTCAAAGATACCATCCCTATAATTAGTAAACAGACTATGGTTATAATGAACAAGTAAATTTGTAAAGAGTGCAAAACCAATAGCCAGGGCTCTGATACCATGATGCCATGATGCATGTGTGTGTGCGTGTGTGCATATGTATGAATATGTATGCCTGTGTGTACATGTGGGTGTGTGCACATGTGCGCAAACATGTGCATGTGTGTTCACTAGTATTAAGATTCAAGATGAATTGAAGGAAAGAAATCTTTTTAAACCCTGAGGGTAAAACCAAGCACCAAGAAGAAGGCATCAAATCCATCAAGCTCTTTATTATTTTTAAGTCTTGCTCTATAAAACTATTTCTGATTAAGCATAAGAGAATTCAGTAAATCTTATGCAAAATTATGTTAATAATACAATAAAATTATTCTAAAGTTCACATGGAAGAATAGGTAGGTAAGAGTAAAAAAAATGGAAAATGAAGAATAATAAAAGTCTTGTTTAATAGATAATAAATGTAAATATTTTTCATACAGGTGTGTGAAAACAGGCCGTTAGATCAATGGAACAGAATAGCTAGTCCAGGAAGAGATACAATTTCCCACTCACAGACACAAGAATTTCATATATAATAAAAGTGAAGAAAGGAAAGATCACTCACAGTTAATGGTGATGCAAACATTACTTATTTTGGAAAAAACCAAGTTAAATCTACATCTCACAACCTATACAAAAATAAACTCCAAATTTAAAAATTAAATATAAAATACCTTAAACTATCAAATTGAAAATTAATTAAATTACTTATTGGGTGAGGATTTTCTAAGCTTAGAAGCAATCAAAGAAATCACCAAGAGAATATCATTTAACTATATAAAAATTGAAAATTGTAGGAGACAAAAAAATGGCATAATTAAGTGGAAAAGTATTCTATAACATGTCATTCTCAGTTTATCACCTCCGTAGTTATACAAAGCTGTTAAGAAGATGACAATTTAGTTCAAAGCAAAATGGTTAAAAATTAGTTTATAATGTAATGTCACTATGTTGCAGCTTTTATTAAGTAGTTTGTATTACACTATTTTTACAGAAATTCGAAACATGTCACAGAGACCACTTGGGGGGGTTAGTTATTTCTAAAAAAGCACTGATATTGTAAATGTTATTTTTATATTGGAATGTGAAATTAAGTGGTAAAAGAGTAGTCATCTTAATAATATCTGAGTAATTCTGTATTTCTACAATTATAGGTATCACTAGGCTTGCAATCTACACAAGCATACACACACATTCAAACTGAGTGCCACTATCCGAATTTGACTAGTGATTGTAACAATAACCACCCACTGAAAATTAATCTAAAATTGAAGAAATCAAAGCAACTTTAAAAGTTGACACTCTTCCCCAGAAAAATGTCCATTTTAAGACACATTATATAGCTCTAACATTACCAAGGTTCATAAAAGTTAACAATTTGTTTAATAATGTTTGGAAATGGTAATTGTTATTTTTGACTAATTTCCTCCTAGACAATTCAATTAGTGTCAGAGATAAAGTTTAACTTTTATGGAAAAAATGGCAATTACAAGTAAGCAAGTACAACTGGCTGAAATGAGTGGAAGCTTTTAAAAGTCTGAAAAAAAAACAGGATTGCTAAAAGATGCATGTAAAACTATATGACTACAGATTAACTTCTATGTTTCCTTTTTTTAAAAATTTATTTTCTTTATTACTTTTCTTTATTTTTGTCTGTGTTGGGTCTTCGTTGCTGCGCATGGGCTTCCTCTAGTTGCTGTGAGCCAGGGCTACTCTTCGTTGCAGTACACGGGCTTTTTATTGCAGTGGCTTCTCTTTTTTTTTTTTTTTTTTGAAGTACGCGGGCCTCTCACTGTGTTGTGGCCTCTCCCGTTGCAGAGCACAGGCTCTGGACGCGCAGGCTCAGTGGCCATGGCTCACAGGCCCAGCCGCTCTGCTGCATGTGGGATCTTCCCGGACAGGGGCACGAACCAGCGTCCCCTGCATCGGCAGGCGGACTCTCAACCACTGTGCCACCAGGGAAGCCCCTGCAGTGGCTTCTCTTGTTGTGGAACACAGGCTCTAAGCGAGCGGGCTTCAGTAGCTGTGGTACATGGGCTCAGTAGTTGTGGCTCGCGGGCTCAGTAGTTGTGGCTCACAGGCTGTAGAGCGCAGGCTCAGTAGCTGTGGCACAGAGGCTTAGTTGCTCCACGGCATATGGGATCTTCCCAGACCAGGGCTCAAACCCGTGTCCCCTGCACTGGCAGGTGGATTCTTAACCACTGCGCCACCAGGGAAGTCCCTATGTTGCCTTTTATCTGGACTATAAAAAACACTTCAGTGTACTTCTTTCATTTCTTGACCTGGCTATCAGGAAACTCAGAGCCAATGTTAGTACTCAAATGCTAAATCCTACATCTAATTGGTTTGCAATCTATTTACAAAATTTCCAGTCTTTATTTAAAAGTTTTTATGTGTTTTAAAACTGTAAGCCATCAAAAATTCCTCTTGGAAGGGGCTTCCCTGGTGGCGCAGTGATTGAGAGTCCGCCTGCTGATGCAGGCGACACGGGTTCATGCCCCGGTCTGGGAAGATCCCACATGCCGCGGAGCGGCTGGGCCCGTGGGCCTGTGGGCCATGGCCGCTGAGCCTGCGCGTCCAGAGCCTGTGCTCCGCAACGCGAGAGGCCACAATAGCGGCAGGCCACAACAGTGAGAGGCCCGCGTACTGCAAAATATAAAAAAAAAAAAAAAAAAAAATTCCTCTTGGAAGAAGAAAGGATGTAAAATTTAAATATATTTTAAATAAATAATATAGTCCCTTACTATGAAAGCCCTTAATCAATAAAAATTCATTGAACATCTACTACATACTATGTATGCTCTCTTCTAGGGCTGAAGATACTTTGTAAAACAAGACAGTCATGATCTTTGGTCTCATATGTGGCAGGAGGGTTGGAGTAGAAGAGTCATATAATAAACAGGTGGGGGAGGGTAGACAAAGAACAAGTAAATAAATGGATATGTTATTATAAAGTGTGGTGAGAGGGGTAAGCACTCTGCCAAGGAAGCAGGAGGAACAAGATGAAGTTGGAGAGTTAGATCAGGAACAGATCATAAAGGGACTTGCAGGCCGTGGCGCAATGGCAGGTGGGCCACTGAATGGTTTGGGGTCGGGTAGAGCCTGGGGCGAGCATGTGGGACACGAGCAGTTTGTATTCCGAAGAGTCCACTATGGCTTCAGGGTGGAGCAAAGAAAGAGTGAGTGACCACGGCAGTGCCCCCCAGGGACAGAGAGGTGGACAGATCGGAGATATGTTTGAAGGTGAACTGACAAGAGTTGCTGATGGGGTGGAAACAGAGTGTGAGGAAGAGAGGAAAATTCAGTTTGACTCAAGGGTCTCCTGATTAAGCAACCGGGTGGCAGGCGGTACCATTTACTCTACTCCAGGGAAACTGCAATTATTTATGCTTTTCAGTTCTTGATCATTTTTGAGTAACCTGAGGACACCAAGAACCCAGTCTGAATCAAGGTTGCAGGATTAGAGATGAGAAACAATTTAAAGAAGGCTACATGTGATTTATCCTAGAAACACAGAAATGATGTCTTCCATGGACACTGCCAGGAAGCTTTCCCTCTTTTTCTGCTCTTTCTCAAGCACTTGGAAAGCAAACTTCCTACTAGACTCATGGAAAGATGCTCAACATCATTAGCCATTAGGAAAATACAGATCAAAACCACAATGAGATACAGTACCACTTCACACCCACTAGTATGTCTATAATAAAAAAAACGGATAATAACAAGTGCTGACAAAGATGTGCAGACATTGGAACCCTTACACCCTGCTGATGGAAATGTAAAATGGTACAGCCACTTTGGAAAACAGTCTGACAGTTTCTCAAAAGGTTAAACATCAAGTTGCTAAATGACCCAGCTATTCCACTCCTAAGTACAAACCCAAGAGAAATGAAAACATATGTTCAAAGAAAACCTTTTACACAAATGTTCATGGCAGCATTATTCATAATAGTCCCAAGTGGAAACAACCCAAGTGTACATTAACTGATGGACATAGAAAATATTCCATAATGGAATATTATTTGGCAATAATGCTACATGCCAAACATGCTATAACATGAGTGAACCCTGAACATTATGCTAAGTGAAGAAGCCAGTCACAAAGACCACATATTGTATGATTCTATTTATGTGAAATGTCCAGAATAGGCAAATCTATAGAGACAGAAAGTAGATGAGTGGTTGCCTAGGGCTGGGGGAGGGGCAAACGGGGAATGACTGTTAACAGTTATGGGGTTTCTTTTTGGGGTATTGAAAGTGTTCTAAAATTAGATTGTGGTGATTGTTGCATAATTTTGTATATACACTAAATAAATCTGTACATTTTAAGTGGGTGAATTTTATGGTATGTGAAACACATCTCAAAATAGATGTGAAAAAAAAAAAGCTTCCTAGAGGCCAATGTTGCCTTTTATTTACATTCCGTGAGAGAAGGTAGATATTAGAGAGTTCCAAGGTCAAATATTCAGGCAACATAAAGTTACACAGGTCTTTTTCTGCAGGACTTCTCAGAGCCTTTAATGTGCTAAAATGCACTATGAATCACCAAGAGTGGGTGGATAGGAGTGGGATATAGGCTGCATCACTTCCTAAATATATCTCTGGCCATGGAACATTTTTTTAGTAGAGAGCATCACATAGGACTAGGTTTTGCAGAATCCACTTTAGAAAACAATGTACCTAGGAGTTTTCCCATTCATTCACCAAGCACTACCTGACTACTTGCAATCTCCTGGAACTCAATCATCTCTGGGCTATGAGATGTGGCCGGTACTTTCCCTGCCCTCCATAGAGCTTGTGGTCTAGAAGAAAGAAAAGGGATGTGCTCAAATTTAAGTTGAACACACCGGAAGAAGCACAATGCTGATGCTACAAACCAAATACTATGGGGCCCCTTGGGAGAGATTAATTCTGACTGTGGGCTGGGGAACACTTCATGGGAGACCCAGCATTTCAGCTAGACCTTGAACTATGAGTGGGTTCTGGACACATGGAGATGGGAGGAAGAGATGTGGCACAGAAACCCAGGTCTAAGGGGTGGAAGGGGAAGTCGGGTGCTTGTAGTAGGGGAATAGCAAGTAGATCATTTCAGCTGGAGTATGATGTTGATGAAGCAGAACAGTAAGACAAATAGCTGTAATGGATTGTGGGTCAACCATGGAGCGCCTTGAATGTCTAACCAAAAAATGTTTAAATTCATACTGTAGGAGATGAGGACCCATCAAAAGTTTCAGAGCAGGGGGTAGGGATGGTCATAAACTAGTCACTCTCTGAGCCTCAGGGTTTCACCTGTAAAATAGGGCTAATTCTCCCAGCCTTATCCCATCGTAGTGTGTGAGGACCTGAGCACTTGGCCGAGGGCAGTGCAGCCCCGAGCAAGGTTTATTGCTCAGCAGCACAACAGCTGTTTCCAGTTCCTCTGGAAGAATATGTGTCTCAGAAACACCTGACATGTGATATTTCATCTCCGTGTCAGCTCCAGATGGGAAATCTGAGACTGAAAATGAGCGCTTTGAAACAGAACATATTTTAAGTTCTCTTGTAGCAGTCAAATCAAATCTGTATTTGATTTCATTTCATTTTGTTTAGAATGAAATAGGGACTGGAAGGAAGGAACAGCTGCTGTAAACAAAGACAGGGAAAGAGTATAAACAGCAGATTGCCTGACATCAAGTACTAAGACAAGGGGCGTGTGTGAGACAACCAGAGACAGGGACAGTGATCATGTGTGAGTGTGGATTCAAAACAGTGTGTGTTCCAGAGTGTATAGGCACATGTGTGAGAGTATGTGGGTATGAGTGTGTCAGTGTGTTTAAGTCCATCTGTGTGTGAATGTGCGTGTCTCTGTAAATGCATGTATGAGTTTGGTGTGAGTATCTCTGTGTGTCTGCGGGTGCCCCTTGAAGGATGCAGGGGGAGGATTTGGAAAGGGACAGAGAGAAAGGCACTCCAGCGAAATTGCTGACCCATTTACACTTCTTCCATCACAGGGTGTTAAGAACAAAGCAAGCCGGAGACAGTGATCCCCAGACGCTGCCAAGACTGCAAAACTTCCTCCCACGGGGACACCGAACCCTTACAGACAGAAATCTCTGCCAACCCAGGAGCCTTACCGGGCCGAGCTGTCCCGGGAGCGCCGGAGCCATCTTGCCACCATTTGTTCTATTCTGTGTGCTTTCCGGGTCTGGAATAAACTGGTCTCCAGCATTTCCATTTACCTAAAAGGAAGAAGAGTTTTCTTAAGAAGGCTAACCAAAATATTTGGAAGAGGATCCTGACAAATCACTATGATGCTTCCTCTATTTGCCAATTTTAAGACATGCTGATCAAATAACTAGGGCTCTCTATCTGAAATTAACATACACAGGTGCTCAGTGTCTACAGAGTGAACAACTTCAGCAGCCCTCTGCCCTAAGGAGTCCGTAGTCTTGTGGTACACAGATAGGTTTTACATCTTAAACGGTTCAACGTAAGGATTAGGGAATAAAATAGATAAGCCTTCTCAAACTCTGACTATGACCCACTGTCAGAGACACACCTTCTGTGTGACACCGCCCCCCGCCACCTCAACTATGTGTGCATCCCTGGACGGCACAGCTCCATTTTGCCTGCATCAGGAACTGCATGGACATGGAAGCATTCTAATCCCATTGTGCCCACTCTTCGGAGTGCTGCTTCTTTTGCTCAATATTTTATATATAATTTTTGAATAGGAAATTCTAATTTTTGAATAGGTAATTTTGAATTTGTATAATTCAAACCCCAGATTGTAAAAAAAAAAAAAAAAGGATACACAGTTACTGTATCGTGCACTTAAAAATTTGTTAAGAGGGTAGATTTCACGTTAAGTGCATTCTTACCATAATAATAAAAATAAGATTTTTGTACAGTGAACGGTCTCCTCTCTATCCTTCCCTTCCCCCAGCCACTCAGTTTCCACACCCATACATAATCACTGCTCTCCTACTTGAGATATCTGTCTTTCCAGAGTTTCTGTATGCCTATACAAGCAAACACAAATATAGATTTTATGTGTCCTCTTCTTAACACAAAGGATAGTACACCATACACATTGTTCTGCACCAGGCTTTCTTCCTCGATATCTTTCCACATTAATACAAAGAATGCCTCTTCATTCTTTTTGACAGCTACTGAGTATTACATTGTATGAATATACTGTAATTTAAAAAGTAGTCTTCCCTTGATAGACATTTGGGTTATTGCCAATCTTTTGCTATTGTAAATAATACCACAGTGAGTTATGCTGTACAAATATCATTTCTGCATATATGCAATTATATATTTGGATAAGTTTCCAGATACTGAATTGTGAGGTCAAAATTTATAAGCATTTGTGCTTTGATAGATATTATCAGGTTACCAAGAAAAATAGTATATATGCTTGAGATTAAATTTTCCTAAAACAATTTATATTTTTCTATTTACTTTTTAAAATATTGGTCTCAACTCACCCAATTAATTTCACAACCCAATAAATATTCACATGAAATAAGATATGACATAGTGAAATAACCATGGATACAGAGAAAATAAAAAAGAATTATAAGAGATTATGTTGCTTAACACTACACAAACACATTTGGAAACCTTAATAATACGGATCGTTTTCAAGGAAAATATAAATGATATAAGATGACCCTAGAAGAGATAGAAAATCTAAAAAGACAATTACCATAAAAGAGAAAATTGTTAAAGAGCACACTCCAAAAAATTCCAGGCAGACAGGTTCAAAGGTGAATTCTTACAAATCTATAAGACGTAGCTCACCCTGACAATTTTTTTGTTTTATTTTAAATAGAAACTTTTAATTTTGGAATAATTTTAGATGTGTAAAAACGTTGCAAAGATAATACAGTGAGTTCCAATATACCCTTCATTCAGCTTTCCCTAATTTAGCATCTTACATAATCATTGTAACTTTGTCAAAACTAAGAAATTAACATCGGTACACTAATATTAGCTAAGCTATAAATTTTATTCAGATTTCATCAGTTTTTCCATTTATGCTCCTTTTCTGTTCCAGGATCCAATCCTGGATATCATGCTGCTTCTAGCCAGCTTAGTTTATCTTCCCCAATGCTATGTTAGCTCTTCTAGAGCATAAAGAAGGAAATCTTCCAAATTCTTTTTGATCAGTCAGTCTAACATTGATACCAATTCTGATAAAAACACTACAATAAGGCAAAAATACAATCTCCCTTATAAATATCAAAGTAAATATCCCAAATAAAATATTAGCAACTAGAATCTATCAGTAATCAGCAGAATAATAGTGGGATCTATACTAGGAGTGCACTAACCATTTTCATATAAAAATGAAAGCAGGACACCCAAACTCATCACTTTAGAAACCCAGAGACGTACACTTTTCATCAAATGCAGCCAAATACAAATTAATGGGTGTAAAACATAGGCTGCAACCAAAAATAAATTCCATTTAGATCAAGGGATGTATCAGTCTAGCTTTTTTCTACAATGGAGACAGCAGACCTGAATACTGTCTTCAGTTCTATACAGCTCACTTTTTTTTTTTCGCAGTACGCAGGCCTCTCACTGTTGTGGCCTCTCCCGTTGCGGAGCACAGGCTCAGCGGTCATGGCTCACGGGCCCAGCTGCTCTGCGGCATGTGGGATCTTCCCGGACCAGGACACGAACCTGTGTCCCCTGCATCGGCAGGCGGACTCTCAACCACTGCACCACCAGGGAAGCCCACATTTATATCATTTTAAATTGCTACATAGTATTATTTTCTTTGTCCATATCATAATTTATTCAATAGTCTATCATTGGATGTTTGTGCTGTTTCCAATTTTTCACTGTTATGAAAGCTTTACAACGAATATGCTTATTCATAGTAAATGGCTACTTCCCAGGTATTTTCTTGGGATAATTCCTAGAAATGTAACTACTGGATTTAAGCATATGTTCATTTTTAAGAATTTGGAATGTGTACTGTCAAGTTGCTTCCAAGAAGGTACCAATTTGCACTCCTGCCAGGACAGACCTTTGCAAATATTGAATACTATCATTTTAAAAATATTTGCTAACAGGATGGAAAATAGTGCCTACGTATGATTTAAATGTTTATATTTTGAAAAATACAGAAGACAAAAGTAAATACAATCTACATTCTCATATATATTGGATATTATTTTTAAAATATTTGTTAATGGGATGAAAGTATCATCTAATTATTAGTTTAAATATATATTTCTTGAGAAATATAGAAAACAAAAGTAAATGTCACATGTAATTCCATCACATTAAAAATTATATAAATTGAGTATCTTTCTTCAAACATCCAATCCAGTTCCCAGAGATTATCACTGTTAACAATTTGGTGGGTATTCACTCTCACTTTGCCCTAAATCTATAGAGACCTATATTACGTATATTAAAATATATAGGCCACAAAAATACAATCATGGTATACTCAGTGGTCTGCATCTTGCATTTTTTAACTGGTGAATATATCACGGACATATTTCCAGATCAGAGCTCATTATATCAATAGTTTTGATTTGAAGTTATTTGATTACTCGTATATCTGGACATTTTTTATGCACTATGGCCATTTATGGTTCTTTTTTGTTACTTTTTTATTTCTGCTTTTTCCTTATCTTTCTACTAGAATGTCTGCCTTTTTGTTATTGCAAAAGCTCTTTTATAATAAGGATTACTTAATGTCCTTTTGCCAAGGACACAAAACCACATCATATTTCTGTGAGACTTACTAGGGAGGGTCAAGAATGTAGATTCTAGTGTCCTGACAACACAGAGACTAATCACAAAGGATACAAAAATAAATGTCCAGTAAAGCCTACAACATATTGTTTTCAAGTATCAATTGCCTCAGTCAGGCCCTTAACAGGAGTGAGTCAGCTAGCAATTATAGGATGTGGAGGTTAACTTTGTTTGCCTTATGTCTGAGCATCACACTTTCAGCACCTTCCTGGAGGGGTCTGGGATGCTAAGGAGACTTAAAACCAAGTCATATAAAGACTCACTGAAAAATCAGAGAATGTTTATTCAGCAAAGATTTGGAGGTGGCCTATATGATCATGGTTCACAAGTGGCCAAAAGGCCACCAGGTAGAAGAGACATACGCCATATGTTTCTGGGGTGCAGAGCCAAGATTAATGGGGGAATGCCACAGAGAGGGAGACTCCAGCTCAGGCTGAGGCTAGACCTCTCTAGTGTTCCTAGTGATCCAAGAACAGGATGAGTTTTCTCAAGAATTAGCAAGATCCTGGTCACTGAAGGCGGTCAGGCAGAGGCTGGATAACTAACTCTGCATGGATGTAGAAGGGACCTTACAGTGGAGTTCAGGGACCAGATGACTTCTGCAGTTTTTCCATCCATGTGACTTGAGGTCTCTACTAGATCTAAAAAGCAGACAAGATGATATTTGTTGTGCTCTGTCTCAAAACTCAAAGACCCACATCCCCTGGCGTAGCTGGAACTCCTGAAGCCACCACATCTCTGGAAGATACAAAATCTCTGACCACTATGTTGTTTCAATCTCCAAATGACCGCAGTGTTGCCAAGGATCTCAGACTCATCCATAATGATTTTCCATTCCTTTCAAAGGTCATCAAACTGCAGTGGTTACTTACAGGGGATTATTACAAACACAAATACAGCTTAGCTAATTGATTTCTGTAAACATATATGGCTCTAGTTAAAAGAATTAATTTGCATTATATATCTGGACTGTGGGTAGGGACATGCCTTCATCTAGGAATCCCCAAAGACCAAACAAATGACATCAGCCAAGCCATTATAAGTGCTCCCTGACTCAGCAAAGCCTGAGCAGGACAGTTTAAAGTCAAGAAAATGACGTGCTAATGGTTTTAATATTTGCCTCTGGATTGCTGAGCCAATGGAAGAAAATAAGAGCCCAAATAATTCCAAAACATTTGAATCTTCTCTACAATCCCATTGCCAAGAAGTCATCCGGCCTCTAATTGTTCTGTCATTCATTGTTAGACCAGCTGCTTTACATAAAGCTAAATTCCACACCTCCATCTCCGCAGCTTCAGTCCTCCACAGTAATGTTGCCCTCCGAGCACTCCTCCTCGCCCCACCACCAACGCACCCTCCAGAATAAATCATCTCCCTCTTTTATACATCAGTCTTTCTGGACCTGAACATAGCAATCTTGCCTCCTCTGCCCTGGACTAAACATCCTCAGTTCCTTCACCAGGTCTTCATAAGACAGGATCACTTTAGATCACCCTCCTGTGGGCACACACCAATTTGGCAAAATCCCTTCAAGAGTGTGAATCCTCAAACGGAACACACTTCTGGTTGTCTGGAACAGAATACTAAGAAGAAACAAACTCAAAATATTTTGCAAAAGGAGAAGAAGACCAAATACATTCGGGTGATAGCTATCTTACAAAGTAAATAGACAATTAAGGATATAAACCCTTCAAAAGGGATACAAGAGGTGATAACAAAGAACTTCAGGAAACCATTAACTGCTAATGAGAAATGAAAAACATCAAAGGAGGCAGCAATGGATAGAAGAGAAAGTGAAGAGTTAAAAATCATTTACACTAAATTGAAATTAAAAAACAGATAGCAATTTAAGTGAAACTGTCAGAGCTATAATCAGATTGAGGATATTCAACGTACAAATAATAGGAGCTAGCAGAGAAAAGAGAAAAGGAATGCACAAAACTGTAATCAAAGAAAGCGTTAAAGGTAAATTTCTTGAGCTGGAAAATATGTTTCAAATATAAAGAGCACAGAAAGCAGCTCTCAGATATATGCCTCAAGGAAGGTTCCTTACACATCAGCTCAAGTTCTTAAATGTCAAAGACTAAAGAATCAGCCTTAAAATCAGTTTTACAAGGGGGAAAAGGGCTTCCCTGGTGGTGCAGTGGTTAAGAATTCGCCTACCAATGCAGGGGACACGGGTTCAAGCCCTGGTTCGGGAAGATCCGCAGAGCAACTAAGCCCGTGCGCCACAACTACTGAGCCTGCGCTCTAGAGCCCACAAGCCACAACTACTGAGCCCACGCGCCACAACTACTGAAGCCCGTGCACCTCTTAGAGCCCGTGCTCCGCAACGAAACAAGCCACCGCAATGAGAAGTCTGCGTGCAGCAGGAAGAGTAGCCCCTGCTCACCGCAACTAGAGAAAGCCCGTATGCAGCAACGAAGACCCAATGCAGCCAAAAATAAATAAATTTTTTTAAAAAAGTAAAAGAGACGGGCTTCCCTGGTGGCACAGTGGTTGAGAGTCCGCCTGCCAATGCAGGGGACACGGGTTCGTGCCCCGGTCCGGGAAGATCCCACATGCCGCGGAGCGGCTGGGCCCGTGAGCCATGGCCGCTGAGCCTGTGCGTCCGGAGCCTGTGCTCCGCAACGGGAGAGGCCACAACAGTGAGAGGCCCGCTTACTGCAAAAAAAAAAAAAAAAAAAGTAAAAGAGGAAAAGAATATGATAATTTGAAAAAGATTAGGTTCATATGCTTTGTAGCATATTATTTAGGTACAGATGCAGGCTCCGTTCATTATTTCTCTCTCTGGGGAATGTAAAAGCTTTACAAGAGTCTGTTCTTGAAAGATATCCCTGGGAGTCATTCTGTGATTTTTTTAACCTACGAGTGAAGGTCTTTTGTCAGTTTAGTGGTTTTCTTCTTTCACTATTTTTCCTCTTATTATACTGTCAGAAACTTGAGCATAGAGAACATGTCTTATCCCTTTTAATTCTCTCTCAGGACCTGTAACATAGGCTCAATAAATGTTTGTTGAATGACTGAAGGAACAAAATTAAAATAAAAGCAGAAATAAACTGGAAAATTAGAATAAAGTTTCACTTAATAAAGACAAAATTAATGTGGGCTCTTAAAGATTGAGAAAAATGTAAACCACTCTGATACAAGTTATTATTAACAAAATGAGAAATGAGCAAAGACAAACATTAGGGAAAAAACACGAGAGAGTGTCATACATGTTGTACACAATTTAGATAAGCTAAGTAATATGGGTGGTTTTGGAAGATATATTTGGAATGCATCTTTCTAGAGTCTTCCTGTTAAGTCCTTCAATTTTCCTGAGCGGCAGACTCCTGGGTAACAAGGTCAGCTTCATAGAATGGTGTCTCCCAAGACTTCCATATCAACTCTTTGGTATGTAAGTGCATTCATACCTGTGAAGGGATTTTCCTAGACCAGTTCCTTGGACATAGTGGAAGAAATACTTTCCATGTAGGGTGTTAAAAGGAGAAGATTCTAAGACCCATACTGAAAGGTGAAAATAGGATTCTCACCAATGAAACACCCTGGTTGTAGCCTCTGGGAATCCAAGATGTTGATCTTTCCTGGATGTGCTGAAGATTCCATTTGTTTAAAAATAAATCTAATTCACTAAACATACATTAATTGAAAAAAACACTCACAGGGAGATCAGCTTGGTGCTTTGTGACCACCTAGAGGGGTGAGATGGGGAGGGTGGGAGGGAGACACAAGAGGGAGGAGATATGGGGATATATGTATATGTATAGTGGATTCACTTTGTTATAAAGCAGAAACTAACACACCATTGTAAAACAATTATACTCCAATAAAGATGTCAAAAAAGAAAAAAAAGGAAAAAACACTCAGTGCAGGTGACCAAGAATGAGCGATGAGTAAGATGCAGCCCCTACCTCAGGAAAGGGTCAACCCCCTTTCTGTTCTCTGCGTGCTGGTAAGAGATGCTTGGCAAGGTGGTCAGTGTTTTGGGCTCATTTATTCTATGGTTTCCACAAATTACTTCTATCTGCAGCTATCCTAAGGCCGATCAGCTCCAGGAAACTGAGGTAGTTCAACACCTTTCCCCCGCAAAGCAAAGAACCAGAACTAAAATTAAAACTTTGAGTAAATCTATAACTGCAGAAGAAATTCTGAAAGTGAATTTTTCAAAAATCTATTAAAAAATCCACACAGAACTTGAAGGTTGCTGTGTTTATCAGAGAATTATTTCAAACTCTCTCTCAAAATTAATAGACAAGGCTTCCCTGGTGGCACAGTGGTTAAGAATCCGCCTGCCAATGCAAGGGACACGGGTTCGAGTCCTGGCCCGAGAAGATCCCACATGCCGCAGAGCAACTAAGCCTGTGCGCCACAACTACTGAGCCTGTGCTCTAGAGCCTGCGAGCCACAACTACTGAGCCCACGTGCCACAACTACTGAAGCCTGCATGCCTAGATCTCGTGCCCCGCAACAAGAGAAGCCACGACAATGAGAAGCCTGCACACCGCAACAAACAGTAGCCCCCACTCACTGCAACTTAGAGAAAGCCTGCACACAGCAACGAAGACCCAACACAGCCAAAAATAAATAAATAAATAAATTTAAAAAAATTAATAGACAATATTCTTCAACAAAGAAAAATGATAGCATGCTACCAAGTTCTTCTAATAATGCAAAGGTAGCCCTGAATTTAAAACCTTACAAAGCTTACACTAAAAAGTAACATAGAGGCCAATCTAACTCATGAAATACAAAATTCCTAAACAAGATCCTGGCCAGAAGATGTTAATAATTCTTGAAGCTAGGAGATGGGTATTTAAAGTTCATTTTACTATTCTCTCAACTTTTGTGTACTATAAAAATTCTTCTTAATAAACTTGTTTTTTAATTAAAAAAATTACCTCAGCAAAATCCAGCAACAACACATTGCAAGGATAATACACCATAATCAAGTTGGATTTATCCTAAGAATGAAAGGTTCAATTTAAGGAAAACTATTAATATTTTTTAGCTTATAAATAGAAAAAATAACAAAATAGGTGAGCATATCATAAGATGCTGCAAAATCATTCGTTCTATGTAATTTAGGTTCCTTGTTTTGATTAAAAAAAAAAACAGAAATACCAGGCAGTTCAATATTATTTTAGAATGAAATATAAAAGCATTCCACTTAAAAGGGAAAATAAAATTACAGTGTTCATCACAACACTATAGTAGCCAGCAAGTGTGATACAACATGAAAGAGAAATGAGAGATAAATACAGCAAAGGAACTTAAACCACCAGTGCCTACAGGTGGCATGATTGCATATGGGCCTCAATTTCAACATATCGGAGATAGTAAATAACCTGGGCAAAATTGTAAAGTTGTGAAGACTTAGGAGACTCTATAGACAATCACAAGTATTGAAAAGGACTATATGTGTAAAAGGAGTCTGGACTTTTTCTGAATGAAACCTAAAGTAAAAATTTATCTAAGTTCAAGATGACAAATTCGATTCAATGTAAACATCTTATCTCTTTAATTTTTCTTAAGGGAAATTTTAAAGCATACACACATCAGACAGAATGGAATCATGAATCTCCATGCGCCCATGGAGTTAGCTTTAACATTTAACCATTTTGTCCATCTTGTAAAAGACTTTTCATAATCAGAGCTATCAAAATGGCACCGGGCTACCCAGGTGAAGAGAGAGCTTTTCATCACTGAGGTGTGCAAGAAATACAAAAGATATTAGCAGGTCAGGGATCCTATAAGGGACAGTCAAAATTGGCTGGGGACTAGATCAATATGTGCCTTCCAAGCCTGAGAGTCTATGATTTAGGAGGTGAAATGGATCCAAACTGTGTGCTGGCCTGGACCAGATCATAAACAACTTGAAAGCAGGGTTTCTTCTCTTAGTCATTTTTGTATCTCCAGTTCCCAACATAAATAGATATTCAATAAACTTAGTGTTTGTTAAATGAATAAATGACAAATGAATGAACGGAACACAAAATGCAATGGTGGAACTTCTACACACCAGTAATAAACAAACAAACTCTCTCTCTCCCTCTATATATCTTCTTATAACATTTAATCTCCAATATACCCAAGGTCTGAGGATATAAACCAACTGATGACACAAGGAAAAAACCACAAACGAGAAAACAAAATGCATGGCAAACATCCAGCCTTTTGAATAATGAGAGAAAATAAATTACCAAATTAGCATTTTCTCTTAAACTAACATAAATAATTGTTAAACTGTCTTGACCTTCCTCCCTTGGCTCCTGTGACATCTGTCTCCTCACTCTCCTCCAGCCTCTCAGACTACACCTACCCAGCTACTCCTCTTCCCTCCATCATCTAATTCTAGGTTCCTGTTCTCAGCTCCCTTCTTATCTAATTAAATGTGACACCTATTCTTTCTAAACCAGAAGTTCCCAAACTTCATGGCACATTAGAATCACCTGGGGAGCTTTTAACAATCCCAGATCACACCCTAGACCAATCAAATCAGAATGTCTGAAGGTGCAAGCCAGACGCTGGTAGTTTTTAAAGACCCCCCCCACCACAACCCCGCCCGGTGATTCCAACGTATAACAAAGTTTGAGGTTCACTGCTCTAAACACTCCCCACGGGCGATGTCATTTACTCCCCCAGTTTCAGCTGCTTTGAGAATCACCTGCCTCTTTAGGATCTCTACCAAGACGTCCCACAAGCACTTGAGCCAGTCATATCTAAAATAGAATTCACCATCTTTCTGTGCTCCGCTCCTCAAATCCTCTCCTCCAAGGTGGAACATTTTGTTGAAGGAGACCACCATTTAATTTTTCTAACTGCCCAAGTCAAAAATCATTCTTGACTCTTTCCCCGTTTCATGCCCCACAGTGAGCCAGTCACCACGTTCCATTGCCTTTGCTACCAATTACCTTAATCTCTCACCAACTCTCTTTTCTTAGTGCTACAGCCATTGTCCAAACTTTGATCCTGTCTGAAATACTACGATAGTCTCCTAGCCAGTCTCTATGCTTCTAGACTTACCCTCCATCAATCTATCCTCCATACGGCTGCCAAAATGATATAATGTAATTCTAATCATGTCACTTTTATTTTTAAAATCTTTTAGTGGTTTCCCTTCATCTTTAGGATAACATCTGAGCTCAAGAATTACAATGATATTAAAGACCCAATTACATTAACATGCTATCATTTACTATGTGCCAGACACTGGGCTAAGTAATTTATATGTGTTTTCTTATTTAATGCTTATTACAATCCTCACTTACAAAAAGGAAACTGAGGCATGAAGAAGTTAAGTAATTTGCCCAAAAGTACATAGCAAGAAAGTGGCAGAACTGGAATTCCCAATCAGATTAGCTTGCTTGTCTCTGGCGCTAGACTCAACCACTCCCTCCCACTGCCTCCCTTCCAGCCTTGGAGCAGCAGTCAAAGCCTTCTGTGATCTGGCCCCTGCCTACCTGTCTGTCTCATCTCCCTTCCAGCCTTGGAGCAGCAGTCAAAGCCTTCTGTGATCTGGCCCCTGCCTACCTGTCTGTCTCATCTCCCTTCCAGCCTTGGAGCAGCAGTCAAAGCCTTCTGTGATCTGGCCCCTGCCTACCTGTCTGTCTCATCTCCCTCACACTGCACACACCATCAGCTCTGAATTATCCACTGTTCCCCAAACAGGCCCTGATTTCTCACACGGTCATGCCTCTGTAGATGCTGTTTCCTCTGCCTAGTCCATATGCCCTGCCTGTCACCCACCAAATTCCTACTTGCACTTCAGTGAGCGGGCACAGCAGTACACTGGTCGAGCACCAACACTTCCCTCTCTGGCTTGTTTTCTCATCTGTAAGAACAATTACCATGATCCCTGCCCAGCTGGGTTCCAGGGTTGGTGAAAGGTTTACATTCCATTATATCATGACAATTCTTTGAAAACTGTAAAGTTCTATGCAAATGTGCCCATGAGAAACCTCTTTTTCTGAGGTAGTGTAAATGTCAGTTGTATGACCAAATCTGAGACAAAAGTTTGAAGTATAAGAAGTTCATCTCTGCCATAAAAAGGAATGAAGTCCTGATACGTGCTACAGCATGGATAAACCTTGAAAACATTACACAAAGGAGAAGCAGCCAGACACAAAAGGCCACACATTGTATGATTCCATTTATACGAAATGTGTGAAATGGACAAATCCATAGGGACAGAACATTGATTAGTGGTTGCCAGGGCCTGTGGGAAAGGGGAAATGAGGATTGACTGCTAATGGGTAAGGGGTGTATTTTGGGGGTGATAAATGTTCTGGAATTAGACAGTGGTGATGGTTGTATAACCTTGTGAATATATTAAAAACTAACATAAATAATTGAAAGAGTGAATTGAAAATTGAAAATAATATAAAATATTTTTAATTCAATAAAATAATTGAAAAGAGTGAATTTTATGGTATGTGAATTATGACTCAATTTTTAAAAAAAGTTTCTCTCTGGCACCTAGCTTAACCCTTCTGCCCCCTTTCCCTTGGTGGTAAGTAATATCCAACTCCAATAAGGAACCCGTTTTTCCTCATATCCTTCCCCCCATTCTTTCTTAGTAAAACCCAGAACACTGGTTCCCTAAAAGCATTAGAAGCATCTGGAGGGCCGGTTAAAACACAAATTGCTGGGGCCCCAGAGTTTCTAATTCAGTAGGTCTAGAGTAGGGCCCAAGAATTTGCATTTCTAACACCTCTCTAGATAAAAGCTAGGGAATTTTTTTTAATATTTATTTATTTATAATTATTTATTTTATTTTTTTGGCTGCTTCCGGTCTTAGTTGCGGCACACAGGATCTTTGTTGAGGCACTCAGGTTTCTCTCTAGTTGTGGCGCACAGGCTCCAGGGCATGTGGGCTCTGTAGTTTGTGGCATGCAGGCTCTCTCGTTGAGGTGCGTGAGCTCAGTAGCCCCGCGGCATGTGGGATCTTAGTTCCCTGACCAGGAATCGAACCCGTGTCCCTTGCATTGAAGGCAGATTCTTTACCACTGGACCACCCGGGAAGTTCCAAAGCTAAGGAATCTGAAAATACCACTGAACTGAAAGTCAGGAGACCTGGATTCTCTTCCTGACTTTGACTCTAATTAAGCCTGGAATCGTACAAGTCTCCAAACCTCTGGTTATCTCTTTTATCTTAAACATTGAATTTCTCTAAGAATCTGCCAATTCTAAAATTGTATCGTCTCATCAGTTCCCTTCTTATGTCCTCCAGTGCTTCCCATCTCTAATATCCAACCTCTGCCCAGATGTCCAACTCAATTTCTCACCTGACAAGTTTGGAAAAGGAAGGGAACTAACATATGTATAACTGATAGCATGTTATTTACTTCTCATGACTGTCCCGCATGGTGGGAATCCATAACTGCATTTTGAGGACCAGGAAGCTGAGTATTCTAGAGGTTAAAGAACGTCCTTCGGGGCTTCCCTGGTGGCACAGTGGTTAAGAATCCACCTGCCAATGCAGGGGACACGGGTTCAAGCCCTGGTCCAGGAAGATCCCACATGTCGCACAGCAACTAAGCCCATGTGCCACAACTACTGAGCCTGTGCTCTAGAGGTCGCAAGCCACAACTACTGAAGCCCACGCACCTAGAGCCCAAGCTCCGCAACAAGAGAAGCCACCGCAATGAGAAGCCCGCGCACCGCAGCAAAGAGTAGCCCCCACTTGCCTCAACTAGAGAAAGCTGCGCGCAGCCTTTCTATATGCAGCCAAAAAATAAATAAATAGTTTATTTCTAAAAAATTATTTAAAAAAAACTTCCTCCAAGTGGCCAAGGGAACCCAAGGCCCCATCTTCCTCCTATCATGTTATTTCTGTTCCAATGCTTCTCTGTCCCTCAAAAAAGCCCTAGGTGGCCACTCCTGTACATTTGTTCATGATATCCTCACTTTCTGAGACTTATTCAAATCCTATCTAATCTTCAAAACCCAGCTCCAGCTCCACCACATCCAGGGTGGGTTCCTGCCTACCAGTCTACCATGAACCACGTGGTTCCCCAATCGCAGAGTTATTGTGTTGTGTCTTACCCTCCATTCAGCCCCTGACTTCCTTGTCTATGCTCTTGTCTTGTGTTTCCTAACTTCATATGGATTCAGATCTTGTTTTTTGCCCCCTAGTTAGTGAACGCCTTGAGAGCAGGAGAAAGGCACCCTATTTCTTCACAATCCCTGCAGGGTCCGGCAGAATGCCTTGAGCTCAACCAACATTTGTTAAATTAATAATGCAGGTTATAGATGTCTGAAACGCTACGGTAAGCTCAGAACACTAGAACAATAAGCAGTTTCAATTCTTGAAGTTCTAGGCCAAAAGAAAAAGTTATTTGCAAATATTTTAGGGAAACGCATATTTACGTTTCTATGTCAACATTTGATGTTGCCTTGGTTCAATACAGTGATCATAGCTCAGTGAGAGAGAATGGGCTGCTTCTCACACCTGCATTAATTTTCTAAAAGGAGGAGACTTCCCTGGTGGGCCAGTGGGTAAGGCTCTGCACTCCCAACGCAGGGGGCCCGGGTTCGATCCCTGGTCGGGGAACTAGATCCCACATGCATGCCACAACTAAGGAGTCCGCATGCCGCAACAAAGATCCCGCGTGCCACAACTAAGACCCGGTGCAGCCAAAATAAATAAATAAATAAAAATTTCTAAAAGGAATTCGGATTAAGATAATGCTTTATCAGAAAAATGACAGGTCTGAGAAAGTGTGAAAGGCAGGGGGACCATGTCAGCAACTGCCAGACTACCACACCTGTAACATGCACGGTCTGCATAAAAAGATTCTATAGTACAGCGCCTCCTACTTTACCTTCAGCCTAAACGATAATATTCATCAAATCACAGGTCTGATCATGCTAGATATGGGTTTCTTCCTGACACACATTAAAGTAAATATACAACTATTTAAAGAAAAATGTTTGTTCCTGTATCACCTAAAACCATCTTGGGTTCCATGTGGTACAAAAACAAGCCTTTGGAAAACATGGGTTCAAGGCATCACCATGTCACCCAGATTTCACATCTGCCTAACAGGATTAGACGTCTCTCAGAAAGGGCATAGCCTCTTATCTAGGTCAGTGCAGATGGCCTCTGCACGGCCCTCTGGGAGCGACAGGGTGGCAGCAGGAACAGTCAGCACGATGGGGCCTCAGGCTGTGCCTTTCTCTTGCTATAGATCTAAGGGCCCCAGGACCCAGGAGACTGGAAACTGGTCACACAAGTCATCTACTTTATCAGATGGACAGTGAGCCCTGCAAAGAACGTGGGAAAAAGCTGCCACCAACAATAACACTCTCTGCAAGGCCTTACCTCACCACGGCTATGCTTGAAGGGGCCCTGTCGGAAGCCCCAAAGGTGGATGGCAAAAGGACATTGCTGAGTTGGCTGTAGCTGCCAAGCCTCTTGGTCCACCCTCGGCAGGAACAGAAGCACTTCAGGGAGACAGAACACCTGCAGTCAGCCCCATCAGCAGGACACATGACCCAAGTCAAGTACATTCCCTCTCTGAGTTTCAATTTTCCTACCAGTAAACTTAAGGGTCAAGCATGGATGTACCTTGAAAACATTGTACTAAGTGAAAGGAGCCAGTCACCGAGGACATACATGTTATATGATCCCATGCATATGAAAGTCCAGAAGAGGCAAATCTGGAGTGACAGAAAGGAATTAGTGCTTGCTTAGGTCAGGGGACTTCGGGAAAGAGGAGTGTAGCAAAATAGACAAAACTGACTACCCTCATGAAGCTTATATTCTGGTGGAGGCTCCCACTAGACAAGAAATGACAAACATAATAAAGGAAATTAATTAAGGATGTTAAAAACTCGTAAGTGCTAGGGAGAAAAAAGAGAATTAGATTATCAGTGTCGTGGAGCTGGAAGTCAGGGGTCAGGCCAAAGTTTGTTCACTTTTTGAGATCCCCTTATGGGTTCTCCCATTCATATCTCCAGAAGGCCACAGAGTTCCTCTCTTTCTTTCCAATTCTCTAAGTCAAATCTCTAGTCAAGCCCTTAGCTGTGACATACACGGACAGACATCATCTTGGCTCCTGTTTCCCTTTCGTCCTGAGTCAAGGCTAGCATCCACACATTCACTCAGGAAACACTCACTGATCAGCAGCAATGTGCCAGGTACAGGGGCTGAGGGGGACACTGAGACAAGTGAGCACAGTTCTCACCCTCAGGGAGTTTGTAATTCACTGGGGTAATCAGAGCTATAAACACCTAATTGTAATCCAGAGCAGAATGGAAGTAGTGATCTGCTGGAGAGACATGAGCAAAGTTTGTGAGTGCTTTGCAACGTCCTCTGCAGTTTTCAAAAACGTCTCATGGGCATGGAGATCTCATGTGGTGGTCACATCCTCATCCTCTCCTTCTGTGCTTTGACAGTGCTGCTGGGCTCAAGGCTCTTCCCCAGAGACCTCTCATGTCAAGTGCACAGGCCTGGACATGACCTGGGTTCCAATCCCAACTCTCACTAACTTGTGCATCTTTGGACAAGTACCTTAGCCTCCCTGAACCTGTCATCTGTGAAGTGGACTGACTTCACCTACCTCACAGTAAATTAGATAATATAATTATCTAATTATATAGTACAGGGGCTTGGGGGAGGAGGGAATAGGGTACGTTTGTTTGATGGGTACAGGATTTCCTTTTGAGGTGATGAAAAAATTCAGGAACAAGATAGTTGTAATGGTAGCACAACATTGTGAATATACTTAATGCCACTGAACTGTGCACTTTAAAATGATTTTTTAAAGGTAAATGTTATGTTCTGTGTATTTTGCCATACACGCACAAAAGAATATGTGACCAACCATTTCAAATACAGTCAAGACAGCCAAAAGATCCACCCTGAAAAGGGGCCTTGGGGATTGGGACCTTCATGATAATACGTTTTCCCTGGGGCTACCTGCTGCTACACAGGTGCACAAAGCATCCAGGTGCTGGACCAGAAGCCCATCAGGGTGTTTCCATCTCAGAGGTCATAAGATCCTGAAGCTTTTCGTACCCCCTTTACATTCAACACGAAGTTCTTTCCCTCTCCATAGACTTGTTGGTTATTACAAATGCTCTGAACCTGTGAAGAAAAATTCTCTTGACAACCATCTGGGTATCATTTAACAAAATTGTGGAATGTAGACTCAAAGGCTAGACTTGTTTTTCTTACTATCAAATGAGTCATCAAAAGTCATTACATGCCAACTCATTTCAATATCCTCTGGGCACGTTTGGAACCACAGGCACCAAAAACAAAACTCACAGCAATTAGAGTACTTGGGAAGTTCAGACTGAAGACTCCCAGAGTGGCTCAAATGAAGCAGCTTGCCAGCCTGGTGGACTGAGATGTGACTCTATGTGTCTGGGTCTGGGGAAGCAAGGCAGGATTCCAAATCTATCAAGCTAAAAAAAAAACACAATAACAACCACAACTATAGCACAAAAAACTAAGAATGGCTTCCAAAGCTGGGCCTAAGACATGCCCGCCGCATGACCTGTTACATCAGGCTCTGTCCTGGCCAGAGAGATCTTGAGGTCTTCTTTAAAAGTCTTCACCCTTCCCACAGACTTGGCACTGGGGGCTTGTGGGCCCCCATGTCTCTGCATTTCTCAAGTCTAGTCTCTGCAACCATCTCAAGCCAAGGGATTTGGTCCAAAAATCAATGCTTTTCATTCAATTCATATCTAGCACCCTCTTTTCTGCTGGGCCCAGTGCTGGGTGTGGTAGAGGAGGTTGAGGTTAGCCAGACACAGCCCCTGCCCTTGGAGAGTGCACTGTGTTATGGAGAGGATAAGACACCTAGATAAACAACTCACATAACAATGTGAGGCAGAGCCTGGGGCCCATGAGAAAGGGATGTCTAAAACGCTCCAGGGAGTCTACAAAAGGGCTCCTACCAACCAGAGTGGCAGTGTGTGTCTTGCTCATTTCTGCATGGGGCTTGGGAACAGCTGATAGCTGTCAGACAGCCAAGAATGCCAGGTGCCGCCTGCCAATCAGGACCCTGTACAAGGGTTCAAGCCAACAGGCCACTCTGGCCGTCTTAATTAAGCCTTGATTAAGCATTCTGCCCATAAACCTCGTCTCCCTCCTGTAGAATTGCCCGGTTTACAGCAAACGATTCAGGGAATCGGGTCAGCTGTTCGGAGACGGCAGCCATTAGGAGCGGTGCAGACAACTGTGAACAGATGCCAACTCGAGCCAGAGATCAGTGAAGACGGTAGGGCCCAGAAACCCAGAAACTCAGCCCTGATTAAGCTTTCTGCCTCTGTCCCTGACCTCAGTATAGAAAAGGGCCCAGTATGGGCCACTCCACTTTATTTTATTTATTTATTTAACATCTTTATTGGAGTATAATTGCTTTACAATGGTGTGTTAGTTTCTGCTTTATAACAAAGTGAATCAGTTATACGTGTACATATATCCCCATATCTCTTCCCTCTTGCGTCTCCCTCCCTCCCGCCCTCCCTATCCCACCCCTCTAGGTGGTCACAAAGCACCATGGGCCACTCCACTTTAAAAGGACAGAGGGACTATCCTGGCTGGGAGTTTTTCCTGAGGGGAGAAGGAAAAGGCCATGCAAACAAGATGCTCAGTGAGACACTATCTCTAAACAAGAAAAACAAAACAGCTGACAACAGAGAGTGGGTAAGTTACAGCACATCCTCTTTCTTGATTCCTTAAGAAATGCTAACCAGAAGCCGTATAACATTCCAGGAAAAGCAACTGTTTTAATGAAGGTGTAAACCATGGGCTACAAAGTCATATCTGTGCTCTAGGTACAGCTGTAAAAGTGATGCTGGGCAGATGCAGGCAGGAGACATAAAACAGCAAGTTTGATCTGATGGGTGATGGGTTTGGGCTGTAAATTTATTCCGTTTTTATTTGAATTCCCATTATTATTGTTTGCACACAATGATACCTCTTTTTAGGATCAGAGAGACGATTTCTGAGAAGAGAAGCAAAGCTCTGGGGAGTGGCAACGTGGCAAGCGAATGCAACCAGCCTGAGCGTCAGCAGGGACACACCTCATTCTGCCCCCATGCTGCCCCCATGTGACCTTCAGCAAGCCCCTTCTCCTTCCAGGACCTCCATTTCCACCTCTAGATCTAGGAGGATTCCAAGGCACCTGCCACCTCTGATTCCATGATTCTCGCTGGCAGAGAGGTCAGAGGTCTAAACTACTCCCATGTGACAGACACTAACCCGCCCACACTGGGGCACCTCTGTGGCATGGACAACATGGGCACCATTAAACCCCCCACTACCCCAGCTTCCCAAGCCCAGAACCCTGGCATCCATCTGAGAGTCTCTGTACCCTCTCTCCAAATCCAGCCACTCTACAACTCCTGTTAATGTGACCTCCTAACTACCTCTCAAGTCTCTGCCTCTTTCCATCCCCACCACCATCGCGCATGCTCAGGCTAGCATGCTCTCCTATGTGGATCACACGCACGTGGTCTCCCTTCTTCAGTGTTGCTCTCCTTCCAATCCATTTTCCAGACCACAGAGCAATCTCTTGAAGATGTAAATATGCCCTTGTCATTTCCCTGCATAAAACTCTATGTCACCCCATACCTTTCAGAATTATTTGCTAGGATCTATCATGTGAGCTCTGGAGTCAGCCCTCCTGGGCTCACATTGCAGTTCTGTCACTTACTAGGTCTGTGACTATGGGCAAGTTACCACTTGGTGCCTCAGTTTCCCCACTGGTAAAATGCAGATAACAATAGTACCTCCCTTACAAGACTGTTGTCAGGATTAGTTAATGCACGCAAGTGGCTTAGAACAGTGCCTGGCGTATGATAAGGAGTCCATAAATGGTAGCTGCTGTTTTTATAGATTCGTAATTTTTATAGACCTTCAAAGCCCTACCTGTTCAGGTCCCACTCAGCACTCCCGCCTGTTTGCTTTCCTCTGTCTCACTGCTCTCTACCTCCCAGGGAGTCCAGCCCTACCAAACCTCTCCCATGTTTGCTCTTGTGGCTGAACCTTTGCACGTGCCATTTCATTGCCAGGTACCCTCTTCCCACTCCTGGCTTGTCTGATTGATTTTTTTTTAACAGCTTTATTGAGATATAATTCACATACCATAAAATTCACCCACTTGAAGTGTACAAGTCAGTAGTTTTGGTATATTCAGGTCACCCCCATTTTCCCCTCAACAATCCCTTCCCAGCCCTAGGCAACCACTGGTCTACCCAAGTTGATTTTTAGGTCTTAGTTTATATCCTACTTGTTAAGTTTTCTCTGACCTCCAACTCTGGGTTGGGTGCTTCCATATATCTGTAGTTTTTCTCTCTCAGAACTATGTATATATATGTCCCCTGCTAGACTATAAGCTCCATGTCAGCAATGACCATGGTTGTCTGAGTCACTGCGACTCTTCGGTGTTTAAGAGATGTTCAGTAAATATTGGTTGAATGACTGAAACCAATGGTGCTGACTTGCCAAAGCCCAAGCCTTATAAAG
Organism: Globicephala melas; assembly: GCF_963455315.2. Classification (NCBI taxonomy): domain Eukaryota; kingdom Metazoa; phylum Chordata; class Mammalia; order Artiodactyla; family Delphinidae; genus Globicephala; species Globicephala melas. The sequence goes on from NC_083319.1 coordinate 35,431,718, forward strand.
ATAGCCCTACTGAAAAAAATCAACAACAGAGCCTTCTCAATAAGTACAAATACTAGAAGTAACAGCACATTAAAAAATTTATGACATTCAAGTTTCCTACAACTATTCCTACTAGAGCCACCATTGGAATAAGGCAGATCCTTGTAAAATGAGTTTGATTCAGGTGCATTAACAAAGTAAGGCCATGAATGAGAGGGAAACTGCTTTAGAGGCTGAGTAAGAAGAAGCAAGAAAGATCCACATTTTAGGAATTCGGTATTTATACATTTTATGTGACCTGGCATTACTGGGTCATTACTGAGTAATATGAATACAAATACTTTTTGGTAAAAAGAAAATGTTAAGAAAGAAAACAGGACTTCCCTAGTGGTGCAGTGGTTAAGAATCCGCCTGCCAATGCAGGGGACACGGGTTACAGCCCTGGTCTGGGAAGATCCCACATGCTGCGGAGCAACCAAGCCCGTGCACCACAACTACTGAGCCTGCGCTCTAGAGCCCGCGAGCCACAACTACTGAGCCCGCGTGCCACAGCTACTGAAGCCCACGCACAAAGAGCCCATGCTCCGCAACAAGACAAGCCACCACAATGAGAAGCCCACACACCACAACGAAGAGTAGCTCCCGCTCAGCCCCTGCAACTAGAGAGCCCGTGCGCAGCAACGAAGACCCAATAAATAAATTAATTAATTAATTTTAAAAAGAAAGAAAGAAAACAAAGTAAGAAAGGAGTTCTGGAAGTTCTCTATAAAGCTACTCTGTTAAGCAATTTCTATTTTCTTGCAGATTCCTCATTATAAAATCAGAGCTGTGTTCCCCTGGACAATAATCTATGCCCTGGGAGCTTACTTCAAAATCCAGTGAGTAGGGCTTCCCTGGTGGCGCAGTGGTTGAGAGTCCGCCTGCCGACACAGGGGACACAGGTTCGTGCCCCAGTCCAGGAAGATCCCACATGCCGCGGAGCGGCTGGGCCCATGAGCCATGGCCGCTGAACCTGCGTGTCCGGAGCCTGTGCTCCGCAATGGGAGAGGCCACAACAGTGAGAGGCCCGCGTACTGCAAACACACACACACACACACACACACACACACACACACAAACCCAGTGACTATCATAAGAAAAGCAATTACTTCCTAAATAAACATTGAGATGATTTTTCCAATATATCACCATACTGCTGTAAAATAGTTACAGAATAAAAACAAAAGCCTCCCCTACTCCCTCTCACACATTTCAATCTACTTCATACACTGATGGCAGATTAGACTTCCTAAAAGCACAGCTCCCGTCATGCCTTGCCCTCATTCAAAACCCTTCAATGGCTCCCCATTGCCTTCAGGATAAAGAACAAACTCCTAAGTGGGTGTTTGAAGATCCTCCTCCTTTTGGCACTGACCTACTTATGTAGCCTCATTTCCTCCTAGTCACCTTCACATAACCCCTGATGCAGACAAAAATGCACTGAGAGCCCTTTCCATGCCTTTATCTTTTTTCTACCTCTGCCTAGAATGTTCTTTACCCACCCCCAAACTCCCCATGTCAAACGCCTATCTCCTTTTAAGACTCTTTCAAATGCTACCTCCTCCATGAAGTCCCCCGTGATGTCCTCCTCCATAACACACGCTCTCTACCACCTCTGTGCTTCCACAACCCTTTTACTGGAGATGATTCTCATGTATTTATCAATGGCTGACATGTTACAGTTATATCTGAACATAGTCTCTACTTCCTGATAAACTATAAATTCGAATACATTTTCCCCTCACACTTACCACATGCCATGCAAATAGAAGGTACTAAGATATTTGTTGAATGAATGAATAAAATAACAAATTATAGAAAACACAGCACAATATGGTCAGCAGTAGTCTAGTTTATCACTGTCCTTAGAGAGGCAGCAAGTCTTGAAACTTAAGAAATATACCTCAGTGGTTGGGACATTTTGTCTATCTACAAACCTGCTGCTATTGAAATTCCCTATTTACTTTCATTATTTGCCCACAGATATTTCACTCCTGCTAGATGTGTGTGTGTGTGTGTGTGTGTATTTTGTGATGATGAAAGGAAGCAGAATGAAGAAAGGGAATTATTATTAAAAACTGGCAACAGAGAAGCTCCTTCTTCGGTGAAGAAAACTCAAAATCTACAAAAGAGCCAAAGTGTGTCATTGCACTGGCTGTCAAACGTGGTGGGCGGGGGTGAGGTATGATTTAAGTCCTGTCAGGCAGTGCTTCTCTGACTTAGTGCTGAGTATAGGATCACCTGCAGGGCTTGTTAAAAGACAGATGGGTCCCACCCCCACAGTTTCTGTGTCTGTAGGTCTGAGGGGTGGGGCTGAGATTCTGCATTTCTAACAAGCTCCAGGTAATGCTGAAAGGGACCACACTCTAAGGATCACCCATGCAGACTGGAAAATGAATCAAAGGATTTAGGGGAGGAGGATCCTCTGTGGCACATGGCACAGGCATTCCTAAAGTTAGAAAATTCATCTTTAACTAGATTAAAACACACGGAAAAATTAAGTTGGAGAGTGATTTTTTTTTCCTTCTCACTTGTAATTCAGAAGCTAAATTCTACAGGATAAACTAGAGAGTTTTGGAGAAGGGAGTCAGGAGACCTGGGTTCAAGTCCTGACTTTGTCACTAGTTAGCTGTGTAAGCAAAGACCACTCATTACCTTCTCAGGACATCACTGCACCATGTGAAACACCCCAAAATCTCCAGTGTCCTATGATTTCACAATTTTGAAAAACTGTTGGCAGTTTAGTCCCAAAAGTGTTTAATGATTATCCCATCTATATATGAAACAATTAAAGACACTGCAATTTCAAAACATAAAACATCAGAAATAATTACCAATTAAATTTGAGAAGAACCTATACCAAATAAAGTACAATTATGAAGACTGAAAGAACTTTTACTTAAATAGCTTTCATGTATAATAATAAGTGCTCAAGAACAAATATGCCATAAAAATAGATTAAAAATATATAGTAAAGATATTACAATAAAAAAAAAACCATTCCCTTTCTGAGAACAGACTAGAGAAAATAGCACAGGTTACAGAATGAGAAAACATCAACTCACCAGTCGAGCAGAGGTAAAGCAAGTCCTCCAAGGAAAGAAATCGGCCCCTCTTCCCAATGCTGGCACCTCCCTCCCGTCCCAGGACACTGCTCCTGGGCCTCCCAGCACACAGTTATTTTTAAAGATAAAAGGCCACATTCCCAAGATTGTGGCCACAAGAATGTGAATATCAAATGACCTTCCCAAAGCTCGTCAATGAGCCGGAGTAAAACAGATCGCTGGGCCATGTGGGCAAAGTTGGATGGTTCTCTGTGGCACGGGTCCCACTTATCTGCTGATACTGTGCAGCTGCAGCTATGCCCTCAACATGAGTCTGGCCTCTCTCCTTTCAGCTCAACAGGCCCAGAAGCCCTCCAGATGCCATCGTCATCCTCAAGACCTTAGCCACTTGAGCTGGCTGAGAGAGGAAACCCTAGAGGTTCTTGAATAGCAAAATGGCCTCTGTGCCAAGGGCGACGCAGAAGGTGACGCCCGAGGTCTCATGAGGCGTCTATTGGATGGCTGCAGAGTTTATTCTGTGCCTGGTCTCTCACTGTTTCTGCCCAGCTGTCTTCTGTTCAACTTAATAGCAACAGCATTAAGTCGATAAGTCTCACAGCATCCCAGGGAGGCAGGTCACCCTCAAGCACATTATCCCCCCTTAACAGACGGGGAAATGACGTCACAGGAAGATTAAATAACCTGCCCAGTCTCAACAGCCTGCCACAGGGGGAGCACGAGACGATCCCAGCCCCCGTGCCAGCTCATGAACAGAGATGCTCTGGATGAAGACCTTTGAGGTTCTAGGGTCCCGGGCAGTGTGGATGATTTGCACAACAGAGGTCAAGAAAGAAATAAGCACAGAGGTAACCTTAAAACCACTCCAATTGTCTCTCTTCCTGTGTCTCCCTAGAAGGCCATGAGAGAAGAGTGATTTTTAATACACAAGTATTAGCTGAAAGATGGTGTGAGTGTGGGTGCAGGAAGAGGACAGAACAGGCCTGTAGGCAGCAAGGGGCCTCAGTGGTTAGGATCAAAGGAGGGGTCAGGCCAAGCAGGGTTCTATCAATGACCTCTGTCCTCTGTACCCCACAGGGCCCTGCACAAACTGGTGAACTCTGGCCTGAAATTATGCCCATTTCGTTCCTCTATACAAGTACTTGTACGTCTAACATGGGCAAGTCACTGAGAGAGACAGAAAGATGAAATGGACCATCTCTGCAGTCAAGAAGCTAGAAATGTCATTAAGGAGCATACATGAATTACTAAAATACAGAGTAAAAATTAGTAAGGACCACAACAGAGAGGCTGGTAGAATGCCTGGGTTTGATGGTGGGAGGTCACATCCACCTGTGGATACAGTAGGATGCTATCAGGGCAGGCTTAGTGGACAAGGTGACCAGGCTGCGAAGCATAGGAGAGTGAGGCTTGCAGGGGTGGCCAGAAGGGCACTGGGGACAGTGGCTGGAGAAGGGCAACGAGAGTGCATAGTAGGGAAATGGCACAGGGCTATCCTGGAGACCAGCTCAGGAAGAGGGATGTGTGTGACAAAGGGTATGCGAAGTAGGGTTGAGGGATTTAGGGTAGTCTTGGCAGGTAGAAGCCATCTCACCGAAGGCCTTAAGTGTGGGATTAAGGAGGTTAAATTTCACTGCTAGCCGTAGTGCTCAGCACTGTACCTTGCTCACAGTAGGCACTCAAATGTTGGTGGAACAAAATGCAGGAAGGCAATTTAATCCATGGAAGATGCAGGATAACTGTGAAAGAAGATGCCAAAAAAAGATGCTTCAACTTTTAAAATCAACTGATATCTAGTCAGGACAACTCCTAAGTTGAACTAAAATATATGCTATATTCTGCCCCAAATGGAGCCCACAGTACCTGCCATCACTCAAGAACTTCTCACTCAAGAACACCATGAAAATTAATGATGAGGTAATGTTTGTGAAATGCTCCAAGCTCTTTGGAGATGTGTGGCAAAAGGCATCACTAAAATTAATATTTAAAGAGATTCTACCCAGCTCTGATCTCTTTTTCTGCAGACTAATGTTACGTCCACAGGATAAGGTGATGCCAGATTGGCCTCTAAATAAACCTTCCCAACAGACAGCACCCAACACAGATGCCTCCTCCTGAGTCCCTTACATGCGGCTGATGGCGCCCATGACCACAACAAGGCAAAGGTGGTTTCCGACTTGGTTATCTGGGGTTATCCAGGGTTATCCAAGGATAAGGGGGCAAAACATTCAAAAGGCGGTTTTTCTTGGGACCCCATTTTTTAAGCATGAGAGAGAGTCTAGTGAAGACTTCAAGGGGGATCATTTTAGCAAAACCCACATCTAAGCCAGTTAACATTTTTAGATCTAAAGCAGTGCCCAGGAAAGGAAGAAATAAGAATAGCTCCCTGGGCTCAATTACAAATGGAGTGGAAACAATAATTTCAAAAGTTCAAGGGGAAAAAAAATCAATCTATTTCCTTCCCCCAAAGCTTTCACTTCTATAAATACACTCACATAAATGGACCTAAGACCACTCTTCCTTATGAAAACACTACCTGTCTGGAATTTGCAAAATAAACGATCTGCCCGTCTTGCTTTCAACCCACTGAAGTTCAGACAATGCTCTCCAAAAGCTTCTCTTTTCTTCTTACATAACATTCATTTTCCCCCTCTGATAATTAAAGTGATATGTGTGTCTGGTAGAAAATTTTGAAATTTTTCTTGTTTGGAAAGAAGAAAATAAAAATTGCCCACCATAATCTACAAGTTGCTAATTACCCTTCTGGCCTTTTTGTGTGAAAAGACACATTTCTGACATAATTGGGAATTTACTGTATATACTGGTTTATAGCCTGATTTTCCTCTTAGAAGAATATGCTATAAACATTTGCATGTCTCTATTATTCTACAGCATTATTTTTTATGTCCTGTAGAGAGGAGTGTCATTTGTAAAGCTAATCCTCTACTGCTGGACATTTGGTTTATCTTGTCAGTGTCTGCATGACAAATAATGTTGAGATAAATATCTTTGCATAATACATCTTCAGTTATTCTCTTAGGATAAATTCCCAGGAGTGGCACTGCTGGGTGAAAGCCTGCTCAGGTTTGTAAGGCTTCAGATGCAGTCAGATTGCCCTCCAGAAAGGTTATCCCAGGCTCACTCCCCAGCAGTAGGAGAGCTACTTCCTGCAGTTGCTCACTGATCCCTCATTTAGTAGATTTATGAAGGGGGTGTTGCTGCTTTTATTTGCAGTCCCTTGACAGGCAAATTTTTCTCCAAATTTTTGTGTCTACAGTATTTTTGCAGAGTTTTTTTTTTAACTGTGTGCTTCTATTCATCAGAAAGCCACCGTTCTATTCCCTCTTCCAAAGAGTACTTTTTCCGCCACTCCACCTCCAAGGGCAGCCCCAGGGTCTCCCTGCTCAGCACCTGCCACACACATTTTCACCTTGGTGCCCTTCACTCCTTTCTCAACAAACATTTTACAGTTCCAGCATTAAGTCAGACTAAGAACCCAATAATCAGTCATTTATTCACGTATCCATCTATTCACGTGCTGTCTCTTGGGGGTCTGTAATGCTCTAGGCACCGAAGTATAAACGAAACACTATGAGAAACCAGGAGAGGGAAAGCCAATGAGGCCCGGAAAGCATTAGTATACTTAAATTGAAAGGTAACTCATAGTTTTGCTGGTAGGAGAGGGGAAAGAGCAGCCTAGACAAAAGGAACGGCATGAGCAAAGGTCCTGAGGCATGCTAAAGCATCATGTGTTGAAGGAATATTTTCATTATTAAGGCATGAGAATGAGGGGCTAAGGATGAGACTGAAAAGTTAGCTCCTTATGTATAGCTGATTCACTTTGCTATAAAGCAGAAATTAACACACCATTGTAAAGCAATTATACTCCAATAAAGATGTTAAAAAAAAAAAAGAAAAGAAAAGTTAACTCCTGCTGAATTCACCTGCTGAACTGCTCTCTTCCCTGCATCTCAACTCTGCTTGTACTCCCTGGCCCATCTCCAATGCAGACAGACTCCTCCAAAAGCCTTCTTGAGAAGCATCCCCACCATCCATTTCTCCACACCTCTCTGCTTGGGACAGGAATCCTGGCCCTCACACCAATCTCCTCAGCAACCAATGAATAGATGGCTCTGTTCACTGATTCCTGAGTGTAAGACTTATCAGTCCAGCCAGAAATAAACCTCTGGATAGTAATATATTCTCTTGTATCCCTAGCTTTTCACCATGGGGCTTAACTTATAATTGGCAATCAATATAAGCCTATAGAATCTAACCAAATTAAATTGGGCAGAATAAATACAAAAGAAGGGATGAGAGTGCACACGTATGCATCTCACTATCATCCAGACAGCTGGGAAATGGAAATTGTCTTTGAAAATTAGCTTCTGAACACAATCATGGCAAAAGATGGATTGATTCTCTTCAGGCCTGTAATTCTGCATCTACCTAGACATTTCGCAGGCACACAAACAGTACTTGTTAAACGATGCTGCATATCTTAGAAGCTTCTGTGCATAAAGGTCAATATATTCTGGAGATTTGGATTCTTTTTTTTTGCAGGGAGGTAGGAGGAGAAGAGAGAAAAGAAGGCCCCTACTATATGCCATCTCTGCTAGGATTTTCCATACTGATAATTCCCATTCAAAGTGAAAATCCTAATGCCACCTGGGAGGAACTAGCCTCCATCATTCATGCAGGCAACATTTCTAGATAAGTCTTCCCTGAGGGCAAAGAGCCCATACATCCAGTGGCTGGTCTCTCCCTGTTCTGGTTCATATCCCCCCAGCTCTGAATTCACCTATAGTAGTCACCACACTGCTTTGCTTGTTTGTCCCCACGCTGGGCCATGACCTCTACAAGGCTGATGACTTTTTTTCCAGCCCTGTGCACCCTGAGGCCTAGAACATCACCCTCCACTCAGTGGATGATCAATCTCTGTTGTGGAATTAAATGTCATGCCAGGGCTGGAAAGGACCGTAGAAATAACTCAGTCCACATATAGGAAGTGGAGGCCCAGACAAGGGACACAGCCTCTCAAATACACCGAGAGCTGGTGGTAATTGGCAGGTGGAAGAGAGAAAGAAATCAAAGATATTAGCAATGCTTGAGAAATTGGGAGCCTGAGGGGTTTGATGGAACTTGGGAAGGATGACAACATGGGGGGAAACTAAGTTTAGTTTTGGACAGCCTCTAACACACAGAACAAGTTTTCTCTCTCTTCTCCGTGACAGCCCTTCAGATAATATAAAAAGGAAATTAACATGTATTGAATAGTTACCTCTTGCAGGTGGAAAACAGCAATCCTGTCCTCCCTGTGTAAGGTTAACACTCACAGATAATCAATTACATAAACAAGTAAATAATGTGCCTCAGGTCACATAGCTAGTAAACCCAGGTCTGACAGAGTCAAAAGCCCAGGTGCTTTCTCCTGCACCCCACTGCCTCTCTGACCCTAGTCCTGAGGCTACAGGGTACCAAAGAAGAGCCAGCTGGACAGAGGGAGGTCACAGGTGGCCTTGGCCATGTCCCAGGTGACAGGCAGCAGCTCCAGAGGCTGAATGTTAGGTCCGCAGCCTCCCCACCCTCTGAAAGGGCAGACAGCGGGCACCACCCCTCGCTAGCACTTGGCTGACAGGCTAGACCCACTGCAGAAACAGGTATAAGATGGAGAAACACAGAGGCCCACATTTGCCCTTCACTCAGCTAGGATATCGCTGATGACTGTAAAAGCAATGAGGGCAGCTGGGAGCCAGATACAAGCAAGGCAGTCGTCATAATCACAGTCCTTCATTTCATTAGTCAATACTGTATGCCGAGCCTCTGCCCAGGACCCAGCCTCTTCTCAGTTCTGGATTGAACCAGGCCTAGTCCCTGCTTGGGAGAAACTCACGGTCAAGTGGGTCAGGTTACATGGAAACACCCCATGACCACACAGCCTGGGGAGTGTTATCGTGGAGGGATGACAGGGTGGGGAAAGGGAGCTCTCCCAGCCTGGAAGAAATTTCCCAGACAAAGCAGGACATTTTGATGTGGGGATATTTCCAAGCAGCTACATTAAACAAGCCTTGTCAAAATGGGAAATCTTTGTTCTTTAAACCCAGTAAGCAAAATGAGAAGCAGAAATCTCTGAACTGATCCCCCTCCCCTGCCCTTAGGGCTCCGAGCAGTGCAGTGGAATATCTGCTTTACTAGATATTAAGGTCCCTTTCAAACCTGAGGTTCGTCCAGGTCAGGTCTGGTGGGGTGACCAGGAAGGGGGCAATCTGGGGCTCTGGTGGGGACACAACTGAGGGCAACTTTGGGTGGACTGCTCTATCCGCCTGTCCCCTTAGGGCTCAGTTCAAATGCCAATCCCTCCCGGAAGCCTTCCCGGATCTTACCTGAGGCATGGCCAGCCCTCTGCTGGGCTCCCATTAGTCTCTGTAACATGCAGCACCCTGCGCCACACTGACTTGCTGCAGGCCAGGCAGGGACCATCGGATTCATCTGTCTCTTCCCTCCTCCCCACCCACTCCTGTCCCCATCCCTGTGCAGGCCTTTCTTAGCAAAGCATATTGAACTGAATGGAGGAGCGGTCTAGGAGGATGCTCTGGGCAGTTGTGAGCCGGTAATCCCGGAGCAGCCCTGACAGCCACGAGCAGAGTCTGGAGCTGCTTGGTGCCAGATCCTCTCAGGTCACTCTCTTCGCTCTGCTTCCTCTCAGCTCCACCACCTGCTTCACCAGACCCAACACGCCCATTTGCCCTAGGCCTCTCTGGCACTCTGGAATGTCAAGTGCAAACAAAGTGGCACACACACTTTTTGGAGAAAAGCATATTTGATTGTGTATTGCATTTGGAGAGCTCATTAGCCAGCAGCAGATGGAAGACCCCACTTAAAGGACCATGAACTTCAGCTAGCTGAGGGGCAAGAAGATCACACTACAATGCACTTTCAGGGCTACAAAGCAGCATTTCCTCATCTCTTACAGAAAGAGATACGTACTTGGGCACTGAGAATATAAATAATTTCCCTCAAGTTCAATGAACCAATCTTGGACTAAATTAGAGGGGAAATGCAAGGACATTAAGTCTTCCTCTATACGTCCCTTCTCTACCCAGAGCACATTCACTGTGGGATCTCCCATAAGTCTAAGAACTGGTAATGAATATTTTAATAGGTACAGCTTCTCCTTCTCATTGATAAAAACTCCACTGACCAGCCAGAGCACGCTGGTGAAGATGAGGGTGTGGACCAGAAACACCTGCGTCTTCCTGGGCAGCCTAATCCCTGAGCCCCTCCCACATCTGTGGGGCAGGGATGATTAGAGCAGCCTCAGCACCCTCAGAGAAGCAGCCACGATGCTGCAGGAAGTAAGAGACGTGAAACATGCAGACTGAAGACCCAAGGCTGCCCCTGGAGAGCTGGGTCCAAATATGATTGAAAGAAAAGACAGTCACATAAGTAGAAAAAGGAGAGCCAAAGGCTGAATGGTGGCCCACTAAAAAAATATGTCCACACCCTAATCCCAGGAGCTGAAAATGTTACCTGATTTGGAAAAAGTGTCTTTGCAGATATAATTAAGGATCTTATCCTGGATTATTCAGGTGGGCCTTGAATCTAATGATGAGTGTCCTTATAAAAGTGAGGCAGGGCTTCCCTGGTGGCGCAGTGGTTGGGAGTCCGCCTGCCAATGCGGGGGACACGGGTTCGCACCCCGGTCTGGGAGGATCCCGCGTGCCGCGGAGTGGCTGGGCCCGTGGGCCATGGCCGCTGGGCCTGCGCGTCCGGAGCCTGTGCTCTGCGACGGGAGAGGCCACAGCAGTGAGAGACCCGCGTACCGCAAAAAAAAAAAAACAAAAGTGAGGCAGAGGGAGATTTGACAGAAGAGAAGGAGACAATGTGACTAAGGAAGCAGAGACTGGAGTGATGCAACCACAAGCCAAGAAATGCCAGCAGCTACCAGGAGCTGGAAGAGGCAAAGAAAGAATTCTTCCTTAGAGCCTCCAGAGGGAGTGTGGCCCTGCTGACACCTTGATTTCAGACTTCTGGTCTCCAGAACTGCGAGAGAATAGATGCCTGCTGCTTTAAGACAAGGTTGGGACGGTTTGTTCCAGCAGCCACAGGAAACGAACATAGCACCTTACAAGCAATGGGATTGATGAGGGATCTGAGTCCCAGAGAGGGGGCCGACTCACCCAGAGCCACTCTGCGTCAGACACTGGTCCGGGACACTCCTCCACGGCCCACCAGGTCTCTGTGACACTGACATGCACACAGGTCCCCAGTTGCCCAGTGTAGAGTCCAGAAGAGGAAGCTGAGAGCAAACTCTAGGGGGGCCCCCCAGGGGGCCTAACTGGTCTGCAGGCTGTGCTGATATAAGGACAGACTCTGAAGTCAGGCTCCTCAGACCCCACCTGCACAGCTGTGTCCAATTCTTAGCTCTGTCTTTTTCAGGGGACTGGATCAATTGGGGGCATTTTGACTGAAGAAGTGAAGACTCGGGAACCTAATCCCCGTGTCTGAATATCCAAATGGCTAAAAAGCCTGTCATGGGGAAGAAGAAATGGATTTTTGTGTGGGGCTTCAAAGGGCAGAATCAAGGCCGATGGGACAGCCGTTGCCTGGAGGAAGAGCTTGATTCAGCATAATGAAGAACTTTCTAATAGTCAGAGCCAACTAACAAGGGACTAGGAATGCCTGGGGGATGGGCAGTTCCGAGCACAGAGGCTGGGTGTGCTAGGAAGATTCCTGCACCAGACAAAGGCTGCACTTGATCTTCTCCAGAGTTGGCAACTTTGTTTGAAGGTCTATGCCTTTTGGCTAAAATATCCTGTGTGAATCTAGCTTTTCAGCATATAGACAGGGAATGCTCTCACTGAAACTTATGACACAGCTTTTTGTGAAGAACTAAGTACTGCAACTACCCAGGAATGAGCTCCAAAAAGAAATCATTCCTCCTGTTTCTATATTCAAAATGTCCCTCATCCTCAGGGAGGAAAGGAAGAGGAAAAGCATATACCTCCATACAGACGTCACCTCTAAGCTGGCCAGGAGCCAACAGCACACCGGTACCAGAGGAGCCCTGGACAGCCTGGCCTTGATGTCCCTCTCCAGGGAAAACCAGAGAGAACACACACTCCAGCTACCAACTGAATTGCTTTCATAAGAACAAATCAATGGCACCCTCATCTTTATTCTGATAATTGCTCTTCCTTTTGCATCCTTCTGAATTCTACACGTGGAACAAAGTAAACAACAAAGCAGTAGCTCAGAAGCTTAACCACGTGACGCTTACACGTTAGCCTTGGAGAGGTTATTTGCAGGGATGGCAGTTGCTATTGTTGCCACTGGTTGTAACAGGTTCTAACCTACACCCTGCATTCTGGATACTCAGAGAACAGGAAGTGCAGCATTTTGCATCTGCCTGCACATCTGTCTTCTCTTAAACTCTCAGAGAACTAAGCACTGTTGCAGCTGAATGAATTCCTCTGAAGCTCTTTCCATTCAGGATTTTGAAAGTTTGCCACGTTACCCTTTTACTGAAATGGTTGAGCTTCTCTGATCATTCGTCAAGAAAGGTCAAAAGAACACACTTTCATACTTTTAGATAAACCACCGTACCCATTTCTAGCTTGTAATTAGAGTTTTCTTTTTTTTTTTCCATAAGAACCAGTGTTAAGCGCACACATCATTTAGCAGCCAGCTTGTGAAATGATCGGAAGCCAGAAACATTTCTCACCACTGGCAAAAAGGTCTCCAAACATCAGGTGGGTCCCTGAAATTACTGTTTCACTTTAGTGAACATAAATGGCTACTACCCTTACTTCAATCGGCCAGGCACTAAATCAAACTTCCTATTGTCCATCAAGCAGATAGTTATTATTTTTTTTAATCCTCCCATTTGCAGAGCTGCATAATGTAATCTGTAGTTACCAAAACAAATTTAAGACTGCATTACCCTGCTTCCATGAATGTGTGGTAAGTCTGGTGTATATCTCTGACTATGGTAGAAGTACAGCTATAACAGCTGTGCATAAATCAGAATTTTATATACTGATTGGTATTAAGTATACAGGCATGTTTGGTATTTGAAAAGCTTTCCATACCAAATCTTTTTGGTACAGGGCAGAATCCTTCTACAATAGGAACAATTCTTGCCAAGTCTGTCTAGCTTGAAGGTTCAAATTTTACATAGCATATTTATTAAAATAGGCCATCTTGAATAGCTAAACTCAAAACTCAGACTCATCTCTGAGGTTACATCAACTCTTCATCAAATGAAGGGCCTACCTTTCGAGGCACCTGAATGCCGCAAGTGAGTTCAGCCCCTCTGCATTAGCAGCATGTTTCTGGCCTGACTCAAACCATTTCAGAACTCAGGAAAATCACCAGCTTCTGTCACTCCAGTACAGCAAACGCATATCACTAGGGCTGGGCTCTGCGAGAAGGGCTGTGGGGTAGACGTAAGAAGGGTGTTATGCCCACCCTCCCAGGGAGTTCTCAAGGCCATGGCTCCCTACACAAGTGGCCGCACACAGAATCCTTCAAGGTTGACAGCGATGCTGCTCCATGAGAGGTACTAAGTGCAGAGGTGGGAGGTCAGGTGAAGATGAAGACCCTGGGACAAAGGGATCTGGAAGACAGTTCCCAGGGCACATAGGATTTGAGCTGGGCCTTCAGGCATGGGCACCACCACCATGGCTGAGGCATATGCTAGGCACAGGGGCCAGATGGACGAGCAAAGCCCTGGAGACCTGGGGGGTGGGAGGGATTAAGTGCGGAAGACCAGGTGAGGGAGGAGGGGGACTGAGAGACAGGATGGAGACAGCCCATGGTGTCTGCCAGGCTGAGGACCCTGGACTTCATTCTCCATACACAAGGGACCCACTGAAGGCCTCTGGGCCACATGTTAGAAGAAACAAGCCTAACATCAAGAGAGAGAATGGAAAGAGAAGGACATGTTTGGGAGAGATTTTAGAAGTAAAAATGACAGGACTTGAGTGATTAGATTTCAAGGAGGAGGGATCAAGGGAGCGGGTAGGTCACAAATGACTATGCTCCCCTGCTGTGACGCTCCCAGCATGGAGTGGGAGGGGTATGCTGGCCATTGGGTATCCCACAGCGAGCGGGCAAGGCTAGCTTCGGTGGCACCATGGGCTCAGCCTCACTCAAGCTTCCCTTTGGCACATCAATGAGCATCTCCGCGGGCACTGCTCTTCAGGGTTGCAGTGAGAGAGAGGGCGTGAGGGGAAAAGAGAAGAGGGGAGGGAGGAACAGAGAGTCAAGGAGGAGGGGGCAGGAAAGGGAAGGCAAGAGAGGGTTTGTTTTTTTTTTTTTGAGGTGAACTGTCAACAACTTTAATAGACTTGGATGGTGTCCACCAAAGCAGACCGACTTGGGGATCCCCGAGGGCTCCAGCTTCTGTAGTTCAGTGTGGCCAAAGTTCTCTTGGACCAGCTCCTGCCTTGCCTGCAGAACTGGGTCTACAGTGAAATGTCCCCAAAGCAGCAGCAGCTCATCACACCACTCAGGGCCTGATCCTGCAGGTGGGAGTGCTGTGGCTGGGTATTCCTCTTTTCAAAACTCCTAAAACATAGTTTTGTACTGAAGAGGCAGAGTACCTGCTCCAGAGTCTCCTCAATAACTGTGGGGATGACACCCACAGTTACAGGGCTGTACAGATAGCCCGCCTGGGCCTAGAACACACCAAGCCCTTTCAGGCCTCCAGGCCTTTGCATTGCTGTTCCCTCTGCCTGGAACAGACCTCCCCCAGCCCCCGGCTCATTCCCCTTAATTTAACTTTCATTTGGTGCTTGCTACATACCTGGCTCTATTCTAAGTACTTTACATATAGCAACGCATTTAATCCTCATAGCAACCCTATCAGGTAGGGTTATTATCCCCAGTTTACAGATGAAGAAACTGAAGCCCAGAAGATTAAATAACCTGACCGTGGAATATATTTAGTTGTCGGAGGGGCCAGGATTCAAATCCAGGTGGTGTGGCCCCAGGGTCTGCATACTCATACGCAGAGTTACCCAGCCTCTTCCAGTGCTGGGCTACCCTCCCTCAGTTCTCGGCATGACTGGTTCCCTCTCTCTACTTCTCCATGGTTCAGATAGGCCTTCCCTGCCCACCCTCAAGTGGAGCACCCCCCCCTTACCTTCTCTCACATTACGCTGCTTATTTCCTTCCCAGCCCTTTGCACCACCTGTAATTATTTATGTATTTACTTGTTTATTACGTTTCCCCAACTAGAATCTACACTCCAGGAATGCAGGGATCTTGCCTTTTGTTCCAGTGTATTCCTGGGGTACCTGGAATAATTCTCTGGCACAGAGTAGGTGTTCTATGAATAACTGTTGAATGAACAAATGAAGGACAGTACTGTAGATGCTACATGGTGCTACCCAGGGACGTAAGGTATTGCAATGTTGTTCTTTACCCCCCTGTCCTATTCTCCTTCCTTGGCTACTACAAATGCCCCTGCCTACACTAAGGCAGACAGGAGCGGCACCCAGTTTCCCAGTATACATGGATAAGGCTGATCTATTTATAACTGCGTCTAACTGTCAAATCCCCCAGACTGGGGTCCTTGAGCACTAATGATAAGCTTGTGGAGGCAGGGATTCCATCTTCCAATTAACCCCTCTGTGGCCTCCCACCACTTAACAGTATTTACAGGGCATTGGCTGCCGTTGATGTCAGTGTTTGGTCTGAGCACGCACCATATAACAAAAAGCCCCTGCCCCTTGAATCAAGAGGCATCTTGAATACAAATCACACTGTCACAGGAACTCCATCCTGGTGGTGAGGTTCTAAGTCAACACATATTGCTAAAACAAAAGTACTGTTTATATACTCCAACATTTATGGAGCTTGCCTGTGAACTTGCTAATAAGAGGAACTAACTTATCAAACACCCATTGTATGCAAACACTCTGTTAGACACTTTTATACCCTGTGATCTCATTTAACCCTGTGAGTTTGGAATTATTATTCTTCCCACTTTACAAATGAGAAAAGTGAGGCTCAGAGGTCCAACATCCCCAAACCAGTGTGGATTCCAGCCCAGGGTCAGAGCCTCCTGAACCTCTTTCCACTGTCCTCTGAAGTGTTCTGCCTTGTCTCGTGCTTCCACCAGACTCGCTCTTCTCCATCTGGGTCCTGTGCTTTCCTGCCTCCGTACCTTTGCTCATTCTAGTTCCGTGACCTAAGGCGGCCTTTCTGCTTTTCACCACCTGTTGAATCCTCTTCTTCCTTCCACCTTCCATGGTGCAGACTTCCCCAGTCTCCCCAGTTAGAATTCACCCCCCGTCAGTGTTCCCAGAGGTCCCAGGGTTTAGCTCCCAGAATGCCCTGTGGTATAATCTTCTTTATTCCTCACTAAAATCTGAGCTCCTTGAGGGTAGAGCCTGTCAGTATTTTTCCTGTTTGTTTCCTCCTGAATAAGTTGAGAAAATTCTTGCTGAACCATTGAAGAATGAAGAGGGGAAAGACTGGTGACATTTGAATGCATCTGAGAGATCAAAGGCTCTGGACAAATTAGCTTCAACTATATAGTTCAGGAAAGGCAAACTTATGTGCCACAACTCTGCCATTTTCCTGCTCCAGTCACAAAACACTCTCACTAGTCCTCTGATTTCATAAAGCTTGAAACTTAAAACCAGGAAGTCTAGGAAGGAAATAAAATAATAAAATCACTTCCATAAGAATCATTTCATAGTAATGGATTTCACCCACACACTGGGCAGAAACTAACTGCAGCACAAGGGGGATAAGAGATTGGACAAAAGCACAAAGTTCACCTTCTAGGATGTCACAGTTAACTACCTTGTGTTTGTTCTGCTGTCGCTGCACCAGAATTCACCTGTCCTAGAAAATATGCACTTGCTGAACTGTTGGCCTCTCCAATCACTGCTATGTTGAACACTCACCAAAGGATGCCTGACCTGTAAGTTATTTTGATTCGTCTTGATTAGAAAACATCTCAGCCGTGGCTTTAGACTAGATATGAGGAGATGCTGGCCTCTGGGTCAGGACCTCTAGATCAGTGCATTACTTTTTCCCTCAAACAAGTATTTTGAGGTTTTTACTAAAATAACTGACTCACAAACAGAAATGCTTCCTGATCTATAAGCCACTTTGAAAACAAATCATTATGCCGTTGAATATTTTATGATGGGCCAAAGCACTGAAGGAGGCAAGGAGAGCGTTCGCCAATCCTTACCATGTCTATTTCGGGATTCCCAAAGCAAACTGCAAATACCTCCTTTATTTTCTTAACGCCCATTTTCAAGTGCTTGGTGGATTCTTGGTGAAATATTGCCTCTGCGCAAACTGACCCCAAATTCAGAGACCCGGACATTTCACTTCTGCACGTTTACCGCGGATGTATCTCAATGATGATCTAGTGCACAATGCCTCCCCGCCCGCCCCATTTTATAGGTGGCAACAACCAGGAGGGGTACTTGCCCAAGGTTACCTAGTCAGTGGAGGGCAGAGGAGCCACCAGGAGCCAGGGCCCCAACTCCAAGCCCTGGGAGCATCCTTTATTTCCAGAAGCTGACTCAAAACCCCTCCTGAAGCTCAGCCAAAGCTGCTGCAGGTAAACGACGTGACCCCCGATACTGACTTCTGTAGGTCCCAACATTCCTCTCCACCCCCAAGGAGCTGTGGAGCTGAGACACTCAGGGGTGCCCCTCGACTCACAAAGTGGCAACACAGGCAGGGCGGTTCAGGTGATCGTCCCTGGCGAACCCCTCCCGGTTCAGGTGTAGCCGTCGATATCCGGCAGGGCAGGCTGGTCCGAGGTCACTCAGAAAGTTGGCTCTGGCCGTGGCCGCACCTGAACCCTGGTCTCCCACCTGCCGGTTTGCCGCTCTTTGCACTATACCATGCAGATCTCGAAATCTTAAGCAATACATTGATGCCGTGTAAAGATTTAACCTTTGCAGGCCCTGAGCGAGACCGCGGACGCGCCCCGCGCCGGGAGTGGGGGCACGAGGACTGGAGGCGGGCGCGGGTCACCGGGGGCCGGAGGTGCAAGCGGAGCGCACGGCGGAGGGCGGCGCGGACTAAGCCGCGGGGCAAGCAGTCTGCAGTTCCCGGAGGCGCAGGCCCGGGGCGTAGGGACCGGCAGTCCCCCCAAAACTTTGCGGCGCCGGGACCTCGCCCTTACCTGCAAGGAGGCGCCAGCCGCGCGGACGCGGACCTGGCGGACTTGACGCTCTCGGCTAGGGGCGGCCCCGCCCGGCGGCGGGCACGGACGCGGGCAAGGCTCAGCCAGCGGCTCGGCTCGGGTTCGGCTCGGGCTCCGCCTCCCGCGCCGCGGCTGCAGCCGGAGTGGGGGCGCACAGCCAGGCCGCGCCCGCCCGCGCCGTCTGGCCGCGGCAGGTGCTGAGGCTGCAGCTGCGGGGCCGACAGCTGCCTGCGCCGCGACCCTCGCCCCGGGGGAGGAGCCCCGCGCGCCGCCTCCGCCGGCCCGGGAGGTCCCGGCCCGCCGCAGTGGGCGGTCCCGCTCCCACCCGAGCCCTGCCTCCGCCGGCCTTCCCCAGCTCCCGCGTGGGCACGCAGCGTCCGCCGGTTACCCACCGGGAGACTGAGGCCGGGAGAGGAAAGGGCTCCTCAAGGCCACCCGGACCGGCGGCGGTGGCGCCAGAACAGGAACTCAGAAGAGTCCCAAGGAACGACCCCCCTTTCTCACACCTCCCTTCCACTGGCTCTTGTACTCCAAGGCGTTTTGAAGAGCTCCAGCTACACGGGACTCTGCGAGATGAAGATGATCCCGACTGCCCCCCCCAACACACACCCCACAACACACACACAGCCCCTCGGGCTGAGGGGAGGTGGAAGGGGTGGGCCCACATATGGCACTATGGTCCACCTACCCTGCCTCTGCAAACTCCTGCTCTGGGGCACTGGTTCCTCCAATCTCTCTAGCCACTCCTTCCTAGTCTTCTTGAGGGCTTCTCAAACCCTAAAGCCCTAAACTGTTGGGGTGCCCTAAGGACTCTGCACTCAGCCCTCTTCTGACTCCCTGGGCTACCCACCCACTCCTCTGGCTCCTGTGCTACCACCTCTCTATCCATCCCCCCCTCCTTTGCATGCTTCTGTCCAAGAATTCTTTCTTGTCGAAATAGCTACTCAACACCTACTAGGTCTCTGTACTGTGTTAGACGCTAGAGATACAGCCTCGAATAAAACACAGTTCCTACCTTCACAGAAATGTACTGTCTAGCAGACTGCTAATACAGTGCAGTTCCTGTAACCATAGTGTGATCCTAGGGGCCAAGGGGGGCATGGCAGGTGATGCCCACACCGGCTGAGGGAAGACTGCCTCCTGGAGAAGATGCCCTCCAAACAGAAACCTGGGGGCAACGGGGTTGCCAATGAAAGGGACCAGTGTGGAGAGAGCCTTCTAGGCACAGACCACAGCAACAAAGACCCCCCAGGTGAGAGAGAGCCCAGTGGGGAGGCTCAGGAGCCCAGAGCTGAAGCAGCAGAGTCAGCAGGGACCACGGGAGGAGTTTTTGAGTAGGGAAGGGGTACCATCAATGTTAGATCATTTTGCTGGTGGAATGGA
Organism: Globicephala melas; assembly: GCF_963455315.2. Classification (NCBI taxonomy): domain Eukaryota; kingdom Metazoa; phylum Chordata; class Mammalia; order Artiodactyla; family Delphinidae; genus Globicephala; species Globicephala melas. Next base: position 35,451,368 of record NC_083319.1, read on the forward strand.
GCACAAATACAAGTTCACAAGTGTGTCCTCATTTCCCGCCCCAACCCAAAAAGCCCCAAAAAACAAAGCAGCAGCATTGCAGCAGTTGGAGCTGGAGCCCAACTGGCCTGGATGAAGAAAGGCCCTCCAGCACCCACCTCCTCTCATCCTTCATTCTCAAATCCAGACCTCTATTCAAAAAGGGTCTCCTGAGAGGCTCCATTTTTAAAAGGCCTCCTAGGCACCTCCACCCAAAACTCCCTTTTCTCTCAGTGCCCCAGCCCCTCTGCACCCAGATCTATGGGCTGAGATAGCCCTTCACTCCTTGGGGTCTGCTTCCGTCACCTGTCTCCTCTCTAGTTAGAGTGTACAGAGTTCTGCCCCCACAATAAGCACCATTAGGGAAAGTGAACAAAAATGGAAAATTCTGAAGCCATGAGGAAATAAAGTCAGCTTCTAAAAAATTAAATGTTGTACCTCTCCATATTGTTGCTTATAAAACTGCGTGTGAATCTACAATTATCTCTAAATAAAGTTTAAGTTTTAAAATTATGTGTTGTAGATAAAGATTAATAATCAAATTACTCTCCCAAATGCAGATTAAAGACCGAAGAGTTCACTTGTCAAAAAGGAAAATAAAAATTCAACCCTCTTGTCCAGTGAGTACAAATTTCGCCCATGGAATTTTGTCCTGTCCTTCACAATGTCCTAGCTGCCCATGCTAGAGGTGTCTGCATCTTCAGGTGCTTTATGTATATTTGTGTCAACAATTTCACCTTTGGCCCCTGAGTTCCCACTCAGCCATTCTGATCCCTCATCCCCCTTCAGCCTTCCTTGTCTGCCTGCTGCTTAAATACCAAGGTTGCTTGTGTCCCCTCTTGGTCTCTTTTCTCTCTTCACCCTAACTGAGCAGTTCTATCCACTGCAATTCTGTTCTTCAGCTCAGACCTTCTGTGCTCCAAACCCAGAGACACAACTGGCTGCTGCAACTCCTGAATGCCCCTCAGGTGCCACAGTCTCAACAGAGCCAAAACCAAACTCCCATCTTCCTTAAACTACCCCTTCTGCATTGCTTCCATATCTCAAATGGTAGTGGGACTTAAACCAGAAACCAAGGGAACATTCTAGACTCTTCCCTCTTCCTGGCCCTCATATCCTACTGGTCACTAAATACAGTCAACTCTGTGTCCATAACATCTCTTATACTCATCCCCTCCTCTTTATCCTGCTGTCCTTGCCTTAGTTGGAGCCTCCCCATTTCTTGGTGAAGCTGTAGTAAAAGGCTCCAGCCTTGCCTATTGGCAATTCATCTGCCACATGCTGCCTGTAACCTTTTTAATCCATAAATCTGACAAGTCACTCTCCTGCTGAAGGTAACTCCATTGTTCCTTCTTAGCCTGGCAATAAAGCTCTAACTCCTTAGCATGGCATGAAGCCCCTCAGCTATCCAACACATTACTGCTGCAGCCCCATCTCCACCTCACCCCATACCTGCACACCGAAAACCTCATGTTCCTAGGGCAATTGTACTTTACAATAGTAAAAATAGCTATAACTTATTAACTTATGCTACAGGTCACTTTTTTAAGTGCTTTACATACAATATCTCATGTAATAAAAGGCATGGAACACTGTGCTAAAACAGTCTCAAGCCAAACTGCCTGGGTTCAAATCCTAACACAGCCACTTGTTAACCTATGTAATCTTGGGGAAGTTCCATAAGCTCTCAGTTCTAGGTATCTTCCTCTGCAGAGGGAACATAATAAGACAACTTGCAACCTAGGCATGTTCTATAAAGAGTTATTGGAGATGAAACAGCATTTATTACCTGCTAGCCAGCACTATTAGTCATGCTTATAATCAGTATATGCAGTGAAGATTACTATGCTCCTTTTACAGAGAAGGAAACTGAGGCTCCAAGAAGTAATGTCACTTACCTACAAAACCACGGCTTTAAAATAGCTGCACTGGGATTCATCTGGGATTCTAAATCCCATACTGTCAAATACTTTGCATAAGCTACTGCCTCGCTCTGGGAGCCTTCCCCATTTCCCCATGTTTACCACAGCCTGCCAGACAAACTCTTCTTCCTCCTTTAAATCCTGGTCAAAAATATCTTCCTCTCTCTGAGGTCTCCCCGGTCCCTCCTTTTTGCCTGGGCTGTGCTTGGTATATTCTTTTTTTATATAAAAGAAAAACGTTTATATATTTCAAAAGCTTAGGTAAAATCAGCAGAACCAAAGGTTGTGCTTGGTATATTCTTCACACCACACCTCACCACAATGGTTTATTTACGTCTGTCTTTTTTGAGACCTCCTTGTAAAAGACATTATCTTCTTTATTTTCATCTTCCTAGAACCCCATAGATATTTGTTAAATGAATGAATAAAATCTACATTAGATTCTCAAAAGAGTTTTACCCTAACAGCTGTCATTTCAATATAGATCACTTTTAATCTCTGTTTTTGTCATTCTGAAGTCATTTTTGGTGAGAGGATAGCATCTAATGATCCAATATTCATATAGAGCAAGACACAGCAAGACTGAAATTTCTCATACTGCTATTTGGTCATGTCTTGTCCCTCTCAGATGTCTGTCCTTTTTTTAGTGACACTGTGTAATAACCCATGATGAGAAGCTGTGTTGCATCCTAATGAGACTTCCTGACTAAAACATCTGAGGTTTGAATTTATTTCCCATAAGTACCATTTCAGCTAAAAGTTTGCTTTCCCTATGGCATGAATGTGTTATTATTTGTCATCTGCTAAGTGCCCATATCTTCCCTTTATCTGTATTAATCTCCTTTGCATTCAAATACTTTGGAGAGCTGACTTATTAGTAAGCTTTTCTATACAATTTTCTTCTTAGAATGCCTAACTCTTCCTGACTTCATATCTATTGTTCCCAAAATAGAATAGTTTACTGCTTCAAATTTCAGCTTTACTGTCTTCAGTGATTTAGGACAAGTTTCTGCTCTTCCTCAGAATGATCAAATTCCATACAATTAAAACAAACAAACAAACAAGCAAAACCCCAAACCTGCCCTGTCATTTTGTATGGAGTAGTGTTTTAAAATTAGATGTTAGAAGCACTTCTTTTGTATACCAGAATACAAGTAAATTGACAATTTTAATGTCTTTGTATCAAATTAACTGAAAGCAGTGCAGGTGGAAAAAATAATGCTGGTCTGGGAAACAGAAAAAAAAAAAGGGAGGGGGTTCCAGTGCTGTTCTCCAAATCCCCTCACTCTTCAGGCTGCAAAAGAAAGGAAAGGAGTGGGACAGGATGACCTTCAAGTCCTCTTTCAGATATAAAATGGCATGGTTCCTTAATGAGCCTCCAAGTGGTCATTCACTCAACATTGTTGAGTGCCCTCCTATGAACTTATGCCTTTTGAAGTATAGTGATTTAAACATCAATCCAGACTGGATAGATAATGGAATGTTTTGGTTAAGGCAGTATTACTATACTACATAAACTGATGACATGTTTTTAATATTCAAGCTCTAGTTAATAGTGAACTATAATGAAGACAGTTTCATTGAGACTTTGGTGAGCCAAGATTCAGGGACTGTTGGAGTATTGCAACAAGACCACTAGGAACATCCATGCCAGCATTCGTGGTCAGCTGCTTGTAGAAAAGCAGTGCCCTAGAGTTCTAGAACCTAGTTCTGTCCTTAACCTTGCCACGTGGCTATGGGAAAGTCGCATGACATCTCTGGGCTGCAGTTTACTCTTTTGTAAAAGGAGGGAATGATACCTTGTAACTACCTTAAGGAAGTAAAATATTAAGTCAGAAAGAGAGGTTCTGCCGTTGTCTGAAAAAGAGACTGGGTGCTTATCATGAGGATTATATTACCTCTTGAGGACAAGTAAATTAACAACAAGTATATTACCTCTTGTTGCCCTACAGGGAGAAACAATGGCATAACAACAACATGTTCTTACTCCCAAGATTCTAGGACACAGAGGCAGACATTCACTGCTCGCATCTTAAAAATGAATTGTCCAGTTCACTGTAAAATACTAAGAATAGGGAGTTAGGCTAGAAAGTCCATTGTCTGTGTGTTAGTGAAGAGAGATCAGTCTCCCAGTACTTTCCAAACCTTACATGATCACCTGTCACAGTCATTCTCTCAAAGATGACCTATTTTTCCTTTTGGGGGAGGGTGAAGGGTGGAGGTGTGGAAGACACATCTTTCTTCTGGATTGCTTCCTTAGCTCTCATATAAGCCTTGCCTGCTTAATTTCTTTTCCTGTTCCTAATTACATTCTCTGCTCCTTGATAAAACTGGTATTCTAATCTATTGCTAATGCAATAGACTTAATGACTTGGTTGGAAACAGAGGAAAAGGATGGGATATTTGCATAGGGTTGGGAATGGTTATCACAATTAAAAAATATATATTCGAGATCTTTATGTCTCCTCTCAGATGTTTTTATCTCATTCCTTACCTGATAAATCTTTCAGTGTTCTGAGGGACCGCTTTGAAACTATATGAGTGGCTTTAGCATCTTTTACTCTTTCCTTTTTATCTCTTTTTAAAATTCTCTTTTTTCCGCTAGTTCAGCCTTTGAAAGATCAGCTCCTAAGAAGAAAGCATGCCCTTGAGGTTGTGGCCAGTGTCTGGCATGGCCCTACTCTGGTCTTGCCAACTATGTCTGCTCCAATTCCCAGAGGCTTGATCCTGCTCTGAATCTACTGGATGACTGCAACTTCACACCACCGCTCTGCTCCCCATGGCCCCAGAAGCAGATGCCACCATCTCTCCATCACCATTTTATTCATCTCCTTTACCTTTTCATTGCACTTTACCGTTTGCAAAGCACTAGACAGAGCAATCGTCTCATTTTATTCTCTCAATAGCTCCTTGAGTTATGGAAGACAAACATTATGACCCTCGTTTTACAGACAAAGAAACTAAGACAAGCTCAGAGAAGTCAAATGATTTGCATGAGGTCATAGAGCTGGTGGTAAATGGGATCCAAGTTCAGGTTTATCTGGGTAATACAGCTCTATCCTATGGGGAAAAATGATGACTGCAACAGAATTTTGATACGGAAAAATTTCCTAAATGATCTTAGGATGACTATCCAAGGGGATTCTCTAAAGATGGGGGCTTGCACCTAGAGGTGACACTGTTTCTCTCACTCAGCTCTCCGTAGAAGTGACTCAAACTGTGAGACACACAGTGAATAGAGAGGGTAGGATGCTAGGGCCTACAGCTGGCGCCTAAAGGAAACCTCACACATCCTGGGGAGACCGAGCCAGTGCAGGACTGGTGAAGGATGGTGTCTCTGCCACACTGTTTAAAATTGCAGGGAGGACCAAGGCCCAGGAACCTGGGAAGTACCTGCTTCACTAGTGAGCCTGCCACAAAGGCTTTCAATTCTGAAGCTACCTGAGGGGCCCAGCTGGCCCCAACTGAATGGGACCCCTTAGCAGGTGAGGAGGAACTGTCCCTGCCCACTTCCTGCACATAACCCTGAGTGAAGGCCCCGATTCCACTGGGGCTCACCTCCCTAGAAGGGAATGCCACAGGTGGGCCAAACTACCCCTCCCAGGGCCACTACTAGCTTGTACAGCATCTTAATGTAGATTAGAAAAAGGCATCCCCTTCAGCTGCTCTTGTGCAAATGAGGAAGTAATGTTTCCTTCTTTCAGGCAGATGTAGCTCCACACCAGGGTAAACAGCTCAGCAAGTAGATTTTAGCTCTTAATATTCTCTCAACCAGGTACCCTTGTGTGGCAAACAACTTACACATTGACGCACAGCAGCCCAACCCTTTCCCATTCACACCGGGAGTGTCTGAAGATCCTAGAAGCCTCTCCCACCGTCACCTCAGCCTGAGGGACCCAGCTGACCAGCTTTGTTCACCATTAGGTCACTGGAGAAAAGGCATCTTTCTTTCCTTTCACAATTGCTCAGCTGTTGCTATCCAAGAGGCCACAAGAGCCTGACTTGCCCAGGTGCTGGTATGAGTAGCCAAAGCAGATCAGAGATCAGTTAAGGGGCTCAGTTGCTTAAAGGAGAAAGACCAAGCTAGATAACTAAAAGAGAGGACTCATGTTCAGACAGATTTAAAATAAGAAAAAGTAAGCTTTGAAAATAAGAGTTTTAAGGAGATTCAAGTAGAGATTGGGGGAAAAGTGATAACAATGAGGGAAAATGGTTTTTGGAAGTAAAAAAAAAAATTTCTAAATTTAAACATTTCAATTGTGGAAGCAAAGAATAGAATGAACACCACCAAAAATTGATTTAATGGTCTGAAAGATGAAAAAGGAGAACAATCCCACAGTACCAATCCAAAAATACAAAGAAACAGAAATTATGAGGGAAAAATTTTTTTAAAAAACCATGGATGAAGTATCTAGGAGATATGCAAATAATAGGAGTACCAAATGGAGGAAAAATAAGAAGAGAGCAATGCAACAACCAAAGAAATAATAGGAGAATTTTATAGACTTTCAGAAAATTGAATTTTCAGATAGAAAAGACTCATTAAATGCTACAGAGTAGTAATTTAAAAATATACATCTAGGAATTCCAGTTCTGGACAAGATGCAGGACATACATTTCTCCCTATTCCTCCTGAATCCCTAGACATAACATATAAAACAAAGGTAAGAAAACTCTGAATGATGGAGAAAGCAGACCAGTTAGGGACCTCAGGACTCAATGAACAACATGACCATGAATTCCCTAGATTTTCTTTTTGCCTCCTATACATCCCAGACTGGGCACTAGAGAAGCCCACAGCTAAGAAATGCCAATAGGTACAGATAAAAACAGCCTCAAGAAAAGTCTGATCTCCATTGTCAAAGGAATGTGAAAGAGCAGCCTAATAAGACAGAAGCCTTTGTGATAAAACCAACCCTATTCCAGACAAACACCCCAGAAAAAAATGACACAAAACACTCCTACTCTCCTACCCCTGGTCAGTAGAGGCTAAATGGGGAACTTAGACTTTCACTGCTGCCCATGAGGTAATGAGGCAGTGTTCCCTTTCCCCACCAGTACAGTGTCAATTGAGGCTTGCTAAAATAGAAGGTGCAAATAAGATCCAGAATCCATAACATGATACCTAAAATGTCCAGGATACAGCTTTTAGAAATCACTCATCATACCAAGAACCAGAAAAATCACACCTTGAATGAGAAAGAGACAATCAACAGCTGCCAAAATGGAGAAACTACAAATTTTGGAATTACCTGACAATGCTTTTAAAGCAGCCATAATAAAAATGTTTAAACAAGCACTTATTGATTCTCCTGAAACAAATGAAACTATAGAAACTATCAGCAAAGAAATAGAAGTTATAAAAAATAACCAAAATAGATATTTCATAACTGGAAAATGCAATAAAAGGAGTGAAAAACTCATTGGACAGGCTCAATAGTAGAGTGGAGATAACAGAGGATAAAAGTCAGTGAACTTAGGACAGATTAATAGAATTTAACCAGTCTGAACAACAGAGTGAAAACAGACTGGGGGAAAAAGTTGAAGAACAAAGTTAAGCTAAAATTCATATCATCAGAGTCCCAGAAGGAGAGGAGAGAGAGAGAGAAGGGGAGAGAGGGACTGAAAAAGTAGTTGAAGAAACAATCTCTGAGGATCCCCCAAATTTGGCAAAAGGCATAAGCCTAGATTGAAGAAGCTGCACAAACTCCAGAAGGGAGAAGCTCAGAGAAAACTAAAGAAATCCACAGACTTAAGTCCTAACATTTCAATAATTATAGCCATCGTAATTATACTTCTAAAAGCTAAAGACAAAACAGAGTCTTGATAGCAGAGAGAAATGACACATGACTTAGAGGGGAACACCAATTCAAATGACAACAGAATTCTCATGTGAAATCATGGAGGTCAGAAGGAAGTGGTGCGATGTTTTTCAAGTGCTGAATGAAAACTGATGTCAACTCAGAATTCTATATTCAGTAAAAATATCCTTCAGGAATGAAGGTGAAAAACTAATATAATTTGTGACCAATAGACCTACCCTAAAAGGATGACTACAGGAAATTCTTCACACAGGAAATGATAAAAGAAGGAAACTTGGAATATCAACAGTGAAGAAAGAATAACAGAAAAGGTAAAAATATTGGGTAATATAATAGATTATTACTTTCCTCTTAAGTTTTTTTGGTTTTTTTTGCGGTACATAGGCCTCTCACTGTTGTGGCCTCTCCTGTTGCGGAGCACAGGCTCCGGACGCGCAGGCCCGGGGCAATGGCTCATGGGCGCAGCTGCTCCGCGGCATGTGGGATCTTCCCGGACCGGGGCACGAACCCGAGTCCCCTGCATCGGCAGGCGGACTCTCAACCACTGCGCCACCAGGGAAGCCCTCCTCTTAAGTTTTTAGATTTATGTTTGGTGGGAGCAAAAATTATAATATTGTCATAAGTTCTTGGTGTATATAGAGGTCATATTTAAGACAATTATATTTAAAAGGAGAGAGAGTAAATAAAGGGACCTAAATGCACGTTTTACTTGAAGTGGTAAAATGTCAGCACCAGTAGACTGTGACAGATTGTGTATGTATAGTTTAATACTTGACCAACAACTAAAAAACTATACAAAGAGATATACTCAAAAACACCACTGATAAATCAAAATGGAATTCTTAAACATGCCCAAGTAATCCACAGGGAGGCAGAAAAAAGAAAAGAGAAGTGGAAAGTGGGGAACAAACAGAAAATAAGTAATAAAATGTCAGACTTAAGTCTTAACATTTCAATAATTACATTAGAAGTAAGTAGTCTAAATACACCATTTAAAAGACAAAGATTGACAGAATGGATTTTGCCATGTCCTGGTAAATTTTCTGAACTCCAAGAATAAAGTATAAATGTCATAAGCTTCTAGACAATGTAAATAGTTTACTTGGGACAGAAAGAGAGCTCTCCAAAATTATTTTGTTGACCCTAGTCCTTGTTAAGATTTATTGAGACCTAATATTTGTTGGTCATAAGCAGTTTATGTTATCTCATGTTAACATAATTCTATGAGGTATATATTATTAGTAACTTTATTTTATAGATGAGAAAACTAAGGCTAACTTTCCCAAGGTCACTTAATTAGTATGTGTGGCAGAGCTTAGATTCTAACCCAAGGAGTCTAATGAAAGAAACTAAAGAATAAGTACAAGTTAGCTCCCTGGGGAGAAGAGAGAAGATAGACCTCATAGGCAGAGAGAACAGCCTATAGGAAGGTTCTGAGGATGGGAAGGAAAACCTATTATGTGCAAGGTGTTTTAAATATAATATTAGGGCTTCCCTGGTGGCTCAGTGGTTGAGAATCTGCCTGCCAATGCAGGGGACACGGGTTCGAGCCCTGGTCTGGGAAGATCCCACATGCCGCAGAGCAGCTGGGCCCGTGAGCCACAACTACTGAGCCTGCGCGTCTGGAGCCTGTGCTCTGCAACAAGAGAGGCTGCGATAGTGAGAGGCCCATGCACTGTGATGAAGAGTGACCCCTGCTTGCCACAACTAGAGAAAGCCCTCGCACAGAAATGAAGACCCAACACAGCCATAAATAAATAAATAAATAAATTTAAATATAATATTAATAATCACAAAACTCCAATAAGCAGATATTAGGGTGTCTGTTATGCAGATGAAGAGACTCAGCAAGGTTAAGTAACTTGCTCAAAATCCAGCTAGTAGGCAATGAAGCCAAAATTTAAATCTGGGTCAGCCACCATCCCCTATTCGGTCAACAAACTGGAAAGGCTCTTGGAACATACCTCCCATGGTGATTGGCTTTGTCACCCCAATAGTTACACTGTAGTAACCCAGCAGTTAAAACCTTAAAGAGAAAAGAGTCTGTCCTACCTTTCTGGGTGATTTTGTTCAAAGCTGCTCTGGGTCTGAGTGTCTTCATCTATAAGAGAGAGAATCGGGCTACATCAGTGTTTGTCTAACTTTGGCGGAGGGGAGACAGTGGAATCCTTCATTCAGTGCAAATCCTATTAAACGGAGCCCAATGTGGAAGACAGGTAAAGGCAGAGCAAACCTGATTGAAGGGGCAGTGCTAGCCTGGACACTCTTCAGTTAAAACACTCCTACAAACCTAACTTCTGGAAATGGTGCATGGAGAGGCTCCAGGCACAGGGGAAAGTCTTGGAGGCATTCTCTTCCATCTTTAGTGTAGGCTAGGGAGAGAGATGGATGACCTAGATTTTCCTAAAAACAAGGCTTTATTCATGTTTTGTTACTATGTACTGTGTACTGCAACATTGCGTTTCAGTCTGTTTTGAATCACAGGGATGTTCTGGGAAGGATGTGTGGTAGAGGCTTGAATTCCCAATTCTGTCCCTTGCTAGCTTTGTGACGTTGGACAACTAATGTAACCTTTCAGTTTTCTCATCATAAGGAGGAGATAATACTGACCTTGAAGAGTGTTGTGAAGACTAAATTAAATAATAAGGAAGGACAGAGTATGTAGCATATGATTAGGGGTGTTGTAGACATTCAATAAAATGCAGCTATTATGCACATTGAAACTCCCAGATCCTGATACTTTAAGTCTGCTGTGGAGCATGGGTCTGTGTTTTTTCTTTTTTCCTTTTATATGAAAAAATTTTGATATGAAAAGAGATATACTTTTTGCAAAGGAATACTGGAGGTAACAAATTTAAGGTGGTGAATTATGAAAAACTGTACTTGTTAATGACACTGAAGATATGTGTATTTTCATAAGCTGGACCCTGAGTAATGACTGTTACACATGCTAATTAGCTTGAAACCAAACAGCAAGAACATTCACAAAATAATCCATTATTAAAAAATACATTTTTTTAAGTAAAAGATGACTTTATGAGCCTAGAATTGACAGACAAGGATAACCTGACTTTACAGACTTTGTCTTATGCATCATCATGTAGTTGGGGGCATGGCCTGACCTCCCAGAGCCTAGGAGATCTAGGAGTGTGTTTTACTAGAGTCTAAAGTCATGGCAGGTTTCCTATAATGGACCATGAATTCCTGCTATTTCCCATGGAGCTTAATGGGAGAACATTTCAGAGCATATGGTACTTTGTCAACTGATACTAATGTGTCCATTAGTGCGGCTCCAGAGGGAATTTCAGTTTATGCCCAGAGAATGAACACTTGGGGAACAGAAATATCTACTTATAGCCCCTGCCTTCCCCACAACTCTGTCCTCTGTTCAGCCTCCCCCTCTTCTTTCAGTCCTACCAGAAAAAGATGTTTAATAGGGGTGTGCTACTAGTGGTATCTGCAGTATCCACACTTGAACCATAATCCCTTAAGGCACACCATCTTGATGTCCTTCAGAGCCCTCATGTAGACAAATTCTCATTTGACCCTCACAGTACTCCTCTGAGCTATGTATTGTTATCCCATTTCACAAACAAGGAAAACAGAAGTTCACAACAGTTAAACTATTTGCCTGGAGGTCAGAGGTAAGTGGCAGAGCTAAAGCTTAGTCCACTGTAATAGCCCAACCCCATGCTGGATGTGCAGAGGTATCAACTTGGCCTGACTGGATCCTACGAATTGCTCACCTGAATCATACATGGCCCAAATTAAGTATATGCAAATTTATTCATTTATTCAAATAACATTGACTGGGAGCTTTTGGGTAAGGCACTGTGCTAGATAAGGGGGAATATTGTCCTGGCAAGTGCAAGGGCTTTGGAATCATTCAGCACAAGGACATCCTGGCCCTAGTAGGTGCTCATTAAGTGCTAGTTATTATTAGTGAGAGACATTTTGGAGCATAGAGAGATGCATCAGATGTGGTCCTGACCTTCAAAAGGCTCTAAAGTTTAAATAAATTCTATGACCATCTGAAAAAATTAAAAAACTGAATCCCTTACTTGCTATATCTTACACTTTATTCCTAAATAAAAGCCAAATGAATCAAATATTTAATTGGTGAAACCATAAAAGTACTAGATGAAAATATGGGAAAGGTTGCAAGCATTAAACAGAAGATGAATAGATATTATTACATAAAAATAAAAAATCCCACATGGAGGGGAACACACTATAAACATATTCAAAAAATAAATGAAAAACTAGGGGGACTTCCCTGGTGGTCCTGTGGTTAAGAATCCATCTTGCAATGCAGGGGACACCGGTTGAATCCCTGGTTAGGGAACTAAGATCCCACATGCCCTGCAACTAAGCCCACACACCTCAACTGGAGAGAAGCCTGCCTACCGCAACAAAGAGCCCTTGCGCCACTGTGAAAGATCCTGCATGCTGCAACTAAGACCCAACACAGCCAAAAATAAAAGAAAAACATTTAAAAAAGAAAAACTAGGAAAAATATTTGCAATACATGTGCCAAACAAGAGGATAATATCCTTATTATATATCAAGTTTCTAAAAATCAATAATAAAATACCAACAACCCAGTGGAAAAATAGGCAAAAGATAGGAATAGATAATTTATGGTAAAACAATTATAAATGGCTCTAACATCGATAGAAATTCTCAATCTCACTTGTGAGAGAAATTCAAATAAAGATAACATTGAGATGTCGTGTGTTACCTATCATAATATCAAAGATCAAAAATGTTCATAATACACTGTGTTGTTGAAATGTGAAGAAACAAACTCTTATACTTTATTGGTGGAAGTATAAATTGTTACTATCTCTGTGAAGAGTAATCTGGCAATATCTATGAAAATTTTTAAAATGTGCATTTTAAACAACCTAAATGTCCATCGTTAAAGGACAGGTGAGTTATGATACATCCATTTAATGGAATGCCGTGTAACCATAAAAAAAAAAAGAAAGCTCTTTCGTACTACTGACTGAGAACGGTTTTCATGATATATTGTTAATTTTTCAAAATGCAAAGCACAGAATCATGAATATAACATGGTACCATATGTATATGAAAAAGGAAGGAAATGTTTAAGAATAGATATGAAACTGATAACACTGGTTGACTCAGGGAATAGAACTAGAAGGCTGAGGACAGAAATGAAAGTTAAACTTTTCACATATACCCTTTGAATCTTATGAATTTTGAACTGTGTAAAGGTGTTAAATATTTTTAAGTTTTGTTTGTTTTCCTTTTTTCTTTGTTTTTGTTTTTTTTTTTGGTTGCACTGGTTCTTATTTGCAGCAGGTGGGCTCCTTAGTTGTGGTTTGCCTGCTCCTTAGTTGTGGTATGTGAACTCTTAGTTGCGGCATGCATGTGGGATCTAGTTCCCTCACCAGGGATCAAACCCAGGCCCCCTGCACTGGGAGCTCAGAGTCTTAACCACTGCACCACCAGGGAAGTCCCAATATTTTAAAGTTTTAACGCTGAAAAAAAATCTTTTAACTCAGGAATTCAATTCTAGGAACTAATTCTATAGATGTATTTACACGTGTTCCGTATGTACAAAGATATTCACTGAAGTATATTATATAATGGCCAAAGATTGGAGACATCCTAAATGTTTGCTAATAGAGGAGGGCTTAATAAATTATAGTACAGTCACACAAAGAGTTGCATGCATTCATTAAAAAGAATTTAAAAAAAACTTGGTAGCACTATGTGGGCTGATAGAGAATAATCTTAAACAGTTTTGAATGAAAAAAGACTATGTCGAATAGTCTGTATTATCTGCTTATGGTATGCTTGCATATGCATAGACTATTTATGGAAGAATATACAAGAAATTGCTAATCTTGGTTGACAGGGAGGGGGACTGAGTGGCTGAAGGACAGATATGGGAAGACAATTTTCTTTTCACTGTATATCCCTTCGTAGCTTATGAATATTTTACCATATGGCAAATAAGACTCAATCATCAAAAAATGTTTAAGCACATTATGTTCAAAAATAGGGGAGTGTCTGCAGGACTTCCCTGGTGGCACAGTGGTTAAGAATCCGCCTGCCAATGCAGGGGACATGGGTTCGAGCCCTGGTCTGGGAAGACTCCACATGCCACGGAGCAACTAAGCCCATGCACCACAACTACTGAGCCTGCGCTCTACAGCCTGCATGCTACAACTACTGAAGCCCACGCACCACAACGAACAGCAGCCCCCGCTTGCCGCAACTAGAGAAAGCCCACGTGCAGCAGCGAAGACCAAATACAGCCAAAAATAAATAAATAAATAAAATTAAATTAAAAATTAAAAAAAAAATAGGGGAGTGTCTGTATCGAGTTGAATCTTGCCTCCCTGTGGGTTCTGCTTGTTGATTCAGATTCTATCATTAGAAACATATGTAAACCAACTTTAACCCCTCTCCTACTAGACTCTCTTGAGATAGCTGGACACTCTGAGTCTTCACTTCCCCGGCCAAGCACCCTCAGAGTCCCAAACTGTTTGTTCTACGAGAGGTCCTTCCTCATCCTACTCTCCATCTTTGGACTCTCTCAAGTCCTAGGGTTTCTTGGAAAGAGCATTACCCAAAACCAAGCACAGCTCTTCATGCAATGTAGTGGGCTGCTAATTTTGTAGGTAACAAAATGGAAATTTCATTTTTTAAAAAATGCATTTGCATTTATTTGATTGTAAGTGAAGCTTAAATATGTTTTCATGCATTTATCAATATTTAATCAATAGTTATTAGTTTAAGTTTGTGGTCTTGGGTCCTATTTGAAAATTGCTCAGATTTCAGGCAAGTTGGATCAAGTACCTGCTCAATATTATTGCTGTTAGAACTTAAGTTAATCAGGCAACATTTTGATTACTGTGTTTTTATATAAGCACTTCACCCAGCACTTGCTTCTCCATGGAGCAGCAGCATGAAACAAACAAAAGGTGTCTTAACAGCTGCTCATATATTTAAAAATACAGACTTCCATTGCCCTCCATTATCTTATGAGACTAATTGAGCCTACAAGGATCCTGGTATGGAATATCAGCATTACAGAAAATGAATCCCCATGTTCAGAATAATTGTTTTATAATACATGGTTCTCGGGCTTCCCTGGTGGCGCAGTGGTTGAGAGTCCGCCTGCCGATGCAGGGGACACGGGTTCGTGCCCTGGTCCGGGAGGATCCCGCGTGCCGCGGAGCAGCTGGGCCCGTGAGCCATGGCCGCTGAGCCTGCACGTCCGGAGCCTGTGCTCTGCAGCGGGAGAAGCCACAGCAGTGAGAGGCCCGCGTACCACAAAAAACAAAAACAAAAACAAAACATGGTTCTGTAAAGGCAAGGAAGGATTCTTTCTATTTCATTGTGTGCGTGTGAGACCAAGCTAGGAGGCAAGAGGCACATGCCTGGCCCTGGGCTGGGAGTTGGAATGCCTAGAATTCCTCCATCAATCTCTGACTCTACTCTCACTTGCCCTGGATCTTGAAACAGGTCCTGGGTATCTTGAGAACATCTCCCTCAGCCAAGGTGATGAGTTTCTTTTCCATGGGAAACAACTGCTTTGAGAAGGGAAAAGAATGGGTTATTTAGTCTATATGACTGGTTAGAGCAGCTGGTGTATTAGAACAACTATGGATGTAACTATGCATCATTTTCTCATCCAGAGAGCACCCAGATGATCCCTGGGGTTTCTTCTTAGCTCTGATACTCTGTGAGTCAGTTATGGGAAGGTTATCATTGTGTCCCGTGCATGGGCTGAGTCCCAATCTGGGATAAGAGATTTCACAGACTGTAAGTCTCTGGAGGAACTAGTCTGTGGATGTTTGGATATAGCTTCTCACCATTACCAGAAAAACAGATGAAAGTTTCTGTTCGTCTCATGGTGTGCCACCCTCACAGTGTACGGTGAGCACTTTTAGATTGCTCACAAACTGCCCTGCAGCTCTAAAATCTGGACCCAAATTAGCAAAGGAAGCCTGTTCAGCAAACCCAGAAAAGTATGGGGGCTCTCCATCCATGGGCCTTCAGCCTCTGCAGAGGCTGCTGCAACATTAGCACCCTCCATTCATGAGGATGTGCTCCTAGGAGGTATGTAAAGTGACAGTATTGTATCAAACCCTGCAGAGGCTGTTTCAATCTTCAGTGAACATCTGCAGATGTCCTCTGTTACGGAAAAGCATTATTTCAGTCAGAAGGGAAAAGTCAGAAATATGAGGGAAGATGATGGCTGTTTTCAACTCTTTGGAGTCCCATATGGTACAAAACAAAATTATGTTTGTTCTATGAGCCTCACAGGGCAGAGCCATAACCAATGGGATGAGGCTGGGAAGTGGGGCTGGAATCAATGGATGGAAGACTTCAGGAGTTAAGTCAGCCTTCTGTGTTCCCCAGAGCATGTTCCTTGATGGGGCACATAGAGAAGGCCACATCTTGCTTCCTGGGCCTCAAGCTCAGGCACTAATAGCAATGCTCTGAGAATGGGGGCTGTGCTAGGGCTCCTCCTCTCATAGACTGGCAAATTTTCAACCAACGAGAGCAAAATGGGGCCCCATCAACTGCAGTGTTGGTAGACACAATAGAGTATTAGCCCTAGAGGGGAGCAATTTGATTGGCATCCACCTCTACTCAAACCTGAGTCCCCAGGAATCCCTGACTCTATTTCCTTCTCTTACAAGGAAAACTGATGATGTGCAAGGTCCCCCTGAGCCCTACCGTTCTCAGTCTACAATTCTGTGTGCTTGTAGCTACACCATCCATCCCCATCCACAGACAAATTACTGTATTACCCTAATACTGCTGCATTCCTGAAACACTTGAACAATACTACTCTAATAATCTGTGTCCAAATTATTAAAAGAATCTCTTGCCTCAAATTTTTTGATGACAAAAACCAAATCATTATGGGAGATGGGGAGAGAAGGTGTAGAACATTGTTCTTTCCTAAAGCCAGACGGAGAGCTTTGCTCAATTGTTTACTTTTCTATTAGATTTCAACACTGAATTTTCTTCACAACATAAAAATGTGTTTTAGAAAGGGTCAGAAAGGAAATTTCATTAAGGAAAAAAGTTTGCTAGTTTGTCTTTAAATTATTAAGAAGGCAGAGAGATAAAAGTTTTTTTGACTAGGAACTCTTAAACTTCCTTAGATGTTGTCTAGTCCAACTGCCTGCTTTTTCAGATGAGGTCTTAAGAGGGAATGTAAGGTAAAAACTGCTCATTGCCTACCCAGTATCCATTCTGTACTTTCTCCTTAGTAGCAGAGTCCTGGGTATTGTGCCTAACCAAAACCTTACATTTCCTAGCCTGTACCTCAGATAAAGGTCCACATTAGGATTTAAGAAGAAGTCGTGGGAAGAGAGTCCTAGGAAAGATCTTTAATGGCATGCTCCCTTTTGCCCTTCCCCCTTTCTCCTTCCCATTGCTCGGGATGTGGATATGATAGCTGGCACTCTAACAGCCATTGGGACCATGAGGTGACCTTGAAGTTGGAAACCTATGCTAAAGACTGTGGAACAACAAGATAAAAGAAGTCTGGATCTATAAGAAGTCGAGGTTATATATTATAATCTCTAGGGTAGTCACTAAAATGAAAGAATGTATAATTAAGAAATTCAAAGAGGGAAAAAAATGGATCAATAAAAAATAGATGATTAATCCAAAATAAGGCAAAGAAGAATAGGAAAAAGAATATAACAGGTGGGCCAGTGGCATAAGAACAGTAAAAAGGTGGCAATAAACTCAAATAAATCACAAGCCTAAATGGCTGGAGCTATCATACCTACACACGGACGTAAGATGGGATAATCGAGCCTCAATAAGGATAATAAAAGCACTGGGTTGAAACTCACTCAATGTGTTTAAATCCATGAATTCATAATGATATATTTTAAAAACCTATTTGGTCACCTTTGGATGATGTTGGAGTAAACAAAGAGGAAGAATCAAGTACTTATCCTGCCTTTCCTATATGAACTGCACCAGTTATATGCTGGTGAAGGTTTAACAACTAGCTCTCTAGGGACGAAAAGCCCTGATTTGCATCATTTGCCAATTTCCATGGTGTAAAGGCTACCATGGCCAATTTCGAGCTAGCAATGTGACATAGGTGAGCACGGGGTTGGGAAGAGATGTGTACAATCAGGTCTCATGAGCTGGCTGACTCTCTCTCTGAGTAACAAAATTCTAGTCAGTGAAGGAAAACATCCTTTATCAAAAATATTCCAACCTATAAGTGAAAAAGAAATGATGGAGTTAGAACATCACCATTTTGCAGCTTCCAGTGAATTAGTGGATCTTGGCATTTGGCTCCCACAGCTGCTAACATCACACTGGGAGACACAACTGAACATTACACGCCTCCTGATGAAAGAATCCTACACTGCTTAGGGTCTTGCCAGTGGGAACAAACCCAAGTCTGTAGAGCCTCTGGATCCAGCTGCCAGTTTTGCAAGGAATGCCAAGAACATTGCGTACGGGAATACATTGAACTGCACCATGAGTATGCAATAGGCAAATCTAAGCTGTGGGAAACTCGATGGGTCAAATGGTCTAGGTTCTTTAACAGATAAATTGTTAGAAAAAGAAAGGAATGGAAGGGAGGCTGGTAGATTAAAAGAGATTTAAATGACATAACCAACTTCTTTTAATGGGCAAGATTAAAATATAGTGTCTAGGGATGCAGAGTTGGGTGACAAAACTATAGGAAGTGCAAGGACATGGTCATTCTAAAATCAGGAGATTGATTATTTATGGAGGAATGGCGTTCAAACTGCAGCAGGGCACAGGGAGGGCCTCTGGGTTGGCTTGCAGAGTTCTATTTCTTAGCCTAGGTCATAAGAACTCATTGAACTACATATTTGTATGTAGTTTTCTGTAGCTATGTATGGTTTTACAATAAAGAGGTTAAAACAGAAGCCAGACAAAAATAGCACATACTAATAATTTCATTTAATGAAGTTCAAAACCAGACAAAACTAATTCACGTATGTTAGAGGTCAAGAGAGTTGATACCCTTGGGCAGGGCTAGTGTCTGGCAAGAGGCATAAGAGGGGTAATGTTCTGCTTTTATATCCGGTTGCTGGACACATGGGTGAGATCATTTTGTGAAAATACAAGAGAAAATTAATCCATTGTGTGTTAATGCCACTGTTATTTTGGAATGTCTGTTATACACAGCTGAACCTAATCGAAAAATCCCAGGATGAGTTAATTGCAGGGTATACTCTCTCCACCACTATCATTATGATGCACCTGCTCTGCAGGTCCTAAATGACTAAACACAGCCCCAGTTGCTAGGGTTTGCATCAGTCTCCTCTCCGGAAAGCAGAGCACCAGGTCTCCCACTGCCTCTGAGAATCACTCAGTAATTCCACGAGTATTACCGAACCTGGACTTCTAGAATTACAGAGGTGAGTGACAAAGTCACCGTCCTCATGGGCTCAGGAGTTAGTATAAAGAAATGCAAAATCCGTGACATTATTATTTTAAACTGTGCTGTTCAAAGACCCTGATATTAAGATACACTTTAGAAATTCCTTAGAGTTTAGTACTAGGAAAACAATTTGTCTCTTTTGAAAAACTGACATACTTCCCTTTATCAGTTAATGAAAGCTATCTAACTCACCATGCATTTCTTTCTGCCCGGGCTGCCAAGAAAGTTAGAGTTACATTTAGTGCTAAATGACAGCAGCTTTTCCTGCCCAGTAGCAACAACTCCCACAGCTTCACAGACCATCCTGCCTACTTCCAATCTCTGTTTTCTACTCAAAGCTCTCTCCTAAATTTCTGTCCACTCAAATTTCTTCGTAAAACAGATAAAACTTTACAATCTCATTAACAACCAAACGTTTTGCCTCATCTCTTACCGCTCACACAAGCACCCTCTTTGCTTGTCATTTCATGATTTTCTCGTCATTTCTCAAATGTATCCTGCACTTGAGGCTCTAAGCACTTTCCTTTAAAAAATTTTTTAAACAGCTTTATTGTGCTATAATTTACATACCATAAAATTCACATTGTCAATGTACCCAAGTGCTTCTGAACATGCTGTTCTTTCCTTCCTTTTCCATTTAGTCATCTCCCATTCTTCTTGAAGACCTGGGCAGTGTCACCTCCTCTGTGAAGTCACACCCAGCAAACCCAGACAGACTAAATTTCTCCCTTCTGTAGAAGTTTATATTTGCCTCTATTATGTCATTTAGCCTATGATATTATTATTGTTTGTGGACATTGATGTTGTGTCCACCAGTATGTGAGCTCCTCGAGGGCAGGCTGGGTGTCAAGGCCTTTTCCACCCACTACACTGTCTTCCAGAACAATAATCATTCCCCAGAAGTGGTCAAGTTGCCCAGAGGAAGCTGCTCACCCAGCACTGAATATCCTAGGGGCCACCACAGCCATGGGAGCTTTACCAAGAACCAATTGGATACCTTCTGCTTGAGTGCAGGATGCCTGAACTATGGTGCACACTGCACATGAATTCTAATTCCAGACACAGGGGTTATAAGAGGGTTTTAGACTTCGGAAAAGGATAGGGGTGAAAGCCTGACACAGAATGACTTCTAAGGAACATCAACAGTGCCAACAATATACTATATTTCATCGGCTCTAAGGCACCATCAATCGTAAGACACATCCCAATCTCAGAGGTAAAAAGATGTGCTTTTTAGAGTCTGAAAAGTATGGTAAGTTACTTGCTGCAAACCTCAAGGAAAAGCAAAGAGAAAGGCAGGGCAGGATGGAGAACTTTAAATACCCTAAACTTTGAAAAGGTTATACAGAGCCCACCATGTCCCCATCCCTACCTTGAGAATTTCAAAATTAAAAAAAAAAAAAGCCCTAAGCACCAAACTAAATATAAAGAGGTCTTAACAGTGTTCTGATCTTTTCCTATGAGGACTATGTACTTAATGCTTTTTGGAAAACTTGAGATATCAAATTTTCTAAACAAAAATAACATTGGTGGGTGCTTTGCTAGTGCCCTGGGCATGCACTTAGCGTGCCTGCGATGGGCCATCTGGCACTGGAGGGAGGGAATGATGGGGCTGTGACTCATACACAGCAGCCTCACGACACTCCACAACCAAGCAGCTGTGCATTGGCCTAGAGCACCGACATCTGCCTCAATTGCCTGCATCTGCTTTGCGTGTGCTTCAATTACTTCCTTTACAGAAACACAGAATAGTTAGTCCCGTGGGTCTCAAACTTGAGCACGCATCAGAATCACCTGGTGGTCTTTTTAAAAGACATAGCTGGGCCCCACCCCAGAGTTTCTGATGAAGCAGGAATTCACATTTCTAGCAAGTTCTCAGATGATGCCAAGGTTGCTGGTTCAGGGACCACACATTTAGAACTACTGACATGGTCTAAACTACTCATCTTACGCAGAATAAACGGGAGCATTAAGAAGGGAAGAGGCTTGCCGAAGATCACACATTAAACCACGGTAAAGCCAGGCCTGGACCTTACCCTCTTCTCCTTATTATGCAAACGCCATGTGACTGCCCCTCACGTAGCTACATTAGTTGCCAACCCAGAGAATTAACGGTTCTGATAAGCACTTTGTATCTACAAAATTTGTTTTATATTTAAAGTTTTAATATAATTGCTAATAATCAAATGAGACTCCTGTGTCATTAGGTTTATTAGTGAAACAAACACATCCAGTCTAAGCTATTATTTCTGTTTGCTTTTAAAACTTCATTTCTTCTTCCTTGCCCTTTCTTTTTCTCTGTCCTCCTTCTCTCTGTATACATTCTTCAGAGCACTTTGCAGTAAGATTTCCCCCAAGACTAATATGTTTACAAATTCTCTTTTGTCTAGATTCCAAGTGTCTCCTTCACATTTTCCAGTAAAACTCCATCCTGCCGCAGCCCCATCCATTATCGCGGAAGTGGAAGGAAGACAACCAGGTCTGGAAGTAATGGTGCACACAGCCTTGCAACATAAAGCACTACAAAAACCGTTCTGTGAAACCCAAATTCACAGCAACAGATAAAAAGACATATAATTGAAGGCACGTTAGTCTGAAAGTTATTTTCTTCGTTTAACAGAGATTTTTCTTAAGTGACTACTATGAGCAGAGGAGCAAGCCTCATTAGTAATTAGGATCTACCCGTATTGGGTTGTCCTTTTTGTCTGAGCTTATGCAGCTTTTAACTGCGCCATATGTCATGGTCCTATTCCTGAGCACCTAATAATATACATCCTGTTCGTTGTTTAGGCTCTCAACAAATGTTTATTTAATTGAGTTGAGCTTAAGCCTGGTTGGACTCTGCTGATAACTCTTAGGAACCTCCTATTCTTCCCATTATTTTGAAGCCAGAATAGGCTATATATTTTCCCAACCAAAATCTAGCAACCTTGTGATAATGCCTGAGTACTTATCCTCCTCCACCCAGCATTCCAAAACTGGAGAGATTAGAAGTCACCCACTTTGGGGGAAGGCATGATGAAATAAAATGAGTTGTTTAAAATGGAAATGATATAGCTGATTCCTAACACAACATTGTGAAGCAATTATACTCCAATAAAGGTGTAAAATAAATAAATAAATAAATTTTTAAAAATGGAAATGATGACTGGAGATGAAAGGAGAGGACTCTGAATCCTAAAACTCTTGTGGACAGTGATGTGGGAAGATGCCACCGATATAAAAGTAAGAAATAAAATTTTGTCAGGAGAATTATTATTTCAGAAATTGAAGAAGGCAGAAAACAGAAAAGAAAAACTTAAAAGTTTCTCACGGATTTAATGCAGCTCTTTAGACAGGAGAAAAACCAGGGAAATCCTGAAACTCAGGGAATTGAGATGAAGGGATTGGGCTGGAATTCAGAGGACCTTGAGACTGCAGCTTCAAACTGGGGTTGAAAGCGTGGAGAGTGAAAGAACTATGCTTTTTTGGGACCATCGGGGCTGAAATAAACAACTCTCGGCAAAGGTAAGAAAAACTGGATTAGCAAAGATGGCCTGGAAGATGGAAGAACTGACAATAACAAGCCCAATTCTGTATGAATCTCTGTTATGCTAAAGGGAATGAAGACAAACTTACAGTCACCTCTCTGCATATGATTTTACCCTCAAGATCTTCACACTCTTGGGCAAAGCAATCTCTACACCCTCAACCCATGCTTCTCAAACTTTAAAGTGCACAGAAAACCCCTAGGGGCCTTGCTAAAACACAAATTTCAGGGCCTCGTCTCCCAGGGATTCTGATACAGTAGGTCTGTGGCAGGCCCAGAATCTGCATTTTTAACAAACTCCAAGGTGATGCTGATGGTGCTGATGGATGGACCGCATTTTAAGCAGCACTGCTCAGACAGCCAACTTAGTGGGGTGGAGCATTCTGGGCTTGGAGGGCCAAAGCTGTGGGCACAAGAAGTTGTCCTCTCTTTGCGGGCCTCTCACTGTTGTGGCCTCTCCCGTTGCGGAGCACAGGCTCCGGACACGCAGGCCCAGCGGCCATGGCTCATGGGCCCAGCCGCTCCGCGGCACGTGGGATCTTCCCAGACCGGGGCACGAACCCGCGTTCCCTGCATTGGCAGGTGGACTCTCAACCACTGCGCCACCAGGGAAGCCCAGAAGGTGTCCTCTTTGAGGGAGACAGCCCCCTCACGTCCCTCATGCCCAGAGATGGCTGCAGGGTGAAAACCACATCATCCTAGTTATCTCCCACACACACCCCATCTTCATGCTCCACACCTGCAGTTCCTTTAGCTACTTACACGTTTTCTCCAGGTCCTTTGGCTCTGGAAGCAATGATATCAATAGGCCCTGGGGCAGGTCTGTGGCCAGGAGACCCCGTAAGCATTTAGGAGCTGCTCAGGGTTCAGGAGGGGTTTATTCGTGCTGATGCCGGAGACCAGCGATGGGGAGCACTCCCAAGAGTGCAGGAGTCTCCCGACGCTTGCCGGGCCAGCAGTCACAGGCCTTCCCTTAAATGACTTCTTGGCAGGCAGTTGCCTGCCTGCATTTCATCCAACAGACTTCAGCAGAATCAGAGCTCTGAATGCAAAATCATAAGTACTGGAGATGGAACCAGCCTAATATCTCATCTAGGGTCTATCCCTGAGGGCCAGACTAAGAAAAGCAATTACAGTACAAGAACTGAGTCTTTTCACACATGGGATTTAGAGATTTCATACTGTTTTGAAGGGCTTTTCATCTTTCAGACTGTACCTCCTCCAAATCACAGTGTGTGCAGCGGTTTTAGGCTGTGAAAGGAAACTAGTAAATTCAGGAAAGGATTCCTATGTCCAGACCTGGGATCCTTGGTCAAAGCTACTAACAATACTCACTCTGAGAACATATGAAGGAACTTTCCCTTGGTGGAGTGAAGTTAAATATTTTTAAATCATTTTAATTCTGAATGGCCTTTTTTTTTTTTTTTTTTTTTCCTGAGCTGCATGGCATGTGGGATCTTAGTTCTCTGACCAGGGATCGAATCCGTACCCCCTGCGTCCTAACCACTGGACCACCAGAGAACTCCCCTTCGTTTTTTCTTGACAGGTTATTAGAGGAATAGAATATGTTGAAGAAGGTAAAAAGTCCCACAGTAACAAGGTTGATTGGAAGAGATTGTGCATGAATCACGGGAGAAAAGGGATGTGTTCAGAATTCAAGTTAATTCAATGCTGTAAGTGTCAATGGAGCAGCCCCCTGGGCCAGACACTGTGCTATGGAGTGGAGAGCACCAAAACTGAAAAGGAACGATCCCAGATGATAAGAACAGTCCTTCACATCTTTCAAGTGATTTATGTCAAAAATTAATTTAAAAAACACTTTTACAACCTTTATCTCACTTTATTTTCATAGTTACCTTACAGAGTAGGCGAGGCAGGAATTATCATCGTTCTACAGATAAACTGAGAGTCAACAGTTAAATTATATGCCCAGGCCCTCATCTTTCATTATTTAGATTTTATTACCAGCTTTTCTTATCAAGTGTGTAGTAACGATCATATTGAAATCAGGTTTCATAGTGAAACCCCTCTGTTTGAAATCTCTAGGATTTAAAAAGCTCCAGGACACTAAATATCACCTAACGTACAATACAGTTTAGCACTGTATGTTATTCTCCACTTGTCCCCCCTACTATCCCCCGTCATTATTTCTGCCCATGTTTCCCCCTGCTCTGTGCCCTGAGAGGTCCACACCTGTAACTGCATTACCTAGGCACCTTTTCAGTTGAGTTTGGCCAATGAAAGGAGCCAGCAGACTAAAGTGCAGCAATGGGGAGAGGTAAGGGTATTTCTTTCCTGCTCCCTTGTTTCTCCTTCCTCCATGGCTGCAGCTCTCATTGGAAACTGGGAATACTATTTCCTCCCCTTGCCCTTACGGGTGTTAAATCTTCCTACTCTTGCTAATCTCTGGGTGCCTCACCACCTCTTGTTGGTTCCCTTAATCCCACCCACCCCTCTGCAAGTAGTGCCTTCATTAAAAATCTCACCTCAGTTAGATACTGTTTCCCCCGGGACCCTGAATCATACATACCTCTCTCCCACATAGCCCTAACCTGTACAGATAACTCTAATGCCCAGAGGAACACAGCGAGCCTAAAACAACCACAGTCACAAACTCATGGATTTTTCCCTTTGAATAATTAATGTTTGTTTCTCCAGTGCTTATTTGCCACAATCCTACCTTGGGTCCTTCTTTTTTCCTGGCCTGAACTTTTGCTATGGTCTCTAAAGCCTCCCACCTCCAATCAATTCTAACTAGAGCCTTTAATGGATTAAATTTCCTGAGGCACAATTCTGATCATATCATCCCTACTATGCTTCCCAAGTGCCTATGGCATAAAGTTCAAACCTGGCACTTAGCATGTTGAACCTCTCAGTATTGTAATGGGTGTCTATCTGATCCCACACCCTATTCTAAGCAGCTTTCCCAGCAGAGGCTGTCTGGTTCATGGTGGTCCCCTAATGAAAAGCATGGGATACAGCACAGAGTAGGTCTCAGCAAGTATGTGTTGGATGAATGAACGCATGAATGGATTCAATTTAACATCCACTCAGCACCTGTGTGGTTAACCTTTAAAATATTTGAATAATCAGCTGAACAAGCTGGCTAATTTATGCTAAATGTCCTATATAAGATGCTGTATACAAACACATCTGCACATTTGCCGATTTTATATGACTATCTCTTAATATGGATATATACATTTTATCATATGCCATTTTGAAAAGGATCTCTCTTTGGAGAAAGTGGTACCACACACATAGGCATCTTTAAAAAAAAAAAATCCTAAAGGTTCTAAAGCTGAACAAGGTCCTAGAAGAGGTTTCTGAAGGGCAATTGAATGCGTGCAGCTTTGAAATATTCTACTTCTCTCTCATTTCCTATCAGTCAGCCCCATCCTCTCCTTGCATCCAATTTTGTTTAATGAGGCTACTGCAATGTATTTATTTTGGGGTGATTGAATTTAGAAAGACATTCATCTAACACTCAATTGCTGTCACAAGCTGAATGGCTGAATCATAACAGGGGTGATGGCATTAATCCGAGGACAGCTGTTTCTTATCATTTCTAACACACAAAAAAGCTCAGGCCAGGCAGGAGGTTTTGCCTCAGTTGCAAGGTAAGACTGATAGGATCTGAAGCAGAAATGCCTCTGGACAGGTGGAAGTAGACAAGGAGAAAGAAAAAATACCTCGTGAGGGACTAAATCTTTGGTTTCCAGAACTCTGTCTGTCATAATGTATGAGTTGCTTCTGTCCCTTTGGGATGCTCAAGAAATTCCAGTCAAAAGGAGATCATTTGGTAAGGACAGCAAAAGCATCTCTGTGGGTAACTAATCTTTTAAGAAGAGCTTACAAGTCTGTTGTGAGTAGCTGCAGCTATTAAAGAATAATGATAATGCTGGCTCACTTTTGCATGGTACGTTATAGTTCACACCACGATTTCACATTCCTCATCTCAGGCAAGTTAAGCTGGAGTATGGTATGTACTTGGGCAGCCGCCCATGTGTGCTGAGACCAGGTTCCCAGGATGCTGAGGAGCCCCTCCCCAAAGAAATCTTGGTCAACATTTGCCTTCTGCAAATGCCCCAAATCGTGCCACCATGAAGGCATCACTTCTTTGAACTCAGCCATTTCTACTACTAAAGCAAAAATGCCCCTGGAAATAAGCATGTAGCCAACTCTTGACTCTTCTACACCTGAGTGTGAATGAATTCTCCGCACCTTCTCAGCAGAACAGCTGGCTAAGGTTTTGAGCAGGAAATGAATGTAGTAAGAGAGTAAAAGGAGGTGAGGGACAGACATTGGTGACCCACTTCACTTGCTACAGCTTTTGAGGTAACCGGAAACAGGTAGGGTGGTGTTAATTTCAATACAGGACCTCAGTATAGCTAAGAGCTACAGTAATCTCCACCTACAACCATACACCTTCCAAAGGTGATAAAATGTTACAAGAATTCAATTTTTAAAAACCCCTAAGTTTGAATCATAGTGCATCCTAATATAAACTTATCCTAATATAAACTTATCCATTCATTTTTTTCATCTGTTCATTTATTCATTCTGTAGCTGGTATGTTGAATGACCAGAATTCATGGAATCTAACAAAAACACTATTTTAAATCTTCCACCGCCCTTTAAACTTATCAGGGGTGGAATGGGGACAGAGCTTCCTCTGTCACTAGATATAAACTTAAGCATGCCCCTAGACTTTGGTGGCCACTCCTAAGTAGACACAAGTCCTAGTTCACTTTAAGTCACAGTTATAAACAGCTTCAATTCAGTAAATTAAAATATCCACATCCATGTAATAGTAATAGAAACTTCTAACTTCATTCAGGGGGCTTTCAAGTGGGAAACCAGGATCTAAATCTTCTCCTCCCTTCCTGTTACACTCCCGTCTTGCCAAATGAGATTTCTGACTCTTCCTGGAGAAAGAGAGGCGGAGAGGGAAGGTAGGCATAAAGGGCTTGCTTGATTGGGACCCTGGTGAGATGGTGGTGTCATACTCTCTAGGCCTGGCAGTTGTCTCAAACTGACTTTCTCTTATGTGATATTATTGTGAGTTCCTCAGAGACCTTCTCTCCTCCCCCAGCCCTGGTGGTCTCTCACTTGAGAGGGTCCCTTAACCTGAGCAAAAACATTCTTCTCAGGCAGGAGTTTCTTCCCCCAGCCCTAGAAAATGCTGCAGCCCTCATCCAGCTTCTCTGCTGGGGCCTCTTCAAACTCCCTACTAAACGGATCTAAGGGGCATCCCACACTGGCTCTCCCCTGCGGGGCCCATATCTGCTCCTTGGAGCATTCTTTGCCTGAACCAATTCTGGGAGTGTTGGCCAATCCGGAAGCAGCAGCAATCTCCTTTGCTCTGCTGCCAAAGCATCAGCCAACCCTGCTCTTTTCCTGTAAATTTACAGGGAGGGAGTCAGACCCAGTCCCCGGGGCCCATAACTGCAGGAAACACAGCTCAAGTTCTGAGTGGTCTTGTTGCAGCGAGGTGAGGGGGGCACCCACATCCCTTAACCCCTGGGGCCACAAGTGGCACTTATACTCACTGCTCCCTCCAAAGAAATCCTCTTCAAAAGCTTTCAAGAGTGGCATCTTTGGACCCTTGATGGCAGTGACAGTGCAAGAGTCATGAAACCACTTTTCTGCTAAATTTTTCTGTTGGTTCTTCTGGATGGTCTGCCCCACAACTTTGGATATCTGATAGCTATTATGTCTTGCTTCTCTGTGGGAACTTTCAGTCTAATGCTCTGTTACAATTCATTCACGTATCCAGCCAGCAATTGTTGAAGGTCTACCCCAGTGTAGACTCTGCTGTTCCCTACGTCTTTCCCTCTTCATTTATTCTCTTCTTCACCTTCCTGCTATCAAGTGTTATGATGTTATATCGATTATTCTCTTTCTCCCTTCTTCCGTCCCCACAAATTTCCAGCTATCACTGTACATACACGTGAGAAAATGTTTTCACTTTCTGTACCAAAATGGTTAACAAGCAAACTGAGAAAAATTAAAATGAAAAACTGCAATAATGAAAATACTGCATGTCAGATTATCTTACAAGCATAATAATGTTTTTAATGCAAAGCCTAGAATGTTGTCTATTTGGATTGGAGTTCTTCAAAGTTCAAGTTGCAAAGTTCTTGCAAAGCTCTTGTAAACACCCACTCTTTAAAATGTTATAGAAAGAAGGTGCTTTATCATGTGTTCCTAGTAGGGGCTGGAGTAGTAGGAAACAAGATGAAGATAAACCGGGGTCAGGAAGGAATTTAATTATTGCTAAAGACACAACGTAACTGTGCCATACTTTCTGTAGCATATAAATACAGGCACAGGAATGGGATAAAATAAAAACCGGGGGTGAAAGGAATACCAAGGGTTCTTAAACGACCCCACCAGACAACTAGAACATCTAACAGGATTTCTGAAATATAGAACAGCTGTCTACTTCATTAAGCCCTTGAATCCTTACCCCAAATAGCTTTTTAAAATAATCATGATGATCAATAGCTAACATTTACATCGGGCTTTCTCTATTGCGGGTGCTGGACTAAGGTATTTATGGTATGTGTTATTTAATTCTCCTAACAGTCCCAAAAGAAGATAGTATTTATTCCTATTTTATAGATGAGGAAAATAAATAAGCTTCAGTGATTAAGGTACTTTTTTTGTAATAACAGTGAACATTCTTTCCTTTTTTCTTTTTTAAATTTATTTTTGTTTTATTTTTTTTTTGGCCGCGTGGCATGTGGGATCTTAGTTCCCCGACTCGAACACACGCCCCCTGCATTGAAGTGCGGAGTCTTAACCAATGGACTGCCAGGGAAGTCCAAAGCACTTGTCTTAAGCTGTGTGCCTTGTAAGTGGTGAAACTGCTAGTCATGCCCGGCTCCCAGCAATGCCAGAGCCACTGCTCCTTCCACTATGCTGTGGCCCTCTGACTGGAGGCAGATAAAAGTGAATATTCCACTCCTAATTTTGCCTATTTGTGTAAAAGCGAAGGGAAAGGAATTTCAGCATCAACTGGAAGCGGTTGATTTTTTTTTTTTAAGAGCTACCTTAACTTTAATGGCCATTTGACTGGTCTTTGTGTTAGTGAAAGCTCCAGCAATCACAACGACCCTCTGTTACAGAGCAGGCATGGACTGCAGCTGCCAACAGCCTCCTAATTATCTTCTATTGAGGAAAGTACCACAGTGCCAATGCCAGGATGTGGGGAGAAGAGTGGGACAAAAGGATCTTGGAATACAGGTTGGTTTTTTTTTTTCTTATTTACTCAGTGCCAATTAGCACCTACAAAAAGCAGTATGTGAGAAGTGAGCACCTTCATTATAGTATCAATCTAATCCACCAAGACAATTTGGCAGGGTCCCCACAAATGACTGTATCCCTTTGGATTCAATTTCTTTGTAGCCTTCATCTTCCCCCATCTCTACATGAAGAAACCCTCCCTTCCCTCTCTCCCACCCTCTTTTTCCTCCCCCTACAAATATTTATTGAGCACCTACTATGTGCCAAGCTCTGGGCTTGGTACAAAAATATAACAGGGATTAAGCCTTGGTCCCTGCCCTCAAGGATCTTCTAGTCTAGGAAATATATCAGACATATAAGCAAACAATTACAATACTGGGTTGTGAATACCACCATGGGGGCTGGGGGGTGGGAGGTGCAGGAAGGACACAAGTCACAGAGGAGGAGAGATCAGGGAAGGTTTACATGAAAAAATGAAAACTTTCCCAGTCTTTCCTGCTTGGAATATATTCATCCCCACTCCAACGCGAATTTTATTCCACTTTGGAGCTCTGTCATAGAACCTTGTGGCATTTTGGCTTACGTTAGTCACTTTGGGCTGGGTTTATCTCCCCCATTCCATTCAGTATAATTCACTCTGCATGAGGATCATGCTAGCTATGCTGTGGGAGAGGAAAATGACAAAGTCAATCCCAGGACCAGTTCCTCGGGAGACTGGCTGGAGGAAAACTCAGACGTGAGAGAAGGATAAACCAAGTGCAATGCAGGATAACATGGGATTGATGACATTGCAATAGAGGAAGCCAACATCATGGGATGCTTTAGGGAAGAAGTGGCACTGGAGACGAGTTTTGAAAGGTGGGCAAGATCTCTCTAGTCAGAGATGGGAAGGGAAGCCATGCTGTGCCTTGTAACAGATTCGGGGAAACAGGAAGATGAGGAGAAAACAAAGACAGTGTGTTTCAGGAAACTGTAGTAGACCAATAAGGCTGGCATGGAGGAGAGCAGTAAGTTAGAGGAAAACCTGGAAGGGTTAATCTGGGCCAGTCTGTAGGGTCTTTAATATCGGTAAGATATTTGTACTTAATGTGTAGGCAGTGGAAAGCCATTTTGAGTGAAGTGTTATACGACCAAAGTTTGTTTGTATGGATTGTGGCTGAGGAAACACAGGAGATGGGGAGACCAGTTAAGAGATGATTACAATAGTGCATGTGAGAGGAATTGTAGGTACCGATAAGAAGTGGGAGTAGAGATGGAGAACTGACACCCTGAGTGTCACGCATTTGTGTCCCCATAATGTCCAGCACTGTTTCCTGCCCTAATTGTTTCACAAATATTTCTGAAATCGAACTGTATTAAAGATTCCATTTGAAAGTATGAAGTTATATCTTGCAGGTGGTTGTCCTTTTTGTTTTAATCCTGTCACCTAAGTTATCCAGTTTCAAGTCATAGAAGGTTCCGGCCCAAGGCTGTCATTATCCGGCATGTACTGGCACCTCAGGGAAGTGGCACCTCGTTCACAGTCCTTAATTAGCTTATGCACCATTTTAATTGGTCTGTAGCTGTCTGTGTGGACAGACCTAGTTTCCTTTCTGGACTCAACTGGGGCTGCCCCACCCTTTCCTGCCAGCTCAGGCATCTGGAATGTCACTGGCTGAGAAGACTCGGGAGTCTGCTGAGCTACAAAGCATGCAAGGAATGGGCTCTCTGGGGAGCACTAATGACCTGTGGGCTGCTGGCACCACGTCAGGGCAGATCTCCAGTAAACTCACCAGTCCCTTTAGACAGGCATTTCTAGGAAAGGAGGGAGGAGGGTACAGCAGAGGCAAACTGTAGGGACTATCCATGGTATGACCCTAGAATTCTAGATGAAGTCTGATATTTACGTCAGTAGGGATCTGTTAAAATGGTTAAGATGATCCCTTAAAATAGTTCAGATGACCCATCTAGAAAGTAACCCACCCCAACAGATGGCTGAGAATTATGGAATTAATGAGGCTGCAGTGTCTTCCACATCCAAAGAAGGGGTCAGACTGGATTGAGGTCAAGATCTCAACTTAATCAAAAGATATTAATGGCTAATTTTATTGAGCATTTACTATGTGCCAGATACTTTTCTAAGCACTATAGTTATATTAACATATTTGATTCTCACAACAATCCTATAAAGTGAGTACTATCATTTTTTTTTAGGTAAGTACTATTATTTTCCTCATTTTACAAGTGAGGAAAAGAGGCACAGAGAGGGTATGACTTGTCCCAGGTGACACAGCTGGCAGGTGGTAGAACCTGAATTTGAGCGCAGACAGTCTGGCTCTAGCATGTAATGAATGCAACACTTTTCCTGCCTTTCTTTTGTCTCTTGTTCTCACACTCTGACCAGCAGGATTGGAGGACAAAAAAGGCCTGAATTATAACAGCTCATCTGAGACATGAATGTATTGAGGGTCAGCATGGCACAATGGGAAAAGCTTGAGTTTTACATCAAACCAAACTGCCTTAGAATCCATTTCCAACATACATTAGTGAGTGACCTTGGTCAAGTTACTTAACCTCTAAGGGTTATAGTTTCTTGGGTGGAGGTTGGAGGCAATACAATCTTCAAGCTTGTTAGGAGCAAAATAATATTCCTAGCCCCGACCTGGCACAAGGTGGTACTCATTAATGGTCATTATCACAAAGGGAGGTGTTCTCTGTAAAGTCTGGGGCAAGGCAGCAAAGAGTGAGAATGTATCCTCCTATATCCAGCAGTGCTTAGAGGAAAGAGTGTTTTGATTCCAGAAAGACTAAGAGAGGCCATTCATCCCATCTTCCCTGTGGCTTGGTGGCAACATCCTCAGGGATACCAGCCCCCTCTTTTCCAACTCTGGACTCACCCATGGGCCTTCCAGTCTGTGATCTGGTCTTTGTTCCTATTCTCCTGCCAGCTCTGCCCACAGGGGTCTGTCTAATCCCAGTGTTCTGCCTCCTTGAGGTAGGGACAGGATTGGGCATTTCTACTGCTAATCAAGCCCTGGTTCTGACACTAGAATTCTCCATCATGGTTTTCATGCTAATCCTCAACACTTGACTTCTCTGCGCGACCTTCAAGTGGATAAATTAAACATTAGTGTAATATGATTTTTCTTTTCAATATATGTGGAATTTAAAAGAAAACTCTTCTATTACATGGTGAAGGAGTGGAATACACTAGAAAGTGGCCTGGGATCTGAGATCTGTTTCTGCCTCTTGTTAACCTCTTGTTTACCTCTTGAGGTAAAGAATTTCATCTTAGAATGATAACAGACATGAATGTGTGTTTTGATTGCAAAAAAGCACATGAATGGAATGGAAAGGTTATTATCACTGAGGCTTTATCTAGTTTGTGACAATCTGACAGTGTTAAATATAAGATTGTTCTAAGCCATTGGAGGCTTGGTGTGCCCTAGAATCTCGAGACTGGAAAGTGTTGTCAGTACTAGGGGCAACAGTGAATGATCCTGAAAGAATCAGAAATGAGATTGTCCTCTTAAGAGTTAAACGGGGACATCAACACATTGATTACAGCAGAGATTTGCTAAGTCATCCTAAAGAAACAGAATGGTTCTCAGACCAGGAGAACTTGATGAAATCCGATTGGAAGTGTTAATATAGTTAAAGAAGGCAAGTATCAGTCAGAAGGGAGGTTGACCAGCCATGAAAATGCAAGGAAAGGAGGTCAGACAAGCAAACCTTATCACTGTCCATCTAATACCATCCAGGGAAGAGGGGTTCTGGTTTAAAAGGTGACCTAGGTAATTATGGTGACAAGTACCTGCCTATTATAGAGGACTAGGTTACATGTCTCTAAACATTCTTTTAATGAGTTCCCCTTGTCCTAAACTCCAAGTTTATCAAGGAACTGATTATAGTGTGGCTTCTCGTGTAGATCCACCTATAGGAAATGACTACCTAGCCATTGGACTTGGGCATCCTTGGGCAATATATTTCTTGTGAATTAACAAACGGACACCTAATTATAATATGACTTCTTATGTGGTCTGCTTACAGGGCTCTAGTCATAGGACTTGAGCATTTGATACCTTTAGCAATGCTAGTTTTCCTTGTGAATTACTAAATAAGCATCCTGGTTATATACAGTAGCCTTGTGAGATTAGGTTAACCTTTGAGTGTGGATAAACAGATTTTCGAGCCTGACAGACAAAGGGCCAGAACCTGGACCCTATGAGATCCCTGGTAATTACACCCCACTGTGAGGACCTTTAGGAAGACAGCCAGCTGGCCTTCTCCTGGAGTCATCCAGTCCTTGTCACTGTCCACGCTCTATCTTTTGGAACACTGTGAAAGGAACTGACCCCCATGCAATGCAGGGATCCCCTCTATGGCAAAGCTTACCAACAGATGAAGAAGTCCAAACACTTTATCCTGCCTGTCTCAGTGGGATCCCAGCCTGCTTTCCCCATGTTATGTCCCATCACTCCTCTACATTCACTCTGAATTCCAAACTTGGTATCTTTGTTCATGCTGTTCATCTCTGGCTAGAATAACCTTTTCACCCTCCACCCCTTAGTTCCACATGCCAAATCCCATCTTTGATTTGGTACTCAGGTCAGGTGCCCTCTCTTACATAACCACTTCCACGATTGCTATTCCATCTCTGAAGTCCCATAGCTCATTTCCTGTTCACTTGCATTTCTACCTTATGTTAGAATCCTGCTGTAAGTGAGATCTCCAAGAATTCCAGAAATAAAAGTCATCTCTCTGCTCAGGGAATTTTTCCCTTATAGGGAAAAATCTTCCTGGGAAATCAGATTCATTCTGTCTTTCATTTATTTATCCAGTCGTTTAACAAATATTTACTGAGTACCTCTATGTGCCAGGCAATGGGTTACAGGGATGAATAAGACTGACACGTCTTCTATCCTTATTCAGCTTCTGGTCTAGTGAGGAAGAGAGATGCTAAGAAACAATAAATTACAGCTGTGATAAGTGCCGTGTAGGAGAAGTACATAGTACTGTGAGAGTACAGGTGAGGCTTTTCCAGGAAAGTTACATTTAAGTTAAAACCTGAAGATAAGTAGGAGTCAGGCAGGAGAAGAGGAAGAGGTTCTTGAAAAGAGTATGAGTTAAATGATCTCAATAGCCAGTGTCACTGAGCTTTGAAAGCCTGATGTCCTCAGTCCCTGGTCCATTACCTTGTATTCAGATCATGCTAGGAACGAATTCACAAATATTCTTCCTTTGACTCCCTGTCTTCTAGCTCCATGCAGACCACCCGCTTTACACTAACAGTCATCACAGTTGCCAAAGCATGTTATGATTTGTTATACTTAAGCTTTCTTACTTATACTTATATCCCCATTAGCCAATTGATCTTGTTTCATGTTAACTTTTCCTAATTTCAGTCTCAAAGGCTAACATTAACTTCATGCTTTAGGAGTTCTTATTGGCAATCTCATATACCACCTGTAAGACACGTAAGTCTTTGCTTTGTTCAGTACTGTAGAGCACTCAGTGCTATGATACCTCAATATACAGTCAGCCCTCTGTATCTAAGGGTTCTGCAGCCACAGATATGGAAGGCAGACTATACTATTTTATACAGACTGTACTGTCCTATCTTATACCAGGAACTCGAGCATTCTCAGATTAGGTATCTGTTGGGGTGGGGTGTGGGGCAGAGGTCCTGGAACTAATCTCCCATGAATACTGAGGGATGACTATATATTCATTGGATGGATGGATGGATGAATGGATTTTATCTTCCCTCTTACATCTGTGCTAAAAGCACAGTACTTGTCTAGTTCACATTTGGGTTCCTCCAGCACTTAGCATAATGCCCCACATAGGGTAGGTAATCAATCAATAAATTATTTGAAAATAAAAAGTCATCTGGCCTTTCCTTGAACTTTTCCATGGCCAGGAAGAACTCCCTGCTTTTTCAGGCATTGGTTCCATAGTTGAACTGCTCCAGCCGTTGAAGTTCTTCCCACTCTTGGGCTAACGTCTGCCTCCCCATTTGTCCTAGTTATGCCCTCTGGGCCCATGAAGAACAAATCAGCAACTTCTGCCCCACGGCAGCCCTTCTAGTGCTGGAGACAGAGACCAGGTTCCCTGCAATCACAAACAGGACACCTTTCCAGTGTGAAATCGAGTGCTTTACGATTCTTTGGAGTACTCCTAACATACATCAAAGGAGGACACAACCCTCACAGGTTTGTGGGGTGCTCTGAACCCACACAGAGGCCACTGTGCGAGCAGGTTCTCTCTCCAGGTCAGGAACCCAGACCAGAACTGACCGTGAAAACAATAATTAATGTTTACTTCACAATTAATTATAGTTTACTGGTTAATTCACACAACACCCCTGGGATATAGGTCAGGTTTCTAGTCTATAAATGGTCAAGGGAATGATGCAGAAGACAATTGAGTGCTGGGGTTTCAGGGACCCAAGAGCCCATATCCAGGCTGACTCACCTGCAATCACTGCTGATCTCTCTCCTTGGCAAGAGAATCACTTTGGGTCCAATCTCATTTCACAGCTTGCTGATCTGTGAAATGCTACAAATTCTAGGATGAGGGGTAAGGTGAGAAGAGCATACAGAGACAGACATCATTACTCTATGTACTGAAACATGTAAAAAATGTTTCCAAATATAATACCTTACACATAACAGGCCCCAAACTGTGCATATAGGTTTGCTATTATTTAAAATAAGAGAACTGTTAGCTAGAGGCTCAAATATCTATTTGTTACACATAGATTTTATTGTAGCCTGACTTACTCTGAATCCTCTTAGAACTGATACACTTGGGTCACAAAGAGTCTGCTAAAATAATTAAATATATTTAATTTCATTGTATTGTGAATGCACAAGACATTTTCAATGATTCCTTTTGTTAAATAAAGAATCCTTTCTGGGACTTCCCTGGTGGCACAGAGGTTAAGACTCCACTCTCCCAATGCAGGGGGCCCGGGTTCAATCCCTGGTCAAGGAACTAGATCCCACATGCATGCCGCAACTAAGAGTTCACATGCCACAACTAAGGAGCCTGAAAGCTGCAACTAAGGAGCCCCTGAGCCGCAACTAAGGAGTACACGTGCCAAAACTAAGAAGCCCATGAGCCGCAACTAAGGAGCCTGCCTGCCGCAACTAAGACCCAGCATAACCTAATTAATTAATTAATTAATTTTAAAAAATAAAATAAAGGGTACAACTCAATGGTTTTTTTTTAAAAAAATAAAGAATCCTTTCCAAATCATTTTATAATTTGAATAAATGCCTTCTTTAAATTGGATTTTCAGGTATGACGTTTCCTCCAAGCAGTGATTCTTAAGCTTTTGGAAGATTTTGATTCCTTTGAGAATCTGATGACCACTACATAGACTCTCCCAGAAGAACACACAGATTCACATATGCACAAAACACTGCATAAAATTCAGGGTGTGCAAACTCAAAGTAAAGATCAGAAAAGAAGCTGGCCCCTCGTGAGGCTTTGTAGCCATTGTAAGGGCTTTGATTTCCACTCTGAGTCAGATGAGAAGCTGCTGGAGGGTTCTGAACTTTCATTTTAACAGGGGCAGTCTGGCTACCTGGAAGAGAATAGACTTGAAGGGGGCGAGGGCAGACGGAGGTCACAGCAGCCATCCAGCTGAGAGAGGACGGTAGTTTGAACCAGGTAGTAGCAGTGGAGGAGTGAGAAGTGGTCAGATTCTGATACAGTTTGAAGGTGCAGCATCAGAATTTGCTAACCAGATGGGATGTGGTGTGTGAGCGAAAAGAGAGGAGTCAAAGACAACTCCCAGGCTTTCGGCCTGAGCATCGTGAAGGCTGGAGTTGCCATCACCTTTGATGAGGAAGACTGAAGGGGTGGAAGTTTGTTGGAAGAAGGGGAAGGAGAAGACGAATGTTAGCAGCCAAGTTTTGGACACTTTAAACTTGAGATGCCTATTAACTATCCAAACAGAGAGGTTGAGTAGACAGTCGATATC
Organism: Globicephala melas; assembly: GCF_963455315.2. Lineage (NCBI taxonomy): Eukaryota > Metazoa > Chordata > Mammalia > Artiodactyla > Delphinidae > Globicephala > Globicephala melas. The sequence continues at coordinate 35,489,325 of NC_083319.1, forward strand.
TGGTCAGAAATTCTAGAGAGAAGTTGGGCTGTAATAATATTCATCTGTAAAATTAGAATAATAATATAATAATGCCTACGTAAGAATACTTATTATTGGGAGTATTAAACAAGACAATGCATGTAAAACTCAGGGCAGGACGTGGCACACAATATGCCTTTGATACCTTTTAACTATTGTTTTTATTCAAACTTAAATACTCTCAGTATTTCTATCATTACTATAAAGTTATGAGTGTTGTTGCTTCTCAGATTGACAAGTTGTTTCTGATGACATTTCCCGGGCATGATTTGCAAACGAAAACAAGGTTTTGCGCAATGGCAGTGCCTTGGGATTTGTTTCTACCCCCAGAGTTTAAAATTTGGAAGGCTTCTGCACACATTCAATAATCTTCACAGGTAGGTTATGTCACGTTTCTTAAATGATCAGTGTGTTATTTCATCAACCCAGAATTTACTTCGTTTTGAAGAGGATTTGATGAGAAGAATGAGGCAATTTATCAGAGGAAATTGAGTATCAGCAAGGACCCTGCAGGGAAACATTCCCAGCCCATTCGTGTGGCCCCTGTGACATGAATGTGACATGAAGGAAGCATGAGAATTGACTGACTACCCTGTCTTGACTTCAGTACCTACAGATATTATCACTGGTCATAAGCTTATCTGGCTCCTTTAAAGCTGATTCACAAAACCCACAACCCATGTCTTCCTGAAATGGCGAGCTTCTTAGGGGAATTTTCCTTGAGGAAGCACACCCTTGCTATCTCTTATTAATTTATTCAGTGATCTTTAGCTGTTTTATGTTGGGAAGGTGGAAACAAGAGCTGGCATGGTTTTCTAGAAAAATGGTACAGATGAACCGGTTTGCAGGGCAGAAATAGAGACACATATGTAGAGAACAAACGTATGGACACCAAGGGGGGAAAGTGGGGGTGGGGTGGTGGTGGTGGGATGAATTGGGAGATTGGGATTGACATATATACATTAATATGTATAAAATGGATAACTAATAAGAACCTGTTGTATAAAAAATAAATAAAATTTAAAAATTAAAAAAGAAAAGAAACAAGAAATAAACACGTTAAAAAATTTTTTAAAAAAGAGCTGGCATGGTTTTATCACACACTCCCAGATCTTTGAAACAATGAGCTTCTAACATCAAAACCTAAACAATGTCTCATCCTTTTCACGTCTCTTTGAATTTTGACTATAATTTCTTGACCCTGTAATTCCCTTCAATATCTATGACAGGCCTAATGCTCAATAATTGTCTATTTACATTCCTCCTAATCTGCATGTGTATCCAAAGGAACGAGGTGATGAAGCCATTCAAACAGTCCAAAAATGCTTCTGTAACAGATGACTAAGGTTGAGTACAGTCACAGGTCTCGTTTGATGGCTTTAGCAATAGCAGCACAACAACACAGACACAGGTAGATGGACCAGTGAGGGGAGAGAGAGCAAAGGACACACAAGAAAGGCTCCTTCCCCAAATCCTTGTTTTCCTCCATCTGTAAATGTGGTCAGATAAACTAAAGAGCAGGGCAATGCTCAATTAAATTTCATGAAACACCAATTTCATTCCTTCTCCTTGATTCTTTCGCAAGTTTCTACTAATCACTACAGTCACAGTGACTATGTTTCAAGCAGATCTCCAGGGATGAGAAAACGACTCTCCTCCCTCCCTTCCCTCGGGAGTCAGAAGATGATACCTCAAGGACTAGGGTCCTATAGAACAGCAGGACACGTGAGAGGCTGACAGGCTCCCCCCTACATCTGTGGTTCCCTACCAGCACCCCACTCCAGCCTCTGTCTGGCTGTGTGCCCCAGAACTCTAGGTGGAGGAAAGCTAAAAAATTCAAGAACTGATATCTCTAAATGAAGCCAGTCAAGTAGATCTATGGCAAAAACTTAATGAATTTGTACCCTGTGTCTGTTTTTCTATTTTAAAGGAGATTGGTGGTGGTGATGGGGGGTGTTCTATTAATTTTTAGAGTAAATTTTAGTTTTATATTTTCCAGCCAAGCTAAGGGGGAAAGGATTGACTTTTGTCCATATTCAGGCATGGTGGTAACAGAGGAAAAGGCTATCTAGCAAGAGATGTTTATACTCCAACCTCTCTTTCGCTTTAAAACTCAGAACTCAAGCCCACCAGAAAAATGCAGGTGTTTTTTTGTCCTTGGGCAGCATGACTATAAAATTTATCATCCAAACCAGGATACTTTTTAGAGTGAAACAAGGCAATTTAAATAATGCCACCAGTATAACAAGCATAAACTGGGACTATCCAGGCAAACCAGGCATCACCTTCATTGCTCATCACCAAATGAATCCTAGCCTACCAAAATTGCTTCATCACTCAAGAAACTTGACCCCAAAGCCGGTTCCATGGCTAACACAGAGAATAAATGTTCTCTCCTCCCTACTGGAATAAATAGGTCCTAGTGTTATATGAACATAAGAACAGATGTCTTTCTTTTTCTCCTTTCTCTTATCCAGCAATCTCTCTAGCCATTTCAATTGCGGAGTCCTTTCCCAAGTTCTGTCTACCCAGCCTTGCCACCACTTTAGCCCTACATTCTTTTTTTTTTTAACATCTTTATTGCAGTATAATTGTTTTACAATGTCATGTCAGTTTCTGCTGTATAACAAAGTGAATCAGCTATACATATACATATATCTCCATATCTCCTCCCTCTTGCGTCTCCCTCCCACCCTCCCTATACCACCCCTCTAGGTGGTCACAAAGCACCGAACTGATATCCCCGTGCTATGCGGCTGCTTCCCACTAGCTATCGATTTTACATCTGGTAGTGTATATATGTCCATGCCACTCTCTCACTTCGTCCCAGCTTACCCTTCCCCCTCCCTGTGTCCTCAAGTCCATTCTCTACGTCTGTGTCTTTATTCCTGTCCTGCCACTAGGTTCTTCAGAACCATTTTTTCTTTTTTTAGATTCCATGTATATGTGTTAGCATACGGTATTTGTTTTTCTCTTTCTGACTTACTTCACTCTGAATGACAGTCTCTAGGTCCATCCACCTCACTACAAGTAACTCAATTTCGTTGCTTTTTATGGCTGAGTAATATTCCATTGTATATACGTGCCACATCTTCTTTATGTATTCATCTGTCGATGGACACTTAGGTTGCTTCCATGTCCTGGCTATTGTAAATAGTGCTGCAATAAACATTTTGGTCCATGACTCTTTTTGAATTATGGTTTCCTCAGGATATATGCCCAGTAGTGGGATTGCTGGGTCATATGGTAGTTCTATTTTTAGTTTTTTAAGGAACCTCCATACTGTTCTCCATAGTGGCTGTATCAATTTACACTCCCACCAGTGGTGCAAGAGGGTTCCCTTTTCTCCACACCCTCTCCAGCATTTATTGTTTGTACTTTTTTTTTTTTTTTTTTTTTGCGGTACGCGGGCCTCTCACTGCTGTGGCCTCTCCCGTTGCGGAGCACAGGCTCCGGACGCGCAGGCCCAGCAGCCATGCCTTACGGGCCCAGCCGCTCCGTGGCATGCGGGATCCTCCCAGACCGGGGCACAAACCCATGTCCCCCGCATCGGCAGGCGGACTCTCAACCACTGTGCCACCAGGGAAGCCCTGTTTGTACATTTTTTGATGATGGCCGTTCTGACTGGTGTGAGATGATACCTCACTGTAGTTTTGATTTTCTTTTCTCTAATGATTAGTGATGTTGAGCATCCTTTCATGTGTTTGTTGGCAATCTGTATATCTTCTTTGGAGAAATGTCTATTTAGGTTTTCTGCCCATTTTTGGATTGGGTTGTTTGATTTTTTGATATTGAGCTGCATAAGCTGCTGGTATATTTTGGAGATTAATCCTTTGTCAGTTGCTTTGTTTGCAAATATTTTCTCCCATTCTGAGGGTTGTCTTTTCATCTTGTTTATGGTTTCCTTTGCTGTGCAAAAGCTTTTAAGATTCATTAGGTCCCATTTGTTTATTTTTGTTTTTATTTCCATTTCTCTAGGAAGTGGGTCAAAAAGGATCTTGCTGTGATTTATGTCATGGAGTGTTCTGCCTATGTTTTCCTCTAAGAGTTTTATAGTGTCTGGCCTTACATTTAGGTCTTTAATCCATTTTGAGTTTATTTTTTGTATGGTGTTAGGAAGTGTTCTAATATCATTCTTTTACATGTAGCTGTCCAGTTTTCCCAGCACCGCTTATTGAAGAGGCTGTCTTTTCTCCATTGTATATTCTTGCCTCCTTTATCAAAGATAAGGTGACCATATGTGTGTGGGTTTATCTCTGGGCTTTCTATCCTGTTCCATTGATCTATATTTCTGTTTTTGTGCCAGTACCATACTGTCTTGATTACTGTAGCTTTGTAGTATAGTCTGAAGTCAGGGAGCCTGATTCCTCCTGCTCAGTTTTTCTGTCTCAAGATTGCTTTGGCTATTCATAGCCCTACATTCTTAATCCAGAAAGTTCGAGAGATCTGAAAGTTATATAACCCATCTTCTGAATCCAGTTAATGGCACTGAGCTGAATTTTAAAACTCCACGAGAGAGACAATAGAATTGAGAATTAATCTCGTCTGGCCCTACAAAGTAGGACAGGGGTCCTAAGGCAATTTTCTGGCTCCTATCAGATAGGTAGCCTTTCCCAGTACTAACATGGAGCTCCTCCAGGGCATGGAATGTGGACAATCCAACTCTGTATCCACAGTGGCCAGTGCCCAGTACAGGGGCTGGTGGCAGTGAGTTCCCATAAATGCTATGGAACCAGCAGGCTGCTTCTTCACACCCCCAGCTCTGGGCTCCTGTGTACCCATGGTTTTCCTTCCTGTTTCTGTTCAGTGAGAGGGAATCCTGCCCACGATCCCACATCAGCTGGCTGGACTGGGCTTCTGCTGCCAGCCCCCAGGGACTGGCTAGCATTCTGCTCCTCTCAAGTACTGTGCTGAGTCAAACAGAGCCTCCCACAGACTCCAGGTGGGCACAGGCTGAGTCTGCTTGGTTCCATTCAGTTCAGGAACACTCAACAAAGCCCATTACCTTCCCAGCCCCAGACCGGATGCTGGAGATACAGAATGAGAGTTGTATATGACCTTGAAAGGTTAGAGATGCACCAGGGCACAGGTAGTTAACAGCAACGACTCTGCAGCCCAACTACCTGAGTTTGTATCCTGGCTCTACAGTTACCACCTAATTTTCCTTGGGTGAATATTTAACCTCTGTACCTGAGTTTTCCATTTAGAAAATGGAAATAAGAGAGCCTGCCTCAGAGGGCTGGTGTGAGAACTATTAATAGTATAATTCTGATTATGATCATTATGATTTGGAATCCTGCTTGACACAGAGTAATACTCAGCAAATTTAATTATTACTATTTTTGTGTTTTGGCTCCTCTTCCTGGAGGCCCATTTCTGCATCTGGCTGGTCCCCTCATTTCTCAGGAGGTGCTTTTCTTTGCTCCTGGCCCACCTCCATTCTGAGAGCTAAAAATGGCACTTCTCCACACCAACATTTGGCTTGTGCTTTGTCCACTAGGATTCAAATCCAAACAGCTTCAAGAAGTTAAGCGATTATGCATCTATCTTTTCAGAACCAAAGTGAATCATTCCACAAGCATTTTTCTAAGAAGCTGAGGAAACTCTTGGTCAACACAAAGGAAGGACCAGATTTGAAAGGAGTCACCTTGAGCCAGAAGCTCGAGTTCCTGAGCACACCTTGTACTCATGTATTTCCAGTTCTTTCAGGGACAAAGATGGGAGTTTCCATACACCTCTCAGAAATTCTGACACCAGTGAATCATGACCAAAAAGAATATTCCCAGGATTTTTAAAAATCATAATGTTATTTTTTTCTTTATCACCCTAAGTTCTCTGCCAAGTACTAGAGCTAATCAACTAGAAACAGTTGGTTATGAGTATTTATTCAATTAAACACACATATATATATATATACTTTTCTTTATGCTTCCCAAGGAGTCTTTAATACAATTATCAAAGCCACTACCACCCATTTAAGAATTCAGAATAAACTGGATTGTTTTACTTGGCTAAGGCAAATCTGAATTTCTATGACTTGATGGTTCATAGCCTCAAAAAACCTCAATTCACCCACTTAACAGTTCCGTTCAAAAACACTGCACTGCTGTCATGCCTGCCTCAGCTAAGTTCCAGGTGGTACTCTTTGAATCATTTCCAACACTTAAACTTTGGATAATTTCAATGCAAAGAAAATGATCAAAATTATTGGTCAATAAACATAAAAACTTTCCCCAAATGTGGTAATTTTACTGTTAAGTGAAAATTAACACTTCTCTGCCACCCACCTACCCCCACTCCAATCCTTGGAAATGCTTCCTTCTGACAGACCTGACTTAGAGCCTTAAGACACAATGGTGAGCTACTGCGCCCCAGAGGTCTCTACTTCCAGGGTGACTTAAAGCAAATCTCTGTCCTAGCTTGGCTCCCTTTTGCTGAAGACTGCTGAAGGCCTGGAACCAATGGGTCAGTTGCCACATGCTCCTAATACACACTTACCTGCTTCCTTCCACTGAGATCTGCAGTCTTCACACTGATCACAAAATCCCAGAGCATCAATCCTGGAAGGGATTTTGGAGCCCAGCCAATCCAAGCCCTCATTGACAAGTATGGACACTGGAGCCAAAAAGAGGAAGACACTTGTTCAAGGTCACACAGCTCATTAATGAAAGAGCTGGGACTAGAATTGCTGAATGGGAGATTCATCTCCCTGTGGTGTCATTCTTCTTCCAACCGGTTCCCATGCTCTCTGCCCTAGTTGGCTTTCGTGCACTTGACACACAGTCCACACTCTCCTGAGGTGTGCCAGCAGCCTGTAAGGCTCACCCAGAGTGAACTAACCTAGCTCAGCTGGCCCAGGGCTCTTTACCTGCAGAGGAATGAGTGTCATGTGACGCTCTTGGAAACACACACTGTGTTGGGACGCATGTGATGTTCATGTGTATCCATCATTGCATGTCTGCCAAGTCCATCAGGTTGAGAAGCAAGCAGAGCCTACGAGTCATTTATAATGTCTGAGACTTTTAAGTTCCTTTTCCAAGCCTATAATTTCAGGTTACCCTACAACAAAAGCTTTGGTACTGTTTCCCAAAATCAACTTATTTAACAATAAACATAACTTAGGAGATACTTACTGAACAGTTCCCATTTGCTAGGCAGTATGCTAGCATCAGAGATTTAAAAATGAGCAAGACATGACTGCTATCCTTTTTAAGTGGCAGGGAAGTACACAATGGCAAGATATTGCGCTAAGTGCTTTGACACCTTGATGGGAGTAGGAACAGGTCATGTAGACACATAGAAGCAGCAGCTAAGCCAGCACAGGAGAGTTAGTGGAGGCTTTTTAAAATTTTATTTATTTTTAATTTATTTCTTCCAATTTTACTAAGATATAATTGACATATAGCACTGTATACATTTAAGGTGAACAGCATAATGATTCGACTTACATACATCATAAAATGATGACCACAATAAGTTTAGTGAACATCCATCATCTCATGTAGACACAAAATTAAAGAAATAGAAAAAATATTTTTTCATTGTGATGAGAACTCAGTATTTATTCTCTTCACAACTTTCCTATATAACGTACAGCAGTGTTAATTATATTTATCATGTTGTACATTACATCCCTAGTATTTATTTATCTTATAACTGGAAGTTTGTACCTTTTGACTGCCTTCATCCAATTATCCCGCCTCCACACTCCACCTCTGGTAACCACAAATCTGATCTTCTTTTCTATAAGTTTTTTTGTTTGTTTTTGAAGTATAATTGACCTATAAGACTACATTAGTTCCTGTTACACAACATAGTGATTCAATATTTCAAAATGATCACCACAATAAGTGATCTGTTCACATACAAAGACATTACATAATTATTGACTATATCCCCCACTTTGTACATTTATACCTGTGACACATTTATTTTACAAAGGAATTTTGTACCTCTTAATATCCCTCACCTATTTCTCTCCTCTCCCAAACCCCCTCCTCTCTGGAAGCCACAATTTGTTCTCAGTGTCTGTTTTGTTTGTTTTGTTTTTTGGATTCCACATATAAATGAAATCACATGGTATTTGTCTTTTTCTTTCTGACTTATTTCACTTTGCTTAATACCCTCTAGGCCCATTCACACTGTCAGAAATGGCAAGATTTCATTCTTTTTATGGCTGAGTAATATTTCATTGTGTATATATACCACTTCTTTATCCATTCATCTATCAATGGGCACTTAGGTTGCTTCCATATCTTGGATATCGTAAATAATGCTGCAATGAACATAGGAGTAGATATATCTTTTCTAGTGTCTTCATTTTCTTCAGATAAATACCCAGAAGTGGAATTGCTGGGCTGTATGGTAGTTCCATGTTTAATTTTCTGAGGAATCTCCATACTATTTTCCATAGTGGCTGCACCAATTTATATCCCCATCAACAGTGCACAAGGGTTTCCTTTTCTCCATATCCTCACCAACACTTGTTATTTGTTGTCTTTTTGATAATAGCCATTCTTTCAGGTGTGAGGTGATAGCTCACTGTAGTCTTGATTTGCATTTCCCTGATGATTAGTGATGTTGAGCATCTTTTCATATGCCTGTTGGTCATCTGTATGTCTTCTTTGGAAAAATGTCTATCCAGATCTGCCCATTTTTTAATTGGGTTGGTTTTGCGGGGGTGGGGGGGATGTTGAATTGTATGAGTTCTTTGTATATTTTGTATATTAACACCTTATCAGCTATATCATTTGCAAATATCTTCTCCCATTCAGTAGATGGCCTTTTCATTTTGTTGATAATTTCCTTCACTGTGCAAAAGATTTTAGTTTGATGTAGTTCCCATTTTTTTTTTTTTTTTGCTTTTGTTTCCCTTGGCTGAGAAGACATATCCAAAAAAATATTACAAAGACCAATGTCAAAGAGTATACCACCTGTGTTTTCTTCTAGAAGTTTTATGGTTTCAGGTCTTATATTTAAGACTTTAATCCATTTTGAATTTATTTTTGTGCATTGTATGAGAAAGTAATCCAGTTTTATTCTTTTGTATGTAGCTGTCCAGTTTTCCCAACACCATTTATTGAAGATATAGTTGATTTCTAGTCTCATACTGTTGTGGTCGGAAAAGATACTTGATATGATTTCAACCTTAAGATTTATTGAGACTTGTTTTGTGGCCTAGCATGTGATCTATCCTGCAGAATGTTCCACGTGCACCTAAAAAGAATGTGTATTCTTCTGCTTTTGTATGGAATGTTCTATATATATCTATTGTCTATTTGGTCTAATGTGTTGTTTAAGGCCAGTGTTTCCTTACCGATTTTCTGTCTGGATGATCTGTCCGTTGATATAAGTGGGGTGTTAAAGTCCCCTACTATTGTTGTGTCACTATTAACTTCTGCCTTTAAGTCTGTTAATATTTGATTTATGTATTTAGGTGGTCCTATGTTGGGTACATATATATTTACAATTGTATATCTTCTTCTTGGATTGATCCCTTAATCATAATGTAATGTCCTTCTTTGTCTCTTATAACAGTCTTTGTTTTAAATTGTATTTTGTCTGATATAAATATTGCTATCCTGGCTTTCTTTTCACTTCCACTCGCACTGAATAGCATTTTCCATCCTCTCACTTTTAGTCGTGTGTGTCTTTAGATCTAAAATGAGCCTCTTGCAGGCAGCAGTAGCATACTCCCCAGAACTCTATGCTCCAGGGGTGCTCCCTCTGTGGGCTGCACGGGCCCTTCTGTCATGACAGGCTGACTGCTGTTGTGGGGGGGTGTCTGTTAGGCATGGCTGGCCCCCAGTCCAGTTTGTTGCCAGGCCCTGCCTGTGCCATCTGCCAGCTACTGGTGGGTGGGGCCCAGTCATGAGGTGGCTGACTATAGAGCCCCCGGGGGTCCCAGGGCTAGTGCTGGCCCAATGGTGGGTGGGTCCCATGGGTGGGTGGTTGTAAGGTTGGGGGGTTCCAGATCTAGTGTTAGCCAGCTGGTGGGCAGGGCCGGTTGCTGACATGGCTGGTTGTGAGGTCTGGGGTGTCCCAAAGCTGGTGTTGGCTCACTGGTAAGTGGAGCTGATTCCCAGGGTGGCTGGCTGAGGAGCCCAAGGTGTCTTAGAGCTGGTGTAGGCCTGCTGGTGGGTAGAACCAGGTCCTGGGGTCTCTGGTTGCATGGCCCTGGGGGTCCCAGAGTTGGGGTCAGCCTGCTGGTGGGCGGGGCCAGAGCCCTGGGGGTCCCGGGGCTGGTGCTGGCCTGCTGGTGGGTAGGCTGGGTCCTGACATGGCAGGCTATCACGCTGCAGGGCTGCAGTGTTCCTGGGGCTGGTGTCCACCCACTGTGGGGTACAGCCAGGTCCTAGGGTCTTTGGCTGAAGGGACCTGGGGGTCCTGGAGTTGATGTTGGCCAGCTGATGGGCAGGGCTGGGTCCCAATGGCTGAGTGTGTGGCCCTGGAAGTCCTGGGGCTAGTGCTGGTGTACTGGTGAGTGAGGCCAGGTCCTGGGCATTGTGGTGTACAGATCTGGGTCCTGAGGTAACTCAGGGCTCAGGGAGTCCTAAGGCAGTGGACCCGCTGATGGGTAGGGCTTTAACCCCTCCCTGCTAGCTGCTTGGCCCGCGGTGTCCCAGTACTTGTTCCTATAGGCTGAAGGGCAGGTCTGGGTCCCGTGCTAATAAGCTAGAGAGAGGATTCCAAAATGGCACTTGCCAGCACCAGTGTCCTTGTGATAGAAAGAGGCAGGGAAAAGAATTTTAATCAGAAAGAAAAGCATGTGCAAAAGACCCAGAACTAAGAGTTTGGTGAGTTCAGGTAACAGCCAGTAGCAGTATGTGCGGATGGAGGTGGGAGATTTGGAGCGAAAAGAGAAGGGTAGGGAAAGAGTAAAGAGACACCAGGTGGGGGAAGAAGAAGGGAAAGAGATGAGGTTAGTGAGGAAAATGGGACAAGATCAAGAAAAGGCCTTCTAAACAGGGCCCAAAGCATTTGTACGTTTTCTGAGGGCAACAAAAAATAAAGAATTTTATACAGGAGACTGACATCATAAACATTATATTTGGAAAGATCACACAGACTGTAGGGTGGCAAATGTGCTATCAGGGATAAGACAGAAGAAAGAAGACCAGCTGCTGGATGGCCTGAGAAAAAGCAGTGGTGGAAGGTATAGAAAGAATATAATGAATTTCAGAGATATTAAGGAGATAGAATTGATAGAACTTGGTCGTTAAGTAGATATAGAGCCTAAGGAAAAGGGAAGAATCAAGGTTGACTCCCAGATTTTTGGCTTTGGCAACTGGAGGGAGTGTATGGTGGTGTCAATCATTAAGCAACAGAGCATATGAGTTAAGCTCGATTAGAGGGGAAGATAATTGGTTCCACTTTCAACAGTAGAGTGTGAAGTACCCATGGGACAACCAAGGAGACAGTGAAGTCAAGAGGTTGGTTGGATATACAGGTCTTTGTTTCTAGAGAGAAGTATTCACCACACATATGTGGTGAATTATTAGCTTAAGGATGGCAATTGAAGCCAGATTAAATTGCCCATGAGCCTAGAAGAGAAGAGGGTCCAGGAAAAAGCTTTAGATTATGCTACCGTTGAGAAGATGACCCTAGCAAGGTGTGGAAGGAGGATATGGAGCATCCAGAGAGGAAAATCAGAAGAATGTGAAATCTCTTAGGAGGGGAGAGCTTTCCTGAAAGGGTTGTGTGACCAATAGTGTCAAGTGCTTCAGAGTGATGGAGGCCTATTTGGGTCCCTTGGATGTGGCAATAGGGACTTCCCTTAAAGGATGCAGTTTCAGATAATAGGTGAGGCCAGAAGGCTGATCTGTTCTCGGGCTGCAGATTGAATAGGAGGTGACAGAGTACTGTGGGTATAGGCCATTCGATAAAAACAGTTACCATGAATCACAGGCCAGAGATAATTCAAATGGGATAGACGACTGATAATAGATACTGTTGTAGTAAAAAACTACTTGTTCCACTTAGAGTATGACTAAGCCACAATTTTCCTAGTGAAAAATTATTTCTTATGATTAGTAGCAGCTATCATTTATAAAATGCCCACCGTAAGCCAGACACTTGAAGTACATTATTTTATTTAGCCCTTAACATGACACTCTGCAGTAGATATTAGATGCCTCTGTTACAGACGAAGGAAAAAAAGCCCAGAAAAGTTAAATATCTGGCACAAGGTCTCAAAACAACTTCATAGAGGAGCTGGAACTTAAACGTAACCTTCACTCCAAAGCCTATGCTTTTTCTACTGCAGCCACGCTGCCTCTCCTAAATACTTCCTAGAGCTGCCCTTCACTTCATAGAGCAAAAGCCAGGATATAACATGGATGGTCAGGGAATTCCATCCACCACTGTGAGAGACCTGAGGGAACAGACAGATAACCCAGGCACACACTTCTTGTTCACTGACAATCTCTGAGTAAGGAGTAGAGAGTCTCTGGCTTTGAATCCTATAGGTCCTTGCCAGGGACCCAATATGTTCCCTTTGGTTGTGGGGAGGGGGAAGCGGGGGGGGGGGGGAGGGGGGGATGTAGGGTCAGAGAGCTCAGAGTAAATCAGTCCATCATTGCTAACTAGAAAAGTGAAGGCTGTGGGTAAGGGAAAACTGCAAAGTTTTAAGAGAATTTTTCAAAAATTATTTTTATCCTGGAGAAAACAAGTATCAAAGAAGACCCAAGCTGCCTTTACATATTCATGAGGAAGAATGATCAGATTTGCTTTTGACACTCTGGAGGACATTACTGGGACCAGTGAGAATATGGTATGGAGAGGCAGATTTTGGCTCTAACAAGAGCTGCCTGTCCAAAGATGAATGGAACTGCCCATTAAAGTAGTGAGCTCTTCATCACTAGAGATGCTCAAGCAGAAGCAGGATGTTAGAGGTGGGGGCCCAGCATCAGAGAAGGCATGGATGGCCTTTCAGGCCATTCCAGACCTGAGATTTTGAGACTCTCTGGAGAAAATGGTTAGGATAAGTTTTCACAGATTAAGGCCTGGCCTTTATTCTCCCCAAATGAATTCTAAGTATTACACATGGGTAGATTGGCATGTTCCTTCACTCACAATTTGTACAAACAACATATAGCAATTCAACTTTGATATGCAAGAACAAAATGTATTCCTACCTTCAGGAAGCTCTGTGTTTTCTAAGATGAGAAAATATGCTTGTAGGTATCTACTTGTTGGCTTTGATCAGTCAGGTGTGTCATCTTGAAAATACCGGGGACAGGGTGTGGAGAATGGATATTGGTAGCCTCATCTTTCTTTCCTGCAGGGGTTAAAAATAAGGAGCTCATTTCCAGCTTTTGCAAAGGTCTTCTGATATGGGAAGGGGGCAAATCCAACAAAGGTTGATCTGTGATCACTGAATCAATAAAAGATTCTTTCTTCCCTTCTACCTCTTTCTTTCACATGATAAATATTAATTGAGCACCTATTATACAACAGGCACTGCATATTTATTGATAGGCAAGAAACTACATCCAGCTGTGTATAAGCACATTTCTACGACATACTATGTGTGTTTTTGTGTAATGGGGATGAGGTGGGAGTGGTGGCAAAATCAACCCTCAAACCTCTGCAAGGAGATGGCTGGTAATTATTATGCACTCTAAATACTGTCAATGCAAACTAAACCCTAGAATACATTTTACTTTTCCTGCTGCAAAATAATAAGAACTTATAGCACAAGGAAGAAAACCTCTTCTGAAGACAAACAAAATTTCCCATCCCATGTGTGTAGTTCCCAGAGGTCTAGAGATCTCACACATACACTCTTGGCTAGAGAGTGCTTTTTTCCTTAGAAAAAAAAAAAAAGGGTCACTGGGAAAAATTAAGAACTCTGAATTTAAGGTAATAATTATAATGATCAAAAAAATTTTTAAGGGTGCACAAAGATTGTGTTACAAGGATGTTCCTCAGAGTATTATTTATAGGGAAAATATGGACACAATCTAAACACTCAAAGGTAGAGGTTAATTAAATAAATTATGGTACTTCCATATAAAGAATACCATAGAGCCATCATTAATGATATTTAGAAGAATATATAAAGATATAGAAAGATAGTCAATACAGCTTAAATAGAAAATGTAAGTTAAAATAGTATGTATCCTCCTCCTTCATCTTTGGGATGTGCATTTTGCCCAGTTTCCACAGTGGGAGCTACTTCAAGGAGGCAGCCCTGAGAGAGCACTGTGGTGTTGAGACCATCTGGACACAGTACACGTGCCTCAAGGCAGCCGTGTGGCTGACAGGGTCTTGGTGATCCGGCCTGGTGTCAGGCCTGAGCCTCTGAGGTGGGAGAGCCAAGTTCAGGACATTGGACAACCAGAAACCTCCCGGTCCCATGTAATATCAATCGGTGAGAGCTCTCCCAGAGATCTACATCTCAACTCTAAGACCCAGCTCTACCCAATGGCCAGCAAGTTCCAGTGCTGGATGCTCCATGGTAAACAACTAGCAAGACAGGAACACAACCCCACCCATTAGCAGAGAGGCTGCCTAAAATCAGAATAAGGTCACAGACACCCCCAAAACACACCACTGGACGCAGCTCTGCCCAGCAGAAAGACAAGATCCAGCCTCATCCACCAGCACACAGGCACCAGTCCCCTCCACCAGGAAGCCTACACAAGCCACTGAACCAACATTACCCACTGGGGGCAGACACCAAAAACAACAGAAACTACGAACCTGAAGCCTTTGAAAAGGAGACCCCAAATGCAGTAAGTTAAGCAAAATGGGAAGACAGAGAAATATGCAGCAGATGAAGAAGCAAGGTAAAAACTGACCAGACCAAACAAAAGAAGAGGAAACAGGCAGTCTACCTGAAAAAGAATTCAGAGTAATGATAGTAAAGATGATCCAAAATCTTGGAAATAGAATGGAGAAAATACAAGAAACATTTAACAAGGACCTAGAAGAACTAAAGAGCAAACAAACTATGATGAACAACACAATAAATGAAATTAAAAATTCTCTAGAAGGAATCAATAGCAGAATAACAGATGCAGACGAACGGAGAAGTGACCTGGAAGATAAAATAGTGGAAATAACTACCACAGAGCAGAATAAAGAAAAAAGAATGAAAAGAATTGAGGACAGTCTCAGAGACCTCTGGGACAATATTAAATGCACCAACATTCAAATTATAGGGGCCCCAGAAGAAGAAGAGAAAAAGAAGGGGTCTGAGAAAGTATTTGAAGAGATTATAGCTGAAAACTTACGTAACATGGGAAAGGAAATAGTCAATCAAGTCCAGGAAGCGCAGAGAGTCCCATACAGGAAAAATCCAAGGAGAAACACACCAAGACACATATTAATAAAACTATCAAAAATCAAAGACAAAGAAAAAATATTAAACGCAGTGAGGGAAAAGCAACAAATAACATACAAGGGAAACCCCATAAGGTTAACAGCTGATCTTTCAGCAGAAACTCTGCACGCCAGAAGGGAGTGGCAGGACATATTTAAAGTGATGAAAGGGAAAAACCTACAACCAAGATTACTCTACCCAGCAAGGATCTCATTCAGATTCAATGGAAAAACTAAAACCTTTACAGACAAGCAAAAGCTAAGAGAATTCAGCACCACCAAACCACCTTTACAACAAATGTTAAAGGAACTTCTCTAGGCAGGAAACACAAGAGAAGGAAAAGACCTACAAAAACAAACCCAAAACAATTGAGAAGATGATCATAGGAACATACATATCGATAATTACCTTAAATGTACATGGATTAAATGCTCCAACCAAAAGATATAGACTGGCTGAATGGATACAGAAACAAGATATATATATATATGCTGTCTACAAGAGACCCACTTCAGACCTAGAGACACATACAGACTGAAAGTGAGGGGATGGAAAAAGATATTCCATGCAAATGGAAATCAAAAGAAAGCTGGAATAGCAATTCTCATATCAGACAAAATAGACTTTAAAATAAAGACTATTAGAAGAGACAAAGAAGGACACTACATAATGATCAAGGGATCGATCCAAGAAGAAGATATAACAATTGTAAATATTTATGCACTCAACATAGGGGAAATCGACAGTAACACAATAATAGTAGGGGAGTTTAACACCCCACTTTCACCAATGGACAGATCATCCAAAATGAAAATAAATAAGGAAACACAAGCTTTAAATGACACATTAAGCCAGATGGACTTAATTGATATTTATAGGACATTCCATCTAAAACAACATAATACACTTTCCTCTCAAGTGCTAAAGGAACATTTTCCAGGATAGATCATATCTTGGGTCACAAATCAAGCCTTGGTAAATTTAAGAAAATTGAAATCATATCGAGTATCTTTTTCAACCACAGCGCTATGAGACTAGATATCAATTACAGGGAAAAAAAACTGTAAAAAATACAAACACATGGAGGCTAAACAACACACTACTTAATAACCAAGAGATCACTGAAGAAATCAAAGAAGAAATCAAAAAATACCTAGAAACAAATGACAATGAAAAAACGAACACCCAAAACCTAAGGGATGCAGCAAAAGCAGTTCTAAGAGGGAAGTTTATAGCAATACAATCCTACCTCAAGAAACAAGAAAAATCTCAAATAAACAACCTAAGCTTAAACCTAAAGCAGTTAGAGAAAGAACAAAAAATAACCAAAGTTAGCAGAAGGAAAGAAATCATAAAGATCAGATCAAAAATAAATGAAAAAGAAATGAAGGAAACAATAGCAAAGATCAATAAAACTAAAAGCTGGTTCTTTGAGAAGATAAACAAAATTGATAAACCCTAGCCAGACTCAGCAAGAAAAAAAGGGAAAAGACTCAAATCAACAGAATTAGAAAAGAAAAAGGAGAAATAACAACTGACACTGCAGAAATACAAAGAATCATGAGGGATTACTACAAGCAACTATATGCCAATAAAGTGGACAACCTGGAAGAAATGGACAAATTCTTTGAAAAGCACAACCTCCCAAGACTGTACCAGGAAGAAATAGAAAATATAAACAGACCAATCAGAAGCACTGAAATGGAAACTGTGATTAAAAGTCTTGCAACAAACAAAAGCCCAGGACCAGATGGCTTCACAGGCAAATTCTATCAAACATTTAGAGAAGAGCTAACACCTATCCTTCACAAACTCTTCCAAAATATAGCAGAGGGAGGAACACTCCCAAATTCATTCTACGAGGCCACTATCACCCTGATACCAAAACCAGACAAAGATGTCACAAAAAAAGAAAACTACAGACCAATATCACTGATGAACATAGATGCAAAAATCCTCAACAAAATACTAGCAAACAGAATCCAAGAGCACATTAGAAGGATCATACACCACAATCAAGTGGGGTTTATCCCAGGAATGCAAGGATTCTTCAATATATGCAAATCAATCAATGTGATACACTGTATTAACAAACTGAAGGATAAAAACCATATGATAATCTCAATCAATGCAGAAAAAGCTTTCAACAAAATTCAACACCCATTTATGATAAAAACTCTCCAGAAAGTAGGCATAGAGGGAATTTACCTCAACATAATAAAGGCCATATATGACAAACCCACAGCCAGCATCATTCTCAATGGTGAAAAACTGAAACCATTTCCTCTAAAATCAGGAACAAGACAAGGATGCCCACTCTCACCACTATTATTCAACATAGTTTTGGAAGTTTTAGCCACAGCAATCAGAGAAAAAAAAGGAATCCAAATCAGAAAAGAAGTAAAGCTGTCACTGTTTGCAGATGACATGATACTATACATAGAGAATCCTAAAGATGTTACCAGAAAACTACTAGAGCTAATCAATGAATTTGGTAAAGTTGCAGGATACAAAATTAATGCACAGAAATCTCTTGCATTCCTATACACTAATGATGAAAAATCTGAAAGTGAAATCAAGAAAACACTCCCATTTACCACTGCAACGAAAAGAATGAAATAGCTAGGAATAAACCTACCTAAGGAGACAAAAGATGTGTATGCAGAAAATTATAAGACACTGATGAAAGAAATTAAAGACGATACAAATAGATGGAGAGATATACCATGTTCTTGGATTGGAAGAATCAACATTGTGAAAATGACTATACTACCCAAAGCAATCTATAGATTCAGTGTAATCCCTGTCAAACTACCAATGGCATTTTTCACAGAACTAGAACAAAAAATTGCACAATTTGTATGGAAACACAAAAGGCTCCAAATAGCTAAAGCAATCCTGAGAAAGAAAAACAGAGCTGGAGGAATCAGGCTACCTGACTTCAGACTATACTACAAAGCTACAGTAATCAAGACAGTATGGTACTGGCACAAAAACAGAAATATAGATCAATGGAACAGGATAGAAAGCCCAGAGATAAACCAATGCACATATGGTCACCTTATCTTTGATAAAGGAGGCAAGAATATACAATGGAAAAAAGACAGCCTCTTCAATAAGCGGTGCTGGGAAAACTGGACAGCTACATGGAAAAGAATGAAATTAGAACACTTCCTAACACCATACAAAAAATAAACTCAAAATGGATTAAAGACCTAAATGTAAGGCCAGACACTATAAAACTCTTAGAGGAAAACATAGGCAGAACACTCCATGACATAAATCACAGCAAGATCCTTTTTGACCCACTTCCTAGAGAAATGGAAATAAAAACAAAAATAAAGAAATGAGACCTAATGAATCTTAAAAGCTTTTGCACAACAAAGGAAACCATAAACAAGATGAAAAGACAACCCTCAGAATGGGAGAAAGTATTTGCAAATGAAGCAACTGACAAAGGATTAATCTCCAAAATATACCAGCAGCTTATGCAGCTCAATATCAAAAAATCAAACAACCCAGACCAAAAATGGGCAGAAAACCTAAATAGACATTTCTCCAAAGAAGATATACAGATTGCCAACAAACACATGAAAGGATGCTCAACATCACTAATCATTAGAGAAATGAAAATCAAAACTACAGTGAGGTATCACCTCACACCAGTCAGAATGGCCATCATCAAAAACTCTACAAACAATAAATGCTGGAGAGGGTGTGGAGAAAAGGGAATCTTCTTGCATCGTTGGTGGGAATGTAAATTGATACAGCCACTATGGAGGTTCCTTAAAAAACTAAAAATAGAACTACCATATGACCCAGCAATCCCACTACTGGGCATATACCCCGATAAAACCATAATTCAAAAAGAGTCATGTACCAAAATGTTTATTGCAGCTCTATTTACAATAGCCAGGACATGGAAGCAACCTAAGTGTCCATCGACAGATGAATACATAAAGAAGATGTGGCACGTATATACAATGGAATATTACTCAGCCATAAAAAGCAACGAAATTGAGTTACTTGTAGTGAGGTGGATGGACCTAGAGACTGTCATTCAGAGTGAAGTAAGTCAGAAAGAGAAAAACAAATACCGTATGCTAACACATATACATGGAATCTAAAAAAAGAAAAAATGGTTCTGAAGAACCTAGTGGCAGGACAGGAATAAAGACACAGACCTAGAGAATGGACTTGAGGACACGGGGAGGGGGAAGGGTAAGCTGGGACGAAGTGAGAGAGTGGTATTGACATATATACACTACTAAATGTAAAATAGATGGCTAGTGGGAAGCAGCTGCATTGCATGGGGAGATCAGCTCGATGCTTTTTGACCACCTAGAGGGGTGGGATAGGGAGGGTGGGAGGGAGATGCAAGAGGGAGGGGATATGGGGATATATGTATACATACAGCCGATTAACTTTGTTATACAGCAGAAACTAACACAACATTGTAAAGCAATTATACTGCAATAAAGATGTTAAAAAAATAATATAATAAAATAGTATGTACCATATGATCCATTTTGGTAAAAAATAGGTATGTAAATAAGTATATATACACACACATACACACATATGTATAAAGAGAGACAGAGAGATAGCTATATATGTATATGATAGAAGAAGAAAGCTTGAAAGGATTATTACCAATGTCAAAGGTGGTTGTGGGATCATGGGGGATTATTACTTTCTTTTTTTCTCTAATTCTGTATTTTCTAAATTTTAGGATAATAAACACGTACTTTTGTGTGAAAAGTTATGTTATAAACATATAACATGGGTTTAATATAATTCTATTGCTAAAAATAAATTAAAGCAAGTAAATCTTAAAGTTCATTCTTCAAATTTCCCTATGATATGTTAAAATTATTTAAATGATTTTTATGTAGCCAAACAAAAGCAAGTTGTACTGACATAATGAGAAATAAGTAACTATATAAAAATATGTAGAATTTTGGGTAAATTTCTTTTGCAGACAGTTTCCTTTCAATCTAATATACAAAGCTACCAATTTTTTAATTCTAAAGGTTAGCATATATGAAATTTACTCATTCTTTCATTCACTCAGGGGGTACTTGCTGAGTTTTCACCATGTATAAATACCTGTCCTGAATTGTTTGGAGGCTTAAAGTGCATGTTGCTTGTTCTTGAGGTGCTTACATTCTACTGGGAAAGAGATCAACAAAGTCCAGACAACAAAATAATAACAGACAGAAAACAGGGTATGATAGGAAGCAAATACCAGTGAGGTGAAGGTTATCAAAATTCTACTCATCTTTGAGGCTCAAAAGGCCTCTCTTCCTGAAGATACCTCTTGCTGCGCAGTAATTCCTAGAAGTGTTATCTCATCTGATGGGTGAGGACTCTGGTTAGCATCTGTCACACAGCAGAGGGCCCAAGTGTCCTTTCCTTGTCCTGACCTTTGTTTCATTTATTGTGGGTCCTGAGTGGACTTCAAAGTCAAGTTTATTTTGGGAACACCAGACCACGTTCATCTCCTGAAGGAATGAGGAAGGTGAAGTGTGGAGCTAGATAATAACACAGCCCAGATTAATTACTGGTGATGGGTGTGGAAACATGGAAAGAAGGGCTCCCTTCAGCCTGCTGACGAATAACAGCCACCCCTTATCCTGTCCCTTCCAAATTGGTGTTCAACAACATCCCATTCTTCCAATCCTTACTCCTGAGGGGAGGATTATCAGTGAGAATATCCTCAAAGTATCGAAAGCTGCAAGGCATGATAGGGAAAAGTGCTGAACTGGGAGCCCAGACTCCTACCGTAGCTCCAGCTGGCTCTGCTTCTAACCAGCTTCTCTCTGGACCTCAGTTTTCTCATCTGAAGGGGTTGAACTGTTCAATATGTGAAACCTACACATTCCCTATAAATTAGAAACCACAGGTTCCTGGGACTATATGTTGGAATTATTCCCCAACCATGAGTCATCTGTCAATCTCTGACCTTGCAAATATAAATTCGTCTCCAGTGATAGAAATTAAAACACTTAATTCTCTTATAGGTAGGTTGTACACACTGAACGCTTGTGTGTAGTACTGTCTGGGAAGTTGAGGCAAAGGAAATGGCTCCTAAACTCCTCCTGGGATTGAAATGGAAAATAAGACAGGCTATGACATCAGCTACCATCTCCTCTGTGATCAGACTAAATAATACAAATATCAATATTAAATTATGCATGCATACTTTTTATTTTTGCCTTTCATGGCAAATCACAAGGAATCTTTTGCTTTTAGTCTTTAGTGCAAGGTTATGAAGGAAGAACAGGAAAGAATCTCAGCATTTTAGAGCTGCAAGTGATTTTGAAGATTAGACCCAAGGGCTTCCCTGGTGGCACAGTGGTTGAGAGTCTGCCTGCCGATGCAGGGGACGCGGGTTCGTGTCCCAGTCTGGGAAGATCCCACATGCCACAGAGAGGCCACAGCAGTGAGTAGGCCTGCGTATCGCAAAAAAAAAAAAAAAAAAAAAGATTGGACCCAAGTTCTTCATCATTCCAACGAGGAACAAAATGAGGGGTCCAAGATGTGAAACAACTCACTCCAGTGTTAACTTCCTGAAGTATGTTCTCTCAGTTTGCTTCAGCTAAGCCAACCATAACTGGACAATACCACTACCTACATGCTAAACAAACAAACAAACAAAAACCACTAAAAGAAAAGACAAAGAAAGTAGTCAAACCTCTTATAAAGTTTCCTCCATTACAGCTAGAGGAACCATGCAAGGGGAAGAGAGCTCATCAGGATGAACATTTCTGAGACAGGAACAGTTCACCTCCTAGACTGCATCCAGAATCAATTCCTCACCCCAAGACACAGCTGTGCCATATTTCCACCCACTACTTTCCTGTCTCTCTATAGGGAGGCAAGCACCAGACCTTTTGAAGAGAACTGTTACAAGAATCATGTTGCCTTTAACATATCAGCCATTTACAACCATATCATCAAGTAAACATTGGATGAATGAAATTCAAATGCTAAAAATCTGTTCTATTTCACCAAGAAACATGATTTTCTATTAATTTCTCCCCTCTTAGGTTCCCTGTGAATCCAGGGAAGTTACTTAAGAGCATCTTAGTAGGGAAAAAAAAATTGGTAGTTCCATATGAGAACTGTTTACCTAAACTCGGTCAGCATTGGGGATCTAGGTTACTGGGATCACATTAGAAGTCATTCCTTCCCAGTCCGTTTTGCCTCACTATTCAGATGGATGCAATACGTTACATCCTTCTTACCATGGAAAACACACACACTGGCCTTTTGATGTTTTACCACATTTGATAATATTTTGACATCCATACACTCCAGACCAGAATGTCCTAGATGACACAATTAGAATTCAAATGCATAGACTGTTAGAACTGAAAGGGACTGCAAGAGAACTGAATCATATCTCCTCCCTTTACAACTAAAGAAACATAGTTGCAGCTAAACAGAGACTTGAGCCTCATCATATGGCTAGATAATGGCAGGGCCAGATCTGAAGGCTACATCTCCAGTCTTCTTGTTCAAGTTCTTTCCACAGCCTCCACTGCTTTCCAGCATCAGTGCAGGCTTTCTAAACACTCTTGAAGGGTTAGATGGAGCTATTCCTTGGGAGTCAGCCCCTCCCATTCCAGAGCTGCCTCTGCTATTCCACTACATGAATTATAGATGCAAGAGGTTACTAAAGCCTGAATAGGCAGATGAGCTACCTTTCTTGACCTAATGTGTTACATTCTGTCAATCAGGAAGGTGGGCAGCAATACTTAGTTATCAGTTGCTCCCATAGTAAATTACTGTTCGAATCTACCTAAAATCCATTGTTGCTATGCAATGCAGGAGCATTCTGATTTTGAATTATGTGAGCAAT
Source organism: Globicephala melas (assembly GCF_963455315.2). Taxonomy (NCBI): domain Eukaryota; kingdom Metazoa; phylum Chordata; class Mammalia; order Artiodactyla; family Delphinidae; genus Globicephala; species Globicephala melas. The sequence continues at coordinate 35,512,541 of NC_083319.1, forward strand.
TCAGTCATCTGGTTCATGTCTAAGAATTATACATGGCTAGTTGGCATGCATAATTTGGGGCAGCAGCCTTCTAAAAACTGTTTTGATGACTCTGTGACAGGAAATCTGGTTGCATTAAATTCCTACCTCCTGGCTCCAGGGATGCCCATCCAAGCAGGCACTAATGTCTAATAAAGACTAACAGGTGAACAACAGGGTTCAGGGGAAAGAGAATTCAACTTGACATTATAATTATTTGCATTAGAACCCTACCTCTGCCCATCACTAGCAGAAGGACTTTAAGCATTACACTTGGTTTCTAAGCCTCTCTGTCCTTATCTGTAAACTTTGAACAGAGCTAAATTTCATTTACATATACTGTATTACTGGGCCAATACTACAATTTGTGACGACCAGTTAACCCCAGAAATGAGAAGACGACAATAATACGGAAAATGTTAAAAATTCTGTGTCTGGGATGCTACCGGTCTAACTAGGTATAAAACCCTGCTCAGCCACTTACTAGTTGTGTAATCTTGAGCAAATTTCATCATCTTCGTCCTTTTCTTTTCGTTTATCATTCATTAAAAAGTTCAAAAATCCTGAAAATAGAAGACTAGAATTAACTAAAATGATACACTAATCACCAGCTTATGCAATTTTCAATATTTTGCTAATATCGTTTCATCTCTCTTTCCCAACACTTTTTTTTCCTCGAGGTATTTTAAAGCACATTTGGGCAAGTTGTTGTTTTAAAGATGTCTGTGCTTCAATTTTCTCATCTAGGAAATGAAGATTATAATATCGAATTCACGGGGTAGAACTGTACTTCGTATTCAATAAATGTTAACTATTATTATTTATGGTGATACCTATGTGCACCGCCCGCTCTGAGGCGTAAAAGCACTTTGTAGCTCCGAGCGCGCCTCTCAGGACAGAGGTTGTTAAATAAACAACCTGGAAGAACAGCCTGGATGAGCCCGAGTCCTGCGTGGCTAATATTACGTGCACCCCCTTCAGGCCGCCTTCGTTCAGAACAGCTCAGTTTAAGGATGAAGTTTGTCCTTCGCAGGCTCCCGTCGCCACACGTGAAAATGAGGGGCGGGAACAGGAAATGGGGTTAGGCCGAGTGCCGGCGCTGGGAGGCAGCTGAGAAGAGCAGAGGGCGGCCGCTGGAAGACGTGAGGAAGAGCTACGATGTTCCGGATCGAGGGCCTTGCGCCGAAGCTGGACCCGGAGGAGATGAAACGGAAGATGCGCGAGGATGTGATCTCCTCCATACGGAACTTCCTCATCTATGTGGCCCTGCTGCGAGTCAGTGAGTGTCCTTCCAGGCTGTGGCCGTGAGACTAGCAGGGAGCTCGCCGACACTGCCCGCCCAACTCTGGTCTCACCGGCCTTTTGGGGTCCCTGGGGCGGAGCTAAGCGGTCGCGGGGTGCAAGGGACGTGCACGTCGAGGGCAGCGGGCGCATGCGCGCGTTGCTTAGGCTCTGCGGGTCTGGGTGGGGGTACCGGAGTGCAAGCGGCGGCTGGGACCGCGAGGTTAATCACCCAGTCCCGCCCTGTCTTAAGAGCGTTTGAATGGAAAGATTTTGTAAGGTCATCCCCCAGAGCAAGTCCCTCGTTTTGCAGACAGAAAAACTGGCATCTAGAGTGGAGAAATGGCTGGCTCAAGGTCACTCCTCGATTCGGTGAATGATCTTGGCCTAGAATCCAGAGTTCTTAACTGACTGCCAAGTTTCCTTACATCAGGGCTTACCTCTGAAATCCAAAAGCTTTTGTTCCTTTTATTTGTAGAGGGTGAAGTAAATAATTACCTTTTTTCTTTCTTCTTTTTTTTTTTTTTTAAGAAGAATAAAGGATATGAGTCTATAGGATTAATGATAATACCTGAGGATTTAGTTGACTTTTACGTTTTGTAGAAACTTTGCATTGCCTGAGTTTGACAATAGCCCTTTGAGAGAGGCAGGGCCTAAGTCTCTGTATATCCCCTTTGCAAATGTGAACTCGACTTTCAGAGGGGACTTATGCAAAGTATTAGAATTGCAGGCACACAATATTAGAGCTGGATGCAGTTTTATAGATTAGTTCTCTATTTTTACGGATAGGAATCTCAGAAGTGAATTGCCCCTTCATTTGCCGCTTCATTTTCATTTCAGCATTCTTTCCATTGTTCCTTGCTGTACATTGTTGACAGGTCTGGATGGAGAGGCAGAGATGATTCAGATAGATGAAGACCGTACCAAGTCTTCATGAGACTCGTGGAAGGCTCATGTTGGGTCTAAGGCCAGAGCTCTTGAGGTCTAGTCTCCCTTATTCTGCCCCTTTCACTGCCTGTGGTGTTAACTATGGTTTCCCGGAGGAGGGAGCCCTGGTGAACAGAAACTCCCAAATCATCTTGCTCCTTCAACAGCTTTTTACAACTCCCAACTTTACTTATTTCCTCCTCTTACCTTTTTTTGGTTGACTTAGCTACCAGTAAAATATTTGCTTCTTAGACCTACTAGAGAACGGACTTGAGGTTATGGGGAGAGGGAAGGGTGAGCGGGGACAGGGCGAGAGAGAGTCGTGGACATATACACACTAACAAACGTAGTAAGGTAGATAGCTTGTGGGAAGCAGCCGCATGGCACAGGGATATTGGCTCGGTGCTTTGTGACAGCCTGGAGGGGCGGGATAGGGATGGTGGGAGGGAGGGAGACGCAAGAGGGAAGACATATGGGAACATATGTTTATGTATGACTGATTCACTTTGTTATAAAGCAGAAACTAACACACCATTGTAAAGCAATTATACCCCAATAAAGATGTTAAAAAAAAATTTGTTTCTTCTCAGTGACCTTTGTATTTAAGATGAATCAAAAAAAATTTTTTAAACAGAATACTGTTCCTTATCCCTTTTTAAATTGAGATATAATTTGCATGTTATTCAATTCACCCATTTAAAGTGTACAATTCATTGATTCTTAGTATAGTCAGAGTTGTGCAGCCATCACCGCAATCTGTTTTAGAATATTTTCTTCCCCTCTGAAAGAAACACCATGCCCATTAGCTGTCATTCCCCCATTTTACACCATCCCCAGCCCCTGGCAACCACTAATTGACTTTTTGTCTTTATAGATTTCCCTATTCTGGACACTTTATATAAATGGCATTGTACAATATGTGACCGTTTGTGTTTAGGATAATTTTTCAAGGTTTGTTCACACTGTAGCATGTATCAGTATTTCCTTCCTTTTTATTGCTGAATAATATTCCGTTGTATGGATATCCTACACTTTGTTTATCCATTGTTTTGATGACTGTTACTTTTTTTTCTGATAAGAATTAGTTTAAAAAAAAAAAGCCTGGGCATACTGCTGACTTGGTCAGCTTCTGACATATTTCAATATCTTCAGTTTAATATTAACAAAATGTTCTATTAATTTAGTATGGGTATTGAGAAATAATCTGGCAGCTTTTTTGGTCACAACCTTTTTTTTCCCAATATTTTTAAGTTTGATAAAATACATATAAAATTTACCATCTTAACTATTTTTAAGTGTTTGGGTTAGTGGTATTAAATTCATAATATTGTATAATCATCACCACCATCTCCAGAACTCTTTTCAGCTTGTAAAACTGAAACTCTGTAGCTATTAAACAGTAATTCCCCATTCCCCACTCCTCCCAGCTGCTGGCAGCCACCATTTTTTTTTTTTTTTTTGAGGAACCACTATACTGTGCTCCATAGCAGCTACACCGTTTTACATTTCCAGCAACAGTGCACAAGCATTCCAGTTTCTCCACATCCTTGCCAAACAGTTCTTTTGTTAGTAGCCATCCTAGTGGGTGTGAAGTGGTATCTTGCTGTAGTTTTATTTTGCATTTCCCTAACGATTAATGATGCTGAGCATCTTTTCATGTGCTTATTTTGGCCATGGCACTGTTACACAAGGCAGTAATATCACTTCTTTTGATCCCTGTGACAACACTTCTTTGTTTTCTAGACATTTATATCTTCACCACCCTACTCATAATAACTGACGTAGGACTGTATCAGATGTGAACAGGAGCATGTAAATGTCATATAACTAATCAGTGGGGGAACCAAAATATGTGTCCAGCTCTTCTGGATCCCTACTTCAATGTTTTCCCACACTCTCTGTCTTTCAAATGTGTTTTTAAAAGTGAAAAATGCCATTTTGTTTCTTCTAGAGTTCTGTTCCTTTGACGGTTAAATCACAAAGTAAAGGCTTGTCATTTGAAGGAGGATTGGATTTCCTCTTTATCGTCCTAAGAGCGAGAACTACCTGGAGAAAAGATTTTATATAGTGAAAAATGAACTTTGTAATAATTCTAGCTGCATGACGGTGGGATGGGCTACCTTGAAAGACAGTGATTCCCTTTGGCTGGGTGTGCAGGCAGAGGCTTGGCCACATTTGGAGTTGTTTTGAAAAATATGTTGAACTATAAGGTTTATCTCCCAATCTTGTAATTCCATATGTAACTTGTGATTATCTGGATCTAAAAACAAATTCTGGATTTATTTTTCTTTCAGCTCCTTTTATCTTAAAGAAATTGGACAGCATATGAAGAGTGGGCTTCACGTGTGAATGCATGATATGAAGAACCTGGTTACAGTTTCTACTGCTATCTGCAGATGAATAGACCCAGAAAAATGTAAGAGACTCTTTGATTAAATGGACATAAAAATTCTACTTGTTAAGAACAAGTTTGGCTCTGGTAACTGACCTTTATAGCTAAAAGATAAAACTATTTGGGAAGTATGAAGAGACATACCTGTGATATTCAGCCTCGATGAACGTTGGTGTTATTGTACATGATGTCAAACTCCGTTTTCTAGCAAGTATTAATTATAAGGGAATTATGTCTGCAATGGCACTGTCGTGTGAGTCATTTCTGTGTACTTTTTTTACTTCTGTCTGGAGTATATTTGTTGAAGAGTTCCTTTCCATTAGTTATGTTTTATTGAAGCCAGCACACACCATGTCATTTAAGCACAGGACCATTAGTCTCTCTCTCTCTCTCTCTCTATATATATATATATTTATTTTTATTTTATTTATTTATTTATTGATTTTTGCAGTTCGTGGGCCTCTCACTGTTGTGGCCTCTCCCGTTGCGGAGCACAGGCTCCGGGCGTGCAGGCTCAGTGGCCATGGCTCACGGGCCCAGCCGCTCTGTGGCATGTGGGATCTTCCCAGACCTGGGCATGAACCCGTGTCCCATGCGTTGGCAGGCGGACTCTCAACCACTGCGCCACCAGGGAAGCCGTATATTTTTAATAAATGTACCAACTAAGAAAAATAGGGCTTTTATTTTTCTTAACCCACTTTTTGCTGCAAACCAGCAGTCACTGGTGAGACTACTATAATGTTGTGACTATTACAAACTGCATTAAATTGAGTTCCTCTTGTTTTGGACTGGAGAATTTGCTAATCCTGATAAAACAACATGGTTTTATTCTTAAGCAGTCTTTACGAAAGGCAACATTACTGCTTGATGCTGAGAATATGTAATACCACCAAAGGGGGAAAACGCTGTATTTTTAAGTCAGGTAGTTCTCCAAGTTTGTTGGGAGAAGGGGAAAGTCCTTAACCTTCTTCCCAGTTACAACTACATTCACTTCTTTTTAGCTAATTATATTGAGTTTACCTTCTTGTCCTAAGTAACACGATTATGTTGTTACTTTATGATTTTTCTGTTTTAGACATTGCCTACTGACTTCTCCATGCATGTAAGGATTTGTGTCTCTTCCCTCTCCTTTCCTCCATCTCTCATGCATGTCATTTCTACTTCCTTCCAGTGTACTTATTAGTGTTGATTTTGATTAGATTGATTTCATTAGGACTCCAAATGCTGTTTGTTGTTTTCTTTTCCTGCACATCTTTTTGATTTTCCTAGGCTTAGTTTTCTGTGAACTTATCACACTAAATCAGCTAAACTTTTTGCCATTTATCTAAATCGCTGATAATCTTCTATGCCTGACACGTGGCTGTATTCTCAGGTCTTCCTTCAGCATCATCCTGGGAATTCGTTTTCTCTCTTCTCCCATATTGGGTCTCTTGTTTTCCATATCTCGTGTCCCGTATGTGTCTGTTCACTGAGTCTCTATATTGAGTACAGTACCCGTACCCATAACTGCCTGGTATCTCAGAATCCAGAGAACTCTCTATTTTACCCTTTTCAGAAAATAAAATTCTAATCTGGGGAGGGAGTTGGGGAAGAGAGGCTACTTAACTGTCGAGTTGCAGAGAGCATCCAACTACCTTCAACCAATTCTTTTCTTCTTAGTGTGTATGCCTTCGTGCCCTACTTCCAAAGGTACATGAAACCACCAGTTCCTGAACCTTTTAGGAATTCTGTGGTGTAAATTGGGTGTTGTTTGTTTTGCTTTTCCTATTGCTGACTCAGAATTCGGTTTTCTACCAGGTTATTTACTACTTGTCCACCTGCTTTCCAGCTTCTTACTTTGTTGCTATTGTCTCCTCTCCTCCTTTTCCATCCTTTCAGGTTTATACCTAGACAGTCTTTAAACAAACATCTTAAAAATCTTTGATGTTGTTTAATGGAACTTCCGGAGGGAGTGGAAGTAGTAGCGGGTGCTCAATCCACCATCTTTGCCCAGACAGCATGTATTTTAACCCTGTGATGCTGTGTTTCATGTTGGTAATTTATATCCATCCTTGACTTAAAGGGGTGCAGTATATAGTACTGTGACCATAAACACCTTATTTTGAGTCCTGGCTGCGACGCTTATGAGATGGATGACTTGTAGCAACTGAATATCTGTATCTCATTTTCTTCATCTGTAAAATTAGCATAATAGAAACATTTATCTACTTCAGTGTGTTGTAAGGATGAAATGAGAGAATGCAAGTAGAGCACAGTGCTGACGTTTGGTAAACACTAGTTGTTATCAATGGTTCGTCTTTGGTATAAGGTGTTTATAAGTGATTTGCGCTGGCATTCACTCCACTAATAGATTTCATTCATATTTCCACATGCTATGAGATAGCATGCTTATCCTCTAATTATATACAAACTTCAAAATTACTGAACACTAAAAAAAAAAAAAATTACTGAACACTTAAAATTCATTACCTAAAAACAGCCTTAATCCATCAGTGTTAATGCCATTTTACAGATGGGGAGTTTGAGACTGGAAGTTTCAGTGGCTAATACATAGCAGCTGGCCAAAGTTTAGGGCCTTTTAATGTTTATTTATTTATTTTGTACCCTGTCCTTTAGTGTTTTTCTTTGTGGGGGGTGGTGATTGTTACCCTGGTTCCAGCACATGTTCAAGTTACAATAAGAGAAAATGTGATGGTGCAGTTTTTTACAGCTGACTTTTAAAAATTCAGGCCATAGACTCCACCAGGGGTGTCTAATGCTTGTAATTAACAGTTCTGAAATAGTAATTAGAAAACAGAAGTAGGAATTTTGCTCCTAAATTAGGCTAGTGTTCTTCTGCTACCAGTGAATTTCATTTTCAGACTGCTTTATCATTGCTCTTTGTAGTTCTTCTGTGAAGTGAGTTAGCATTTCAATTACAGTGTGTTCCATAGTTTGTAGGTGGGTAAACTTGGGCCTAGATTTGGAGTGAAGAACAAGTGAGGAATCAACTTCTCTTTCTCTTCCCCCTACTTTGCTTGGGCTGAGTGTCTCTCTTTACCTATAAGATCCAAGCACCAGAGAGTGCTGTAGATAGTATCAAAAGGAAATTGGCCAGACATTTTACTCTGTTTTGCTATGACTTGATCACTGGATAAATTCTGCTTGTAGCTTAGGTCATCAAAGAAGCCACTAAAGCAGGAATTGGCGAGCTTTCTGTTCACAGTCAGATTGTAAATACTTTAGGCTTTGTGGGCTCTGTGGTCCCTGTCAACTCTTCAGTTGCAGTGTGAAAACAGCCTTAGACAATATGTAAGCCAATGAGCATGGCTGTGTTCAAATAAAACTATGCAGAATTGTGGCAGGCTGGATTTGGCTTTTAGGACACCTGCTCTGAAGTGAAGGGCAGAATTTGGCAAAGTGTGAAATGGCCTCCAACATTACAGAACTGTTTTATTATTTTAAAGGTGAGACGTTTGTTCTGTTGCAAATTATATAGGGAAAATGATTTCACATAGGGTCTGGCTTTTTAAAGTCCCAGAGATTAATAATTCATTGATCGGTTACTGAGTTTCTGTTATATGCCATGCTCTTGTGCCAGAAGCTGGGAATGGACAGTCATGGGATAGCCGTTTTGGTCTATAATTCATTGTAAGATTCCATACAAGTGGACGTCTGGAGGACCTCACCTTGCTGGAGGTTTAGACTTGAAGGATTAACTGTGGTTGTCTATGGGAAAAGGTTAGAGAAGGGAGCGCCAGGCAGGAATCATATTGATTAAGGTGTTCAAATCATATTGATCAAGGGGAGTTCAAAATTGCTTACTTAAACCTAGATGCAATGTAGGGACTAGGTTTGAAGGGGAGATCAAGGAGGATGAATGAGCAGACCAGTATTGATTCAGATAAATGTAGTGTAGGGGAAAGAAGGAATTCAGGGAAGGGAAGGCTCTGGAGGTGTAGAGATTATTTCTGGATGGACCCAGTGTAATCACAAGGGTCTTACGAGAGGGAGAAAGAAGGTGCAGAGTCAGAGAAGATATTACAACAGAAGCAGAGGTGGGAATGATGTGGCCACAAGCCAAGGAATGTGGGCAGCCTCTGTGTTCCAGAAGCTGGGAAGGGTGAGGCACAGATTCTCCCCTAGAGCCTCTGGAAGGACCACAGGTCTGCTGACACCTTAACTTTAACCCCTTAAGACCTGTTTCAAACTTCTGACCACCACAACTGTAAGATAATTTGTGTTGTTTTAAGCCACTAAGTTTGAACAGTTTATTAGAGCAGCAGTAGCAAACTAGTACATTTATAGCACTTCTTCCTCCATCTCCTGTTATCATGGCCTCATCCTCTTCATATCTAGGGTAAATCCCTTACCTGTTCTACCATCTTTTGCAAACTTTATTATTCACTGACTATGTGATCATTCTTGAAATACTTTCTGGTCCTGGATTATCTTCTCTTTATAAACTTCCAGCCCATTAAAGACCATGGCTTTAATTACCACCTATTTAGAAGAAACTCCCAATGTTTATTTCCAGTTGAAATGTTGGCCATGTTTGGATATCCATATGCTCACTCAGCATCTCCATCTCACCAATATTTTCAGCTTAGCAGATCCAAAACTGAACCCATTATTTTTCACTTGAAACTTGTTGCCTAATTCAGTAAATGGTACCATCAACACAGCTGCTTAAACCAGAAATCAGGGAGTCTTCCTTGAATCCTTAATTACATCTCCAAAGTCCCTCTTGCCATCTAAGCTACGTATTAAGAGGTTTGGAGATTAGGACACAGACATTTTGGGTGGGGGCATTGTGCCTACCACGTGTAATAAAGTGTTAGATGTGGTGGGGAAAAGTTGAAAGAGTTTCCTTCTGCCCAGATCTGCTTTCTCTGGAAAGACATTTGCTGACCTCAGTCCTCCTTAGTCTTAGTCACTCAATCCCACAGCCATAGCCTAGATTTAATTTCCTTCCTCCAATACAAATAACTTAGCCCCACCAGACTCTATCATGGATCTATTCACCCTACCACCTAGTTTCTGTGCTTCATTGCCCTCATGCCTCAACTTATACTCCATTAGCCATCATTGTAATCATTCTTGCATACACCGTCAACTCTCTTCCCTCCCTCTAGCTTCATTGTACTTTTCTGGCAAAACCCCACCTTGGTTAAATCCAGCTCTTTGCCTACTCTGTGCAGTGGAAAGTGTTTGGAAAGAAACATCCTGACAGGTTCTACCTGGAAAATAATGACTGCTGAACCTCAGTTGGGTCCTGCAGGACCACTATGTTTCCTTAGTTCATTCTTCTCCAGTAGATAAACATTTAATACCTTCTCAAACCTCCAGGATCTCCCCTCATCTTAAAGCTCAGCTGATGATGTTGCTTCTTCTTTCCCTGAGAAAATAGAGGCATCCAGAGGAAAGCTTCCATAAACTTACCCCTTGATAACCCACCCACCAGCATTTGTTCCCTCCCTCCTGTTAGGAAAGTCGGCTCCTGTTTAAGGCCAGACCCATCCCACATGCACACAATCAGTCCCACCCGCATCAACTACCCAAGGATCATGATCCAGCAGTTCTCCCTTACTTTTCTTTCTTTATTGGATCATTCCCAATAGTATTCAAAAGGGCTGTGATTTCTTCTATTTTAAAAAGAATTTTTTTTTAAAAGCCCTGTTGCCAGTCTGTTCCCTGGAGCAGATGCTGAGATTTTGTGCAGGAGGTTTTGGGGGGAATATTTTTGGGAAAAACACTTTAGAGTGCACGTGAAACAAGTTTGGGCAGGAGAAGTTGAACTGTGGTGCAGCTGCAAATACGGACACCTAGGACTGTCCCAGTTTTAGCACTGAAACCTCTCAGTCCTGGGCAAGCCAGAATGTTTGGTCGCCCTAGTTGCAAAAGCACCTTTAGTCAGTCCCACAGGTAACTGATGCTGGGATGGCCCTTCAGAGAAGTCCTGAACAAGGCAGGAGGGCAGGGCCTTTGGACCCTTGCATCAACTAGCCGTTGCGTAGGGCCTGGTGGGCAGGTGTATTTCAGTGGAGGCAGCTTCCTTCAGCTGAGCTGAGGGGGATGCAGCTGTGAGGTGTCAGCAGCTAACACTCCTAGCTGCTGGGGGAATGAGTTTCTTCGTCCCAAAGTTGAGATCTGGGTGGTTCAGCACAGCATCTACCATAGTCCTCTTGAATCCTCAGCCCTCTCCATCTGCCATCCCATTTCTGTGCTCTCAGTTAAATGCCTCAATAAGGTGGCTTTTATTTTCATTCCTTCCTCTCATGGTCTCCTGAACCCACTCCAGTTAGGTTTGCATCCCCACGAATCTTCTGAAACTGCTCTTGTCAAGGTTAACACTGACCTGTCTTACCCTGTCAGCAGCATTTAACACACTACCTCTTACTATTTTAACCACCTTGTGGGCCTTCTTAATTTTCCTCTTATCCACCCTTTCTATTCCACTTATCCACCCTTCCTCAGATTCTTCTGCTGGTTCTTCATCTCTAACCTCTGAAACTTGCAGTGCCCCAGGCTTTATTCCTCAGACCTCTTTATTTACAGTATAGATTCTGCACTGACTCTTGGTGATCTCACCTGATCTCTTGGCTTTAAATGCCATTTATGGGCTGAGAACTCTCAAATTTATATCTCCAGCCTACACGTCTCCCCTTAATTCCAAACTTGTCCAATAACAAACTCCCAGTCGTCCCCTTTCATGAAACCCACTCCTCTCAGTAACAGGAGATGATAATTCTGTCTTTCCAGTTGCTTAAACTAAAACCCCAAGTGTCAGCCTTGACTCCTCTCTTTCACGTCCCACACCAATCCTTCAGAAAACCCTACTGGCCCCTGAGTCAGAATCAGAATCTGACCTCTTCTCACTAACTTCATTGCCACCACCCTGGTCCAATCCACCATCATCACTTTTCTGAATTATTGCAACAGCCTCCTAACTAGACTCCCTGCTTCCACCCTTGCCCCTCTGCAGTCTGTCCTCAACACAGCAATCAATGGTTCTCTGAAAATTTAAGCCAGAAAATGTCACTACAGCTGAAAAACCTTCAGTGGCTTCCTGTCTTATTCAGAATAAAAGCCAAAGTGCTTCTGGTTGCCCATAAGTTCTGTACAGTCTGGTCCTCATTACTTCTCTGATCTTATCTTTTATGATTCTCCTCTCCCTCACTGCACTCTGGCCATACTGGCCTTCTTGCTTCCTCAAACAAACAGACATGCTGCTGCCTCAGGGTCTTTGCACTGGCTGTTTCCTTTGCCTAGGATGCTCTGTTCCTTTAGATTTCCAAGTGCCTCAGTCCCTCTCCTTGGGTCTCCGCTTAAATGGCATTTTTCCATTGAGGCCTTTACCAACTCCTTTAAAGGTTATAAGATGTTTCAATTTGTGAAAACCCAGCAAGTTGTAGACTTAGGATGTTTGCATTTTTCTGTAGTTACATTATATTTCAACATATTTTTTTTTTATTACAAGCTCTTCGGCACTCTATACCCCCCTTCTTTATTTTTCTTCCTGGCACTTACTTTTTTCCTAATTTATTTTGTTAATTGTCTCCTTTCGCTAAATATATGCTTGATGAGGACAGGGGTTTTGTCTTACTATGTTTCACTGTAGTATCCCAGTACCTAGAAGAGTGCCTGGCACCTAGTAGGCACTCAGTATTCATTGAATAATAGAATGGAAGTAGAGTGGAGTTGTTTTTTTAAACTAGTTGTGGAAAGTGTGAGAGTGAGCTAACTAGAAAAATGTCAGATGGTATTAGAACCCCAGTTAAGATAGGTGATCATGAATTTGCAGTGCTTGGATGTGGGCTTTTTCTCTAGCACTGCTCTGCTGCCTAAGCTCAGAGAAGGTGGAGGGTTGGATTCTTCCGGGGGTGGGGCTTGCCACGTGGATAAGGTGATCTGACAGGGTCAGGGAGTGACTGAAATAATGCACAAGGCATCTAAGCTTGGATAAGGAGGAAAAAGAAGGAGGGAGCTGATGGCCAGGAAGAAAACAGAAGGGTCAGTTCCTGCTGAGGGCAGCTGTAGGAATGGGAAGTAGCCCTGAAGACCTGTTATGCCCAAAATTCCTTTCCTTCACTTTCATTGGAGAGAAAAGTTCCTATCCTGAAAAACAGAATCCATTCATTTTGTTTTCCGAAGCGAGACGTAATCTCCAACTTGTGGCCTTTCAGGCTGTTAGTACAAGATCAGAGTTTGTCTGTTTCACAGCTAAGCATATATGGAGTAATCTGACAAGGACCACATCTAACCTACTACCACAATTTACCCTCCCCCAAGTTATATGTTTATTTAGGAGGAAAGAAAGTAGCTAAGTGCAGATATGTTCATGATACCAAGAGACTGAAGACTAATTTTTATGGGACAATGCGAAACATAATGAAGACTACTGCTGGGTGTGATACGTACGGCAATGGGAGGTTATATGATGCTTTTCTTCCCCAAATTCAAATTGCATTGTCTCTGATTATTTGAGCTGATAGAAGGGAAGCAATATAGAGATTACTTAAAATAATAAAGATATTGCAAAAAAAGGTTTTAGAAATGTGGTAGATAAGAATTAAAGCCAGGAGATGATCAAATAAATTGCTCATCTTAACATCATTAGTAAAATTCAGCATTTATATGTTTTCAGTGTACTTTTGAGTAAAATTTAATAAGCTTACTATTGAATCTTTACATCAATTGTAGAATTTCATACTCAATTTTTGTAATATCCATTGTTTTCATTGGTCACAAGCATATGAAACAAATGACAAGGATTCTTTACTGAACATAAAAGTGTAAGTAAAATCTCAAACCTATTAAATCAAAAAAAAATCATTCTTAGTAAAATACTGTTGTTAGCTTAGTGAAACAATGATGCTGTTAAAGAAGTTGAAGAGAAAGGCACTTAGTTTAACACCTACTTTTCCCTCTTTAACCTAACCCTGTTAGCAAGCTTTCTACTACTGTTTAGAAATTCATCACCATAGGGCTTCCCTGGTGGCACAGTGGTTAAGAATCTGCCTGCCAGCGCAGGGATCACAGGTTTGAGCCCTGGTCCGGGAAGATGCCACATGCTGTGGAGCAACTAAGCCGGTGCACCACAACTACTGAGCCTGCGCTCTAGAGCCCGCGAGCCACAACTACTGAGCCCGTGTGCCACAATTACTGAAGCCCGCGTGCCTAGAGCCCATGCTCCCAACAAAAGAAGCCGCTGCAATGAGAAGCCTGCGCACAGTAATGAAGAGTAGCCCCCACTCACCGCAACTAGAGAAAAGCCTGCCTGCAGCAACAAGACCCAATGCAGCCAAAAATAAATAAAATAAAATAAAATAAATTAATTTTTTAAAAAGTTCATCACCATAAAAAGAATTTGTATTTTTTACATTGTTGTTCCCTAAGTTGCAAGGTGCTTATTCCTGATCTGACAGAAAGTACTTAATTTTTTTCAGCCTGTTAAGTGTATTGAACTTAGATCACTCTTAATTATCTCACCTTCCTTGAGTTTACACAGAATAGCAGAGGAAGAACTGGGGGGAGCCTAGAAACTGCTAGATACTATAGACTCAGACTATCACTTATTTCCTTCTTCCCAATTCCATGCGTAAATAAGATGGTAAAATAGCATATTTTTAATACTTGTTTCTTGGTAGGAAAGGGGCTTAAGATAAATATGTCTCCATGTTTATGGGTAACATGTTCTTTTCACACAAAATTTTAAGAGTAAATGGGTGCTAGGTGTCATGTACTTGGGAATTAAAGAATGCATACTAGGGGCATTTGGGAGCATTTTCATGCACAGATACCTGCCAAAGGAGAAGTTCAAGTATAATAGGGAAAAGAACACTGGCAGTGTCAGGCATCATGTGCAGAGGGCTTTTCGAAAACAAGCTGCAAACCACACAAGAAACTTTTAAACAAAGACCTACTGAATCAGAATTGCTATGGATGGAGCACAGGACTCTATTTTGTAAAGCATCCAGGTGACTTAATTGGCCCAGGCTCTGCTTTGGGTAACCAGACCTTAAATTAAGGTCTTTTCAAATCTGAAATTCTGGACTGGTTTAGGAATAAGATCAAGCAAAATTAAAGATGAAAGGAATTTTTTAGCTTGCATCAGTAAAATTACAACACTAAGGTCTCCAGGTCTAACAGACTCCTCAGGAGTAGCCCCCCTTGGCAGAGTAGAGTTTGGCAGAGTACTGAAGGTGTCTGGAAACCATGCTGCTAGAGAGATGATTGAAAGAATTAGAGGTGGTTAGCCTTGAAAAGACCTATAGTAGGAGTTTGAGAGCTGTTTTTTAAAAACTAAAAGGGTTGTTATGTCAAAGAAAGTAATGGTCCCAGAAGGCACAATAGGGTAAAGGTTTGGAAGCCAAGAGGGAAGATTCCTTCTTGAACTCACTAACAACTACTGTGACCAAGATGAGCTGGGTCACAGAAGGGGCACTTCTTCACTGGAAATGTGTAAGAAGCTGAACATGGATACCGTACAGCAGGGAAGGGATTGCCACTGTGAGGGAAAAGTTTTTGTCATTGTCTTTTCCTCTTGAATACAAGTATTATCCCACATTCTTCTGCCCCACATAATATCTTTACAAAGAAGGGGCTGAATTGAAGGCGGAAAGATTGGCTTTCGGATACTACCTGTTGTCCAGGCCTCCGAAAAAATATTCCCAGTCTACCTGGTGGAGGTGTTCACAATCACAGATATTTATTTATTTAGTGACTACAGAGGACCAGGCACTGTGGTACGTGAGGGATACAGAAGAGAAGAATGCGGTCATTGTACCAATCCTTAAGAGGCTTACAAAATAGCAGGGGAGTTGCACATTACCTAAGTTCATCAATAATTATGTCATTATATAAACTGCTAGGAGAGTGAAGTAAAGGTAGCTGTGAGAACATGGAATAAAGGAGCCTGGCCTGTTGGGTTGGGGAAGAAGCAGGGAGGGCTCCCTGAGGAAGTGACGAAGTAAGATTTGGATGAATAGGAACTGTCCACATGAAAGGGGGGGGAGTGGGCTTTGAAAAAGTGTTAAAGCATATATGTTTAAGGAAGAAGAAGGCAAGTGTGACTTAAGTGTGTTGTATACAGAAGAACAAGAAGAACTTCTGTTCTTTCAGGAACTCCTGTTATTTATTGTGTTTTCATACTTCAGTCTTAAGAAAGAGATCCTATGCTGACATCTGCTGGCTAGTATATATACTAAAACTCCAAAATATACTACACAACAAAGGCTTAGTAACCTTATTTTTTAAAGGCTACAATAATAAATTAGAAATAAAGTACCAGGTCTTTTCCCTACTCTATTATAGATGTCACCCAGGAGACCATGAACAGTTGCTACTTCTGTGCGCTCAGTTTTACAGCTATGCTTATGTGGTGTCATTTGCCTGCTTTTGTGCAAGTTCATGAAAACACAGAAATCACATGTATAAAAGTTGAACAGACTTGTTACTGAGAGGTAAAAACATTACACAACCACTTACACACTTTGTCTTTTAAACACGGTATCTTATAAAATATTTTCAGAGTTATAAAAGGTTCTTAAATTGTTTTCTTCAGAAACACACAGCTGGCTTTAGTCCAATAAGCATTCTGCTAAGGCTAAAGATCTGCTTTAAGCATGTCTGATTATTTTCAGCTTTTTCTCAGTCACATTAGTAGTAGTATTTTCATTTTCCATTTTATGCCTATAACGGACAAAAATACAAAAAAAATTTCAATATTACATAAACTGTACAGTGATACTGCTACATCTGAAACTGAATGTTCCACTGGCAGCTGCCTCACCATACAATTGCTTAAAATATTCATTAATCAGCTGACATTAAAAGATAAATTTGGTGAACAAAGGGTGATTTAGAGACATCGATATGTAATGTAGAAAGTGTGGGTTGTTGGAGAATACAGATTTATGTTAGGAAGGAACACTAGAATTAGTTCAAAGTCCTCAGCTCTGCTGTTATGTGACTATATGAGTCAGATTTTTAACTTGTAAACACCAAAATCCAGTTTTAGTAGATTTAAGGAGAAAAGTAATTCATTAAAAGGATTATAGGTAGTTTAGCATCACCAGGAGGCCTGGAGACTAGGCAACTGGAATATCACCCTTTGTCACCTGGTCACTCCATACAACTGGTGCAGTGAGGACACCATCTCTGCAGAAGATTAGATGCCACTGCTTATTACCAAGGCCGCAGCTCCCTGGACTATGATAGCAGCCAGTATTGCTCAAAGAACTTCATCTTGCTGCATTTGCCATGGTCACCAAAGAGAATTACTCCAAGATAACAACTTTGCTGTGCCTCTGGCTCCCAATTCAAAGTCCGAGGAATATTTAATTTGTAGCGTCAGGGTCACGTGGAGAAGTAGAGAAAAAAAAAAAATCAATTTCAGCTTCTGTAGTGAAAGGCATGCTCTGATTCCCAACAAGCGCTCATAAGATGGGGAATTCCCAAATGTAGGAAGGGAGTTCAGGTACTGGACAGCCAAAAAGGAATGACAGATGTCTACTATGTTGACCCTGGGCAAATCACTCTGAGCCTCCCTTTTCCATAAAACAAGGTAAGTAAAGTTCACATGACTGAGGAGATGCTGTATATGTACTTACTCTTTTTATAAGAAATACCAACTATGTATCAGAATGCAAAAGATGAGCAGGTCCTCTCCAGTCTAATGGAGGAGAGAAATCAGTAGACCTCAAGTGGTAGGATAGAGGCAAGCACAGGTGAGATGAGGGCAGAAAGAAGAGGGGACTCAACTGTGCTTTACAAATGACGTTCTTATAGTTAAGTACTTATATTTAAAAACAAATTTTCTATGTGACAAGTGATGTTTGCACCACTAATGAGAAAGACAGACAGCATGCTCTTATAGAAAGCGGCTGTTGTACTCCCTTGAAAGGCTTAGCTGTTTTATACAAATGCCAAAACAATAATGTTGGCTGACACAAATCCGGAAAGTCGGGCTTTTGATTGCTTTTTGACAGACATCTAGACTACCAGTTTCATACAATGGGACACTCTTCAAAGGATTAAACATGTTATAGCTTTGCCAGTCATACATAATGAGATAAATCATCATGCTCATTGTAGCGTGAACCTCCCCTGTTCTCATCGGATCTGACCTAAGTCAGAGTGGTCTACTATTTGTATCTAGCTACTGTGTGTACAGCTTTGTCTTTGCTTAAAATAAATTGTTGGCCTTAGGGTGTGTGTTTGTGTTTTTTTCCATTTATAAAAGAGAAGCTGCATAGTAACTTGGGCCTCACCTGAGTTTAGTAATAATACTATATTCATCATATGGTAATAATAGATGTAATATATTTTTATAGAATACGTTCTGTAGAACTAAGGACTGAGATAGGTCAATGGGATCATATAGATCAGCTATTACAAACCTCAGTCTGGTGCAATGATTTCTTTTTCACAGCAGTCTTAAGTTAAATTTCTGAGGCTTACATTCTCTTCTAAAATCCAGAGGTCTGTATCCAAATGCGTTTTGATCTCATTTGGATGGCACACAGGCATTTAAAATTTAACAAGTCAAACACTGAGTTCTTCATCTTCCACCCTCCTCCCCAATATATTCCCCTTACAATAGTTCACTAAATAGCCCTTTCATGGGCCCAGTCAGGAGGTTAAGCTAGAACACTGGGGAATCCCCCTAATTTCCCACATCAAGCCAGGTTGACTACCTCAAAAAAGTATCTCAAATCTATTTCTCCATCTTCACTACCATCACTACCATTACTCCAGTCCAAGTCTTAACCAATCTACTTGCTTCCACTCTTCTGTCTATTCTCCACATAGTAGCTGGCATACTTTTTTTTTCCAATTTTTATTTTCAAAATATCATACTTTAAAAAGAAAAAAAAAGGTGTCAAATCACTTACACCCTCCATCCTTTCAATGCCTTCCTTTTATATAAAATTTTAAAATCCTTATTGTGACCTAAATGTTGCATGATCTGGTCCCTACCTGCCTTTAATTTCACTTACACTGTTCTCTGGCAACACAATAAGCTTCAGACAAACTGGACATCTTCCATTTACCCAAAGAGCAATCTTCTCTCCTCTGCCCCACCCCACCCAAGAGCTTTCACACAGGTTTTCCCTGCCTCTCTTCCAGCTGGCTAACTCCTTACCTTTCTCTGAAAAGTCTTCCCTGACCACCCTCCCTTGCCCCCTAGTTTTAAATCTGGGTTCCTTCAATGCACTTACCACAAATTAAATATATATTTATTTAAGTGCTATCTGATTAATGTCTACCTTCTCCAATCAAAAATTGAGGACAGAAACCATATCATTTTTGTTCACCTCTGTGCCCATAACAGCAGCAACAACACTTAGATAACATTTACTATGTGGCAGGTATTGTGCTATACATAAAATTATTTAATATACACTCCCAGAATATTGTTTGGACCATAGCCAGCGGTCAGTTTGTTGAATGTGTAAACCCAGCCCCTATGTGCACACCTACAAAGCTGCTCACTACCTCCTGGAACATCCCATTACACTGATAGATAACTGGTGATTGGAAGAATCTTCTTTATATCGACCCCAGCTGCCTCCCTGCAATTTCCACCCAGTGATTCTATTTCTGCCCCTGTGGGGCCACGCAGTACAAGCCTTAATTGCCCCTTCGCAAACTCGACTTCGCAGCATCTGAAGACTCATCCAACGCCGCTGCGCAGACTCCGCAGAGTTCGTTTCCGCGGCGGTGGTCCGGAAGCCCAGCCCTGCCGCGCGACCGCCGCTCCCGTCATCCCCCGCCCTGCGCGTCACGTGACAGCCCGCCTCTCAACGGCCCAGCAAATACCTGCCCAGCAAATACCGCCCCCGGGCGGGGCTCAAGGCGTGACCGGCAGCCCGTGACCGGCGGTCCGTGGCCGCGCGCCGCCGTCTTCGCTGCGGCCCCGACGCCCGCGGCTGGCGCTTCTGTGGGCGAGTGTCCCGGAGAGCTCCCGGCAAGGTAAGGGGGGACAGCGCGCGGAGGCTGCGGGCACCGCGTCCCCGCGATGCCCCGGCCCCGGAGCGGGGAGCGGCCCGCGGGAGGGGGCGCGGGCGGCCGGGGGCTGCCTCCCGGGGACCTAGGGCGCTTTGCGAGGCGCCCAGCCGAGGAGGTCCGGTTCGGTCCTGCCGGAGGCTGAGCACCTGGCCCCAGCGGGACCAGGAATGGTGCTCTCAGGCCGCCCTGGGCCCCGCGCTCCCGCTCTCTGCTGGCACCTGGAGGCTCAGCTGCGCCGGAGAACAGCTGTGCCTTGGTTTCTCCTCCTGTGAAACGACCGGGCCGGGAAGGTGGGTCTCTGCGGTTGCCTTCAGCCTTGAGGTTTTGCGAGTGTGTTAGTGAAAGTGGAAGAGGAAGAAGCAGACTAGAGATGGGAAGAACCCTCACCTAGGAACGCAGGAGCGAGTGTCTGAGGCCGGGCACCTTTTAAGTGTCTTCTGTATTTTGTGCAAGTCGCAGACCTCTTCTGAGACTCGGTTTCTCTATTTTTAAAGTAAAGGTGATAACCCCTGACCTCCCTTGCTCACAAGACTACAGTGAAGAACAGATGGAAAAGCCATTTGAAGAGCCAGAACTCAGGAGTCAGTTACACCTGGGTTCAGATCCTAGTTTTGCCACTTACTGTGCGTTCTCGAGCCAGATAGAACCCTCATCTGTTAAAAGAAGATAATAACCTTAACAGCTCATGAGATTGTTGTGAGGATTGAGTGTAATAGGACTTAGCACAGTGTCCGGCAGAGAAATGCTCAGTAATTAGTGCTGTTAGTACAAGTATTAATAAGCTAGAGGGACATTCACGTGAGGGATGTTTAGAATAATCACACATCCGTTTCTGTGTATTTAGTCCTAAAAAGAGTGCTGTTTTGATTTCCTAAGAAAGGGACCAAGTGGAACCCTTTCCTCTTTTTTCTGTCTGGGTCCCCTTTGCCTTCTCATTTACAATTGGCATGTGAACCCGTTGTTTCTACCAAATGAGTCAGGCAGGATGGGAACATTACTGGAGCAGATGGGTATCAGATTCCCTCTGAGGGGAAAGAAAAGTGCCAGGCATGTGCTGCCACCAAAAAAAGCACAATACAGTGATTGACTGTCAGAGCTGGAAGATGCCTGAGAAACCATCTAATCCAGCTGTCTCCTTAGGCAAATGGAGAAACTGGACCCAGAATTGAGGACAGGACTTTGATTTTCTCAGGACCCAACAGAATGTTGGCACTGGGTGGTGGAAAGAACACACACTGTTTACCAGACGCTTTGCTTTCCGTGAGTTCTAGCCTGTTTCTTCATTTATTCAACAGGTATTTATGGAGCACTTCGTGCTTGTATACCTGCTAGGAGCTGGAGAGGAAATACGCACACACGTTCCTCTGCTGGTTTTTGGTACAATTTAAAATAATAAGTTCCAGCTCCCAGTGAGCCTTCTTCATAGCAGCTGGCCCCAAGGGACAGAGAAGCACACAGAGAGGCCTGAATTGTTTCATGATCAGTCACAGCAGTCCCAGAGCCCTTGTTGAAGCCTGGTGAGATTTTAGAGACTGGAGAAAATGCTGCTTTGTCAGGGCTTTTAGTAAAGGATTTCCTCTGGCCTGCAGCGCTTGGATTTCTTTTTCTGATTTCAGGCCTCTTACTGTTTTTAGATTCCTGAAAAGAGCCACCCTCACCACAGTGCCTTCATTTTGGTTTCCATGGTTATCAGATGAATTGTATTTTTATGATAGCACAAGTAGCTGTTAAGTAATACATGGTCAAGAAGTCCCCGTTCCCTATGGGTTTGTTTTCTGGTGGTGGTTCTCTTTTTTTTTTTCAGTTACAGTGCAGTCATACTATTCTTTCCTCCCTCCCCACCTGTTTCCTTTAACAATAGTGCATCAGTGGCAGGGCCAAGAGGAGTGGGAATAAGTAGAAACAGAGATAAAAACACATATAGACCCTGGTTTAGGTATCTCAGAACCTTTGGAGGGATAATCCAAAGGCATTACCACATGCAAGGGGCAAATCAGTGGGGCTCTGATAAAGATGTAGATTGCAAGCCAGCAAGAGCTTTCAGAGGTGGGAAGGATCCTGTCTTGGGCAACCAAGAAGACATCACATATTGAGAAGCTTTTCAGGGAAGATTTAAAAGAAACAAGTTCCTTTTACGTATGTCAGTCACATAGTAATAAATAGACAGTACAAGAAGCATTTTGTTCTTTCAGTTTGCCTTAATGAATGAACCTTCTCTTAAGTCACCTATCATGGGCTTTGTCTGAGATGTTTCCTTATTTCTCTCTTTACTCTTTCTGTTAGCTTAGTGATGTATTAGTTTCCTACTCATACACATGATATTGTGTACATGAAGGTAGATAAGCAGAGACATTTGGTTAAGATTTTGTCTGTTTCATTTTGGATGTTTAACCTGTGTGTCTCATTTCACCAGTTGGGTTCTAAGCAGTCACATGTTTCTTTATTTTTCCAAATAACCTCCCAAGTCCCCTTAATACCCTTTTTAGTGAGAATTCTGATGTCTTCCACTTCCAAGCCCCACGGGGGCTCAAACACTCCAAAGAAGTCAGTCTTTCACTCTCCAGAGGGGAGAGAACTGCAGAGTCTGAGCCGTCCACCCACATTGTTATTTCTGACACAGCTGTATCATATCACAGTTGAAGAGCTGCCCTGCACGGTCTAAGGATGTGTGGTCACTGCTGCTCAGTGCCTTTATTGGACCACGTTCCTGCCAGCTTGATACCATGCCTGGCTTCCAAGTTTAGAGCTTTTTCAGTTTGTGCTGACGTGATTAGCCATTCTCCCAAAGCACCGCACTCTGGGCCATGTGTGGAGCTTGTCACCAGGCTGGGTTCCTCCAGTCTCCCCTGTTTGGGCGGCCCATAGGGCCCTTTCTTACTAGCAGCCTTGGTCAGGGTCACTCCAGATCACCCAATAGATTTCCCAATTTTCAAACCTTTTATCAGGGTTTGGAGGCTGAATCCCTTCTCTGCCTAACCCTAACCCAAAGCTTTTTGGCACATTGCTTCTACTCCTCTCCAGGATTCTGCCTACTGAGGATACTCAGGAATGCTAACCTTTAACCAAGATATCTACTCCAGGACTTTGGACGCCTACTCATTTCACTTTTCGTAGGTAAGAGGAATCCTCTGGTGACTCTTGGGAAAGCGTATATCTGTTCCTGAGAGACTCTGTCCACCTATAGTCCTAAGAGAAGTAGGCATTATTGAAAATTTACTTGACATGTATCCTGTTAGGGATTTGGGGGTGCCAGGTTTTAATTTAAAAATGAAGGATTTTCAGTTCCCTCAACTTGCCTAAGAACCAGAAAATAATCAGTATGTCTATTTCATTGTCTTTGTTTTAAACTTTTAAAAATATGAGATACAACAAGAATGCAAGTGAGTAAAGCCCATAAATGTATAGTTTAACAATTCTAAGGAAAATACACATGTAACTACCACCTATGTCAAGAAATAGAACATTGCCAGTACTCAGTACCCTTTCTAAATCATAAGCGCCTCCCCAGAAGAAACCACTATTTTGACTTTTATGATAATCATTTCTTTGCTTTTCTTTGTAGTTTTGTCACCTATGTTTGCCTTCCCAAACAATACAGTTCATTTTTACTAGTTTTTTAACTTCATACATATAGAATCATACTGTGTGCGTTTTGTGTTTGCTTCTTTTGCTCAACTTATTTGTGAGCTGAATCCATGTGTTGACCACACTTATTTTTATCGCTAAGTGTTTTATGTTGTGAATGTCACAATGTAGTTATTCATCCTATAGGTGACAGACACTTGGTATTCAGAAACTATAAGCAACACAAGAACAGTGCAGCCAAGAACAACATCCTTAGACATTTTCTATTGTGTATGTGAATGAGTTTATATATGTTGAAGTGGAATTGCTTTGCTAGATAATGCCAAATAGTTTTCTAAGTGATTGTACCAATTTACTTTCCTACCAGCAATATATGAGAGTTCTAGTTGTTTCTTATCCTTGCAAATGACTCGGTATTGTTGGTTTAAATTTTTTAAACTATTCTCATGGGTGTATAATGATATCTCTGTGGTTTTAATTTTCTTTCCTTGGTTACTACTGATGAGCACTTTTTTGTTGGTTAATCAGATGACCTGTTTTGTAAACTGCGTATTAAGTCTTTTCCCTGTTTTTCAGTTTTCTTATTGATTTATCGGAGTTCTTTATAAATTTTGGTTAGTGGTTCCTTGTCAGTTATATGTTTTAAAAGTATCTGTTACTCTGTGACTTTTTTTTTTTTTCCGGTATGCGGGCCTCTCACTGTTGCGGCCTCTCCCGTTGTGGAGCACAGGCTCCGGACGCGCAGGCTCAGCGGCCATGGCTCATGGGCCCAGCCGCTCTGCGGCATGTGAGATCTCCCCAGACTGGGGCACGAACCCATGTCCCCTGCATTGTCAGGCGGACTCTGAACCACTGCGCCACCAGGGAAGCCCGCCGTGCGTCTCTTTTCATCCTCTTAAATGTTGATATCTTAGACCCTATTCTGTAGAAGCAGGACCTGAAGTGGGGATTCATGCTCAAATGGTATACTGAGAGAAGTGCTCAGGAAGAGAATAAGGGAAGCAGGATGGGAAGAGGAGAGGAAGAGAACTAGTTGAGGTGGCAGTTTTCTGGAGAAGGGACCTCTGTGTGTTGTGATCAGCTGACACTTCTATCTGGGGAATGGATGTGCTAGCCAGTAAAGAGGATCTGGGTGGGACACCAATGGTTTTCTCTATAGTCCATCTGATACATTCCCTTCTATGTTAAATTCACTCCATCCAGATACAACTTCTCCAGGATTCTGGTTGGTCACAATTTCTGGGGAAACTTACAAGAGGAAGGTTAGTGGGACAAACTACAATCCCTGCTGCTGCGGTTAGTCCAGAGATCACACTAATGCCCATCTTCTTCCACCTCCACCATCCATATTAGTTTCCCCTCCTTTGTCCCTTGAATATTGGAGAGAACTCAGTGATGAAGCCACCTTGGTCTGGAAGTTTATTTTCTTATGTTATTTTTAACCGTAGATTCAACCTTTTTAATGGTGCTAGGGCAATTTTTTCAATTTCTTCTTAAGTTAGTTTAGTAAGTAATATTTTTCTAGGAATTTGTCTCTTTTAAGGTTTAAAATTTATATAAAGTTTATAATATTTCCTTATTATTCTTTTAATGTCTGCAACATCTGTAGCAATATCCCCTTTTCATTCTGATTTCATTTTTATGCTTTCTCTCTTTTTTTCTTCTTGAGCTTCAGTAGAGGTTCCTTTCAAAGAACCAACTTCTGTCTTCATAGGTTTTTTTCTGTAGTAAGTTTGTTTTCTGTCTTCATAGGTTTTTTTCTGTAGTAAGTTTGTTTTCTATTTCTTTAAGTTCTACTCTTTTAAAAAAAAATTCACTCTCCTTGTATACATTTTGGTTTTTCTTCTAACTTTTTGAAATGGATGCTTAGTTCCATTAATTTTTATACTTTTTATTTTTATTCTTTCCATTTAAGGTTAAACATTTTTCTCCAAATACCGTTTAGCAAGAGCTCACACGTTTTGATATGTAGTATTTTAATCATTTATTTCTAAATATTTTCTAGTTCCCATTGTGATTTCCCCTTTGACTCATAGGTATCTTAGAAATGTGTTTCTTAATTTCCAAACATGAGTATTTTCTAGTTATCTTTTATTAATTGATTGTAGTCAGTGAGCTTGTTCTGTATAATCTTAATCTTTTAAATTTGTTGATATTTCTGTTAGGGTTCTGTTTATGGTGAGTTTTTATAAGTGTTACATGTGTGCTTGAAAATAATATGAATTCTAAAGTTATTGGATTTTATGTAATGGTTCTATGTAATGCCACTAGATCAGGTTTATTAATTATATTCAAATCTTCATCCTTACTGATTTTTTGCCTATTCTAGCTATTATAGAGAGAAATGTGTTAAAGTACACAACTGTGATTATGAATTTGTCTATTTCCCCTTTTTAATTTTTTGCTTTATATCTTTGAGCCCAATTATCAAGTGCATACAAGTACAAAGTTGTTGTACTTCCTAGTGTGCTAACCTTTTATCATTATGAAGTTGCCCTTTTTATTTCTAGTAAAAGAATTTTTTTAGCCTTAAACTCTATTTTATCTGATATCAGTATAGCTACGCCATCTTTTTTGGTTAATCTATGCAGGGTATATCTTTTTCCATCCTTTTAGTTTCATCCTTTCTGTATATATGTGTTTTGGATATGTCTCTTATAAATAGCATATAATTGGGTTTTGGTTTTTTATAGCCTTTGTCTCTTAACTGGAACATTTAGTCCATATTCATTTAATATAACCACAGATGTATTTAGGTTTAAGTTTGTCTTCATATTTTATGCTTTCAGTGTGTTTGTCCTGCGAGAACTCCATTTCATTTTAGCTCTTTTTTCCCTTTTTTTTGAGGTGGGTGGGGCACTATTTTTAATGATTTGCTTTTTTCCTTCTAGTTTGGACATTATGCACTAGCTCTTCTT
This sequence comes from Globicephala melas, assembly GCF_963455315.2. Classification (NCBI taxonomy): domain Eukaryota; kingdom Metazoa; phylum Chordata; class Mammalia; order Artiodactyla; family Delphinidae; genus Globicephala; species Globicephala melas. Next base: position 35,538,656 of record NC_083319.1, read on the forward strand.
TAATGGTTACCCTTGAAATTTTAACTTAACCAAAGCTGATAAATTATGGAAGTGATAAATAGCACTACTCTTCTTTTGGACAGTACCAGGACATTAGACCATCTGAACTGTCTTTTCCCCTTGACACTTAGTGGTAGACTTGTTGTAATACAATGTGTCAGCTTTGATTAGAGTCATTTAAGCACCCACAAATGGAACAAATGAGATGAGGGAGGAAAAAAGTGAGAGAGCAGAGAATTTCCTTGAGAAAACTATGTGTATATTTGTCAGGACTCTTGGTTGCAAGTGACCAGCTTAGGCACTCTTAACTTTAAAAAGAAAATCTATTGGCTTATAAAACTGCATAGCTGGAAATAGGGGCTCAAAAAATATTTTTAGGGTTCTCTCTCTGTCTCTCTCAGTCACTCAACCTTGCTTGTCTTAATTTGGCTTTGTTCCTCAGATGGACTCTTCTGAGTTGTCCCTATCTCTGGCAAGGGGGAGGGGATATTCTGATCACCTACTTTGGGTCAAGTATCCATCCTTGGTGGATGGAGGACTGAGGCACTCTGAATGACAGCCCCACCAGGACTAAATGAAGTGGGAGTGGGGTTCTTCTAAGAAACCAAAAGAGGGAAGGTGTGCCAGGCAGACAAAAGTTACAGCTACCAACCATCCCTACACTGAGTAATGGCTGAAGGAGAGATACAAAGAAAGAAGAGGTTTAGAGAGGTTGCTTTTGGAATTAACTCAGTTAATCTGTACAAGAAGAAAAAGGGGAGGACATTACCTGTTCATGAGCCCACTGACAGGGAAGGAGGAGGCCGGTCAAACAACCACCTCCTTCACCCACCAGCCGCTGGGCACTTCACCATTGTTGGCTGAGGACATCTTGGTGGTCCACAGCAGCAGAGGTGTGGGGCTCTCTAGTATGTGGAGATGTTTTCAACATGTCAGCCGTGGTGCTTGCTATTCCCCCAGCCTTTTCTAAGAGAAATTTCTACATCCACAACTCCTGTTCATGGAGGGGCAGCCCGAGACATCCATGTTTCTACCATAAAATCTTGCTCTATCCCTGCCCCCTGGTCAGAACTTACGGAACCAGGGATGGACGTCAGACCCAAGAACAGCCAATTCATAGTCTCACCGGGGACCTCTGATGTGACCTAGTGGAAAGAAAGATGCATGTTCTCTTAGAAATTTGAACTGGGGACTACAGTTGGACATAGCTGTAGAAATCGAAGCTGAAATGGTATATAGAAAGAAGCCATGAGGTAGAGTCAAGCCTTTGAGGAGTCTTGGCTAGTGATCTTAGGAGGAAGCAGAAGCAATGAGGTAGAGAAAATTTTGTGTAGCCTCCAGGCAAAAAGAGAATGGAGCAGACCCTTGGAGAGTGACTGAATCATGCGATGAGTGAAGACCCAGACTCCAACTGCTGAGGGCCTTGGGGCTGCCATTGATCCAGACCTTTCTAGACTCTGGGAAGCCCAGACCTACTATGGTTCTATTCTTTTTTTTTTAAATTTATTTTATTTATTTATTTATTTTTGGCTTCGTTGGGTCTTCGATGCTGCGCTCGGGCTCTCTCCAGTTGCGTCGAGCGGGGGCTACCCTTCATGGCGGTGCGCAGGCTTCTCACTGCGGTGGCCTCCCCCGTTGCGGAGCACGGGCTCCAGGCACGCGGGCCCCAGCAGTTGTGGCATGCGGGCTCCAGAGTGCAGGCCTAGCAGCCGTGGCACACGGGCCCAGCTGCTCCGCGGCATGTGGGATCCTCCCGGACCAGGGCCCGAACCCCTGTCCCCCGCATCGGCAGGCGGACTCCCAACCACTGCGCCACCAGGGAAGCCCTATTCTTGTATTTCCATAAAATCCTGTACCCTTAATACCACATATACTCTTATGATAAGCTCTCCCTTATTTGTACTTGTAGTCAGAAGACTCAGTAGAACAGACATTCAGAACTTAGGGGCAGTGCCTACATGGGTGGATTGCTATTGCTGCCAGTGCTCTTCCAGTACTACAGTTCTGAAAAGAAAACTCACACTCTTTGCCATCAGATGGTCGGCAGCTACAAACGTTGTTAGCTCAGTTACAATAAAGAATCCTGTACACCCAGCGCTTGGCCTGGTGGGACTATCTGGGGTAGTTGGTGCGGGTTGGTTGGGGCCGGCTTAAGGTCTGTATTCGTTCCTCATTGCTGCTGCACAGCTCCCTGCTGGGCGCAGGTCTGCTGCTGGGCACAGGTGCCTTGATTTTCCCAGAATCTGGCTTGAGGTCCTAAATCTTTGGGCCAGGCTTCCTAACAGAGTACTGCTGTGTCACATCCAACTCAGACACTGTGTGATACTCTACTGCGTAACAGTTGCAGGAGTAAACTCATCCTTATTTCATGATCTGTGAGTTTATGTGTAATGGTGAGGATAGAAGGTCCTTGACTATCATGTCACAAGTTAGGAACCCCAGAACCTCAGAAAGGAAACTAGGAAGCAGGAAACTAGGAGGCAGGCTGTTGTAGTGGAAAGAGCAGGGGCTTTGGACTCAGTCCAGGCTGGGAACAGAAGCTGTGCTGCTTACTAACTAAATAAAAAATGGTTTATCCATTTATTCCTGGAATTGGGCATAAGAAGACTACCACCTCTCTGGTTGTTAGAAGTGCTTATTGAGATGACATACAAAAAACACCTGGTATTTAATAAGCTCTCAACACATCTTTCCCTGCCCCCTCAAGGTCACCCAGTGAATCAGAATCAGGACTAAAACCCAGGTTTTGGGTTTCCTGACCCAGGGCACTCTCCTAGGTGAGAATGAATGGGCAGTGCATTGAAGGAGGGAGAAAGGGTCCTTACAGCTCCCAGCCACAATCAGAAAGCACTATACGTGCATCAGAACACAGCATTCTGGTCTGTGTTATCAGATTTCAGAGCGGAAAATAAGAAAGTGTTTATCTCTCAGGCTGAAGAGAACTGAGATTTGAAGAAATGATAGAAAGCCTGGATGAGATTTTTGTCATCTTCAAAATTATAAGTTTTGTTTCATTTTCCAATAGTGTGTGTAGGTGTAGGTATATGTATGGGGCTCTTTCATGGTTCACCGTATTTTAATCTCTGTACTTTCAAACTAAAATCCACAAAACTTTAGGAAATGTACTTTGATTTGAAGAAAAATCTAAAATCCTTAACCCATTACAGTTCCTCAATGAATGCAGTTTGTATAATAGTTATTTGCACTGGTGTTTAGTATGTCTCATAATGTGGGAGGAAAATATATTTTTTTCCCTTGAAAATATTAAATAAAGTTCTGAACTGTCCTGGTTTTCCCCCCGCCCCTTTTTTATTAAAAGCAAAATTCCCACCACTTTGATACTGATGTGGCCTCCCCTAGGTAGGAAGTAAGTGCATTCTTTTTTATTATACAAAGGTGGGATATGAATGCAGAGTTAAGTCCCTGCCTTCAAGATTACGCAGTGAGAGAGAGGCAGAGCCCCAACTAGAAGCCATTTGTGTCCCTTTTGTCTGACTCATCTCAGTATGGGGTAGGGCCATCTGCGCTGGGTCTCGAGGCAGCTCGTCACTGCCCCCCAGGTTAACAAAAACTGTGTGAACTGATCCAGCTGATCTCTCTCCCTGACCCCTTCAGGCTCTCAGAGCTTCGGCCAGACGGAGCTTCTCCTTACTGTGTCCTCAGCCCAGCTGGAAGTTTCCTGCTTGGAGGCTTGGCTGACACTGTTTCCTCTGCCCACAGTCCCCCTTCCTGCATTCTCTGGATGCACCAATTTTACCCATATCTCAGAGTCCAGCTCAGATGCCAGCTCTCCCATGAAGCTTGGCTTAATGGTTAAAAACCCAGACTTTGGGGTCAGGTCTGGCTTCAAAAGGGGGCTCTGCTACAGTCTAACAGAGTGATTTGGGGTAAGCCGTTTGTCACCTAAGTTCTCTCACTTAGTTTTTTTATCTGTAAAATGAAGACACATACTTTAAATCAGTGCTTCTTAAACATATGGTACATATGGATTCTCTGGTGAAATTGTTAGTGTCAATTCTGATCCAGTAGGTATGGAATGATGCCCAGGAGTTGGCGTTTCTAACCAGTTCTTAGGTCCTGGAAACAACATTCTGAGTTGTAAGGCTTTGAAGAGATGTTGAGAGAATAAAAGCATGAAAAGTGCTTAATGCTGTTCCCTTCAGACAGTTGTGCTAAGTAAACAGTAGCTCCTGATGTTTTTGTTGCCTTCTATTATAACTGGCTGATTCCACTAGCTAAGGGTCACATTTTTATTCATACATATTTTTATTTACAAACGGGCTTTCCCTCTTTTATGGCACTGAGCACTTTTCCCCTGTATTGTGGGGTTTTCTGCGGGGGTGGGGGTGGTGCGTTGGGAGTGATATCTTTGTCTCCTACCAGACTTGATGGTGGGGTCTTTATCTGATTCCTGACTCCTCGCAGTGCCTACCACGCAGTCCTATACATAGCAAGTGTTGACTACATACTTGGGTTTTATTTACTTTTTTTTTATTCCACAAGGATCTATCTCGCAGTATGGATTCTATAGCTGAGGCTATTCAATTGTCTCAGCTGTTCTAATATACCAGATAATGATGATGGTGATCATTCATTCATTGTTTATCGAGCACCTACTGTGGGTCAGGCATAGTTCTAGGCATAATACAAAGCAGTGATACAGAGTTTCTGCCCTCAAGGAGCTTATATTTTACTCAGGGGAGACAGACAATAAATAAAAGTATTATATAAAATGTAAGCTCCTTGAGGGCAGAGAATGTCTAGTTTGTCACGGTGAATTTCTTCACAGCAGGTGTTCACCTGGCCACCCTACGTCTGCATGTGCTGTCTCACTTCTCACAGGGGTGGTCCCTGTGCTGTAAACTCGGTCCTTCCTCACGTCCCCTTCACCCACGCCACACATCCACTCACACAAAAGCGTTAGTGAGCTGCAGAGATGTCACTAGAGGTTTTATTCCTGACCCTAACTTGCCGACCCATCATAATGCTCAGTGACCTAAATGGGCACAGCAGCCACCCTCTCAGAAGCAGTGGCAGCCTAGACAGCAGGACAAAGCACAGCAATGCTTTGGTTCCGGTGCCTCACGTTGACCAGAGTTCTGTACAGTTTTCTCAGGGTTCAATCCCAATCTCTCCTTTATCAAGTCCTTTTCTATTTCATGCCCTTTAGATGTTAGGGCGGCAAGGCCTTGGTCATCTTCACTCTCTCTAGTGATCTTACGCCATGGCTTTAAATGTCATTCAGGTCTCTGTTCAAATGTCACTTCCTCAAAGACCTTCCTTGACAACCCTATCTAAAATAGCACATGTGGGGGGCTTCCCTGGTGGTCCAGTGGCTAAGACTCTGTGCTCCCAACGCAGGGGGCCTGGGTTCCATCCCTGGTCGGGTTGCTAGATCCCATATGCATGCCATAACTAAGAAGTCTGCATGCTGCAACTAAGAGTCCAGATGCCACAAAGAAGATCCTATGTGCTGCAACTAAGACTCGGTGCAGCCAAAATAAATAAATAAAATAAATATTAAAAAAATAAAATAGCATATGTGTGCATGCCCACATACACGCCTTAGCCTGCTTTATTTCTCCTCTTAGCACTTATGTTATTATTTTTTAAATGTATTGCCTGTCCCTGAGGGTCTTGTCTTATTTACTGCTTGTCAGAACTTGGAACAGTGCCTAGCACAGTAGTAGACAAATCGACGAATATTTGTTGAATAAATGATTTTTTTCCTTTGGAAATTCTCAAAATTCTCATGAGGGGTAGCAAGATAGCCATCATTAGCCTCTTTACAGATGAGGAAATAGGCTAACTTTAACCTCACTTGAGGTTAAAGGATTTGCCTCAAGTCACGGGGCTGGGAAACAGTAGAGCCTGCTTGTCGAGAGCCAAGTTTCATGGGACTCACCTCCCAAGAGAGTGGCCTCTGCCTTCCCCACTGAGGCTGGGGACACCAAGTGGCCCAGAGGCATGCGGATCCCTCCACTGTGCGGTTAGGTAGAGGCCACACAGAAGCCCTGAGTTCTCACACTCTTGGGAACACATTAAAAAAGGAACAGCTTGAGGTCTACCTCAGGACCTGCTCCCTCCCATCCAAACAAGTTCCCACTGTTGTTTCTTTACAGGCACAGGCCATAGGGGATATTTGTTACTTTTAATTCCATAGCTCAGAGGCCCCAGTGGCAAAAAGAAGGGCAAAACTTGAATACATTTTTTAAAATTGAAGTATAGTTGATTTACAATATTGTGTTAGTTTCAGGTATACAGAGTGATTTAGTTATATGTATTTATTTTTTAGATTTTCCATTATGTTATTGCAAGATACTGAATATAGTTCTCTGTGTTATACAGTAAATTCCTGTTGCTTATCTACTTTATATATAGTGTAATAGTTTGTGCCTGTTAACCCCATATGCCTAATTTACTCCCCCCTGCCCTTTGGTGACCATGAATTTGTTTTCTGTGTGCGCCTATTTCTATTTTGTGTGTAGATTCATTTGTACTGTTTTTTTTAGATTCCACATATAAATGGTATCATATATTTGTCTTTGTCTGACTTACTTCACTAAGTATTGTAGAATATTCTCTAGGTCCATCCGTGTTGCTGCAATTGGCTGAGTAATATTCCATTGTGTATATATACCGCATCTTCTTAAACCATTCGTCTGTTGATGGGCACTTGGGTAGCTTCCTTATCTTGGCAATTGTAAATAGTGCTGCTTTGAACATTGGGGTGCATGTATCTTTTCGAATTAGAGTTTTCTCTGGATATATACCAAGGAGTGGGATTGCTGGATCATATGGTAGCTCTATTTTTAGTTTTTTAAGGAACCTCCATACTGTTCTCCATAGTGATTGTACCAATTTATATTCCCACCGACAGTGTAGGAGGGTTCTCTTTTCTCCACACCCTCTCCAGCACTTTTTATTTGTAGACTTTTTGATGATAGCCATTCTGACTGTGTGAGGTGATACATCATTGTGGTGGTTTTGATTGCATTTCTCTGATAATTAGCGATGTGTGGCATCTTTTCATGTGCCTGTTGGCACATGTCTTCTTTGGAGAAATGTCTATTTAGGTCTTTTGCCTTTTTTTTTTTTTTTTTGTGGTACGTGGGCCTCTCACTGTTATGGCCTCTCCCGTTGCGGAGCACAGGCTCCAGACACGCAGGCTCAGCAGCCATGGCTCACGGGCCTAGCCGCTCCACAGCATGTGGGATCTTCCCGGACCGGGGCATGAACCCATGTCCCCTGCATCGGCAGGTGGACTCCCAACCACTGCGCCACAAGGGAAGCCCTTGCCCATTTTTTGATTGGGTTATTTTTTTGATATTTAGTTGTACGAGCTGTTTATGTATTTTGGATATTAACCCCTTGTTGGTTGCATTGTTTGCAGGTATTTTCTCTGATTCTGTAGATTGTCATTTCATTTTGTTGATGGTTTTTTTTCGCTGTGCAAAAGCTAAATTTTGCTTTTGTTTCTTTTCCCTTGCGAGACCTAAGAAAACATTGCTATGATTTATGTCAGACAATGTTTTGCCTATGTTCTCTTCTGGGAGTTTTGTGGTGTCATGTCTTACCTATAGACCTTTAAACCATTTTGAGTTTATTTTTGTATATGGTGTGAGAGAGTGTTCTAATTTCATTGAGTTTACATATAGCTATCCAGCTTTCCCAACACCACTTGTTGAAGAGACTGTCTTTTCTCCATTGTATATTCTTGCCTTCTTTGTTGTAAATTAATTGACTATAGGTGTGTGGGTTTATTTCTGGGTGGTGTAATTTCTGGGCTCTCTAGTCTGTTCCATTGGTCTATATGTCTGTTTTTGTGCCAGTACCACACTGTTTTGACGACTGTAGCTTTGTAGTATAGTCTGAAGTCTGGATGGGTTATACTTTCAGCTTTGTTCTTTTTTCTCAGGATTGCTTTGACAATTCTGGGTCTTTTGTGGTTCCATATAAATTTTAGGATTATTTGTTCTAGTTCTGTGAAAAATGTCATGGGTATTTTGATAGGGATTGCATTAAATCTGTAGATTGCTTTGGGTAGTATGGCCATTTTAACAATATTCATTCTTTCAATCCAAGAGCATTGGATATCTTTCCATTTCTTTGAATCGTCTTCAGTTTCCTTTATCAGTGTTTTATAGGTTTCAGCATATAGGTCTTTCACCTCCTTGGTTAAATTTATTCCTAAGTTCTGTTTTTGGTTTTTTGGTTTTGTTTGTTTTTTTGACATGATTTTAGCTGGGGTCACTTTTTAACTTTCTCTTTCTGATATTTCATTGTTAGTGTAAAGAAATACAATAGATTTCTGTATATTAATCTTATATCCTGCTACCTTGCTGAATTCATTTATTCTAATAGTTTTTGTGTGGAGACTTTGTGTAGAGAGAGTATCATGTCATCTGCAAATAGTGACAGTTTCACCTCTTCTTTTCTAATTTGGATACCTTTTATTTCTTTTTCTTGTCTGATTTCTGTGGCTAGGATTTCCAGTACTATGTTGAATAGAAGTGGTGAGAGTGGGTATTCTTGTCTTGTTCCTGAATTTAGCAGGAAGGCTTTCAGCTTTTCACTGTTGAGTATTTCGTTTGCTGTGGGCTTATCATAAATAGCTTTTATTATGTTGAGATATATTCCCTCTATACTCACTTTGGTGAGAGTTTTTATCATGAATGGTTGTTGCATTTTGTCAGATGCTTTTTCTGTGTCTATTGAGATGATCATGTGGGAATACATTTTTTTTTTTTTTTTTTTTTTTTTGCGGTACGTGGGTCTCTCACTGCTGTGGCCGCTCCCGTCGCAGAGGACAGGCTCCAGACGCGCAGGCTCAGCGGCCATGGCTCACGGGCCCAGCCGCTCCGCGGCATGTGGGATCCTCCCAGACCGGGGCACGACCCCATGTCCCCCGCATCGGCAGGCGGACTCTCAACCACTGCGCCACCAGGGAAGCCCGGGAATACATTTTTTTAAAATGTTAGCTGGTTATAGAAATCTCTGTTGCTCTGTGGATCCCCATGGATTAGTGTTGTAAAGATATAGTAAATAATGCCAAATGGAACAACAGAGAATAGGACGTTTTCATGAAAGGAAATCCTCTCTAAGTTCAGAGGGCTCTTGAGGGGAGAACTGTCAGCCCCAGTCTCCATCTAGCCTTGGGGTGTTGCCTAGAGTTGGGGACATGGGAAATTTTGGAGGAAGACAACTGCTGAAGGATGGAAAAATCCCCTGCTGGGAAATCCTCCTTCCTGCAAGAGGCCAGATCCAGTACCCTTTGCTTCCCACTGTGGGGTGAGCTTCTCGGAATCCCAAGAAAACTGAAGCCCTAGTAGTTTCTGTGTCAGGGACATTTGCCCCAAATCCTCCAGAGACCCTCACATCATCCTGAGGGAAAGAAGCTGTCATTTAATATTTGCAAAGTTGTGAGTTTCTTCCCTCAGTGTTCCACCCAACGTTACTCTCCTGGATGATCTCCTTAAAATGCAGCTCTAATCAGGCCACTCCCTCCTGAGGAACCTACAGTAGAGTACAAGCTTCTGAGTTTGTCATCTAATGCTTATATCAAATATGCAGCATATATAAGAGAGCAGAACTCCAGTGACCCCAGGAGGATAGAACAGGGACCAACTGAGGAAGTAACTAGGATCTAGATTTCAGCTCAGTATTGGGAAATATGATATTGAATCACTGCAGACAAACCATGGAATGGGTGGTCTCTAGGAGCTCCATAATAGCACTCTTTATAGTTTCACGTGCTCTTATCAGTCAGGAAGGGCTAGGTTATGCTGTAGTAATAAACAGTCCCCAAATTCTATTAACCCAACACACAGGATTATGTTTCATGCATGGTATCCATTTTGGGTTGGCAAGGGGACTCTGCTTTTCCTAATCACTCAAGGACCCAGGCTACCAGAGTAGCCATCATCTCAAATGTTGCCAGTTGCTGTGCTGGAAAGAAGAGAGCTCTGGATGATCTTGCACAGGCAGTGAAGTGCTCCAGTTAAGAAGTGGCACACATCCCTTCTCAAAACTCATTAATTAGTACTGGTCACGTGACCCTACCCAACCAACCACAGGAGGGACCGAGAGTGCAATCCTGTCATGTGCCAAAATGAGGGGAAACTGGAAATAGTTGGTAAAGAGAACTAATTATCAACACAATATGCATTAGATCTTTTAATCCACACAGCAATCCTTTGGGGTGGTATCAAGCTCCCCTATTTACATATGAGGAAACCAGGCCCAGGGAGGTTAAGTGACTTGCTCAGGCTTTCATACCACTTAATCCTAGGTCTTCTGACTTTGCAGGATACTGGGAGAGCCACTCACGGAAACGGTTGAAGCTCCCAATAAAGGGTTGAGAGCCCTTTATTGGGAGTGCTGCATCAAAGTGGGGAAAGGGGGTGCTTTTCATTACAGTCACCAGGGATCTTGGTAAAGTTGCAGGTAATTGGTTCCATTCCAAAGATTCTTTTTTTTCTTATATTTAATTTAATTTTTTTTTATTGCAGCGTAGTTAAGTTACAATGTTGTATTATTATTACTTTGGGGTGTACAGCAAAGTGATTCAGGTATATATATATATACACACTTTTTCAGATACATGTACTTCTTCACATTCTTTTCCATTATAGGTTATTACAAGATATTGAGGATAGTTCCCAGTGCTATACAGTAGGTCCTTGTTATTTACCTATTTTATATATAGTAATGCGTATATGTTAATCCCAAACTCCTAATTTATCTCCACATCCCCCCACTGTCCCCTTTGGTAACCAAAGGTTTGTTTTCTTTGAGTCTATTTCTGTTTTGTAACTTAAGTTCATTTGTATCATTTTTTTAGATTCCACATATAAGTGATATCATATGATATTTATCTTTCTCTGACTTCACTTAATATGATAATCTCTAGGTCCATCCATGATGCTGCAAATGGCATTATTTCATTCTGTTTTATGGCTGAGTAATATTCCATTGTATATATATACCATATCTTTTTTTTTTTCTTTTTTTTTTTGCGGTACATGGGCCTCTCACTGTTGTGGCCTCTCCCGTTGCGGAGCACAGGCTCCAGACGTGCAGGCTCAGCGGCCATGGCTCACGGGTCTAGCCGCTATGCGGCATGTGGGATCTTCCCGGACCGGGGCACGAACCCGTGTCCCCTGCATTGGCAGGCGGACTCTCAACCACTGCGCCACCAGGGAAGCCCTACCACATCTTCTTTATCCATTCATCTGTCAGTGGACATTTAGGTTACTTCCATGTCTTGGCTGTTGTAAATAGTGCTGCTGTCAACATAGGGGTGCATGTATCTTTTCACATTAGGGTTTTGTCCAGATATATGCCCAGGAATGGGATTGCAGGATCATATGGTGGTACTGTTTTTAGTTTTTGAAGGAACCCCCATGCTCTTCTCCATAGTGGCTGCACCAATTTACATTCCCACCCCAGAGATTCTGATTCTGGAGATCTGAAGTGGGGCTAGGAACAGGCCCTGGGTGATTCTGAGGAGGAATGGTCAAGAGCCATGTTTTAAGAACCTCTGGGAAGTCCCACAAAGTCTGGTTTAAAGATTTTCTTTCCTCTTGAGCTCTGTAAGCTGCAATTATGCTTAATACTTTCTCTCTCAGGTTGTTATTAGCTGTGTCCATTTCCTGTCAACTTCTTTCTCATCCTAGAATCCCTCACACTCCGTAAGGGCTATGTTTGCAAAACAAAGGAACGAGAAATAAAAGGGATTTTTAATTCTCTAATTTTTTAAATTCACAGTGAAACTTTAAGAATTTCTATGTAAGAATTTCTGTGTAGGTGCAGGAATTTTGTGGGGGGAGGGAGGGCCCTTGAAGCTGTGTTTATATAGTAAATTTATATAAGTTTGCAAGAACTAATTATTCACCAAAAAATTGGGGTAGAGGTATGATGGCAATTCACTTCTGTTTATTCATTTACTTAAAGTCATGCTTTGTGCTAGGTATTAGATGGTGTGTTTGGTTCTTGCTGTATTCTCTGTAGCTCAATTTTGGTGGCCCAGCGTATTCCTTATTGATGGGCTGCTGTGGCGACTCATCTGGGACAGGAGTTGGCAGTGCTGGGTACTGTGGGATGTCGCATGGAGCATTCAGCGGGTTGACTGGGTTGAACGCTAATAGATAGTGAAATAGGTTCAAGTCAGCAGTGAGGTTGGATGCAGTAATCAGGCTTGGTGGTCGTAGTTTGAGTAACTGTGATTTGGGTCTCTACATCCTCCTGAGGATTGGAGTAGTGACCATTAGCATTGGGTCCCAGAGAGGGCCCTCCTGGGCAGACTTGCATGACGCCATAGGGAAGCCTGTCACCTGGAAGGCTGTCGAGATTGGGTTTCGAGATTGCGTTTCTTTAGGATTCTCTGATTCACTCTTGAACACCTGTCAGAGTTGTCCCTTATAGAAGGAAAGAACATTGTGGATAAGGCACGTTGGAAAGTACACAGTAGATGGTGCCCCTGGAAGAACAGCATACAGTTATAATCAAAGATGCTAATAAATTGGAAAGTGAGAGGTAGGGATGAGGAGAGCAAGGAGTCTGAGAAGTAGGTCAGAGTTCTTAATAATGACTGAAAGATACTCCTTCCACATGCAGCAAGTGGTCCTTCCTGGTATGGGATCACCGTCTGGGTAGAAATGTTTGGGTGGTTGACAGTTTGTATTCTTTTCTATAGGAACTTGTTAAAATGGTGATAACAGTGTTCTTCTGGTGGTTTTAAATTGAAGTAGCAATATAATAAGGAAAAAAGAAGTGAAGCAAGGACAGAGAAGAATATTGTAAATGAGGGATAAATTTAGGAGCATGGGATTAACAGATGCATGCCATTATATATAATATAGATAAACAACAAGGACCTACTGTATAGCACAGGGAACTATATTCAGTACTGTATCTTGTAATAACCTGTAATGGAAAAGAATCTGAATTTGTAACACTATATTGTAAATCAACTATAGTTCAATAAAAAAATTTTTTTAATGAGGTACCTTACATGTCCACCAGAATGATACAAGACCGACAACAATAAATGTTAGTGAAGTTGTGGAGCAGTGGTGTTTCTTATACATTCATGGTGAGAGTGTAAAATGTTCTTTGGAAAAAGAACCCAGCAATTTCCCTTCTAAGCATTTTTTAAAATATTTTTTTTACATCTTTATTGAAGTATAATTGCTTTACAATGGTGTGTTAGTTTCTGCTTTATAACAAAGTGAATCAATTATACATATACATATGTTCCCATATCTCTTCCCTCTTGCGTCTCCCTCCCTCCCACCCTCCCTATCCCGCCCCTCCAGGCGGCCACAAAGCACCGAGCTGATATCCCTGTGCTATGCGGCTGCTTCCCACTAGCTATCTACCTTATGTTTGGTAGTGTATATATGTCCATGCCTCTCTCTCACTTTGTCACAGCTTACCCTTCCCCCTCCCCATATCCTCAAGTCCATTCTCTAGTAGGTCTGTGTCTTTATTCCTGTCTTACCCCTAGGTTCTTCATGACATTTTTTTTCTTAAATTCCATATATATATGTGTTAGCATACGGTATTTGTCTTTCTCTTTCTGACTTACTTCACTCTGTATGACAGACTCTAGGTCTATCCACCTTATTACAAATAGCTCAATTTCGTTTCTTTTTATGGCTGAGTAATATTCCATTGTATATATGTGCCACATCTTTATCCATTCATCCGATGATGGACACTTAGGTTGTTTCCATCTCTGGGCTATTGTAAATAGAGCTGCAATGAAGATTTTAGTACATGGCTCTTTTTGAATTATGGTTTTCTCAGGGTATATGCCCAGTAGTGGGATTGCTGGGTCATATGGTAGTTTTATTTGTAGTTCTTTAAGGAACCTCCATTACTGTTCTCCATAGTGGTTGTATCAATTTACATTCCCACCAGCAGTGCAAGAGTGTTCCCTTTTCTCCACACCTTCTCCAGCATTTATTGTTTGTAGATTTTTTTGATGACTGCTGTGAGATGATATCTCATTGTAGTTTTGATTTGCATTTCTCTAATGTAATGATGTTGAGCATTCTTTCATGTGTTTGTTGGCAGTCTGTATATCTTCTTTGGAGAAATGTCTATTTAGGTCTTCTGCCCGTTTTTGGATTGGGTTGTTTGGTTTTTTGTTATTGAGCTGCATGAGCTGCTTATAAATTTTGGAGATTAAACCTTTGTCAGTTGCTTCACTTGCAAATATTTTCTCGCATTTTGAGGGTTGTCTTTTGGTCTTGTTTATGGTTTCCTTTGCTGTGCAAAAGCTTTGAAGTTTCATTACGTCCCATTTGTTTATTTTTATTTCCATTTCTGTAGGAGGTGGGTCAAAAAGGATCTTGCTGTGATTTATGTCATGGAGTGTTCTGCCTATGTTTTCTTCTAAGAGTTTTATAGTGTCTGGCCTTACATTTAGGTCTTTAATGCATTTTGAGCTTATTTTTGTGTATGGTGTTAGGGAGTGATCTAATCTCATACTTTTACATGTAGCTGTCCAGTTTTCCCAGCACCACTTATCGAAGAGGCTGTCCTTTCTCCAGTGTACATTCCTGCCTCCTTTACCAAAGATAAGGTGACTATATGTGCGTGGGTTTACCTCTGGGCTTTCTATCCTGTTCCATTGATCTGTCTTTCTGTTTTTATGCCAGTACCATACTGTCTTGATTACTGTAGCTTTGTAGTGTAGTCTGAATTCAGGGAGCCTGATTCCTCCAGCTCCGTTTTTCGTTCTAAAGATTGCTTTGGCTATTGGGGTCTTTTGTGTTCCCATACAAATTGTGAAACTTTTTGTTCTAGTTCTGTGAAAAATGCCAGTGGTAGCTTGATAGGGATTGCATTGAATCTGTAGATTGCTTTGGGTAGTAGAGTCATTTTCACAGTGTTGATTCTTCCAATCCAAGAACATGGTGTATCTCTCCATCTATTTGTATCGTCTTTAATTTCTTTCATCAGTGTCTTATAATTTTCTGCATACAGGTCTTTTGTCTCCTTAGGTAGGTTTATTCCTAGCTATTTTATTCTTTTTATTGCAATGGTAAATGGGAGTGTTTTCTTGATTTCACTTTCAGATTTTTCACCATTAGTGTAGAGGAATGCCAGAGATTTCTGTGCGTTAATTTTGTATCCTGCAACTTTACCAAATTCATTGATTAGCTCTAGTAGTTTTCTGGTAGCATCTTTAGGATTCTCTATGTATAGTATCATGTCATCTGTGAACAGTGACAGCTTTACTTCTTCTTTTCTGATTTGGATTCCTTTTATTTCCTTTTCTTCTCTGATTGCTGTGGCTAAAACTTCCAAAACTATGTTGAATAAAAGTGGTGAGAGTGGGCGACCTTGTCTTGTTCCTGATCTTAGTGGAAATGCTTTCAGTTTTTCACCATTGAGGATGATGTTGGCTGTGGGTTTGTCATATATGGCCTTTATTACGTTGAGGAAAGTTCCCTCTAGGCCTACTTTCTGCAGGGTTTTTATCATAAATAGGTGTTGAATTTTGTTGAAAGCTTTCTCTGCATCTATTGAGATGATCATATGGTTTTTCTCCTTCAATTTGTTAATATGGTGTAACACATTGAATGATTTGCGTATATTGAAGAATCCTTGCATTCCTGGAATAAACCCCACTTGATCATGGTGTATGATCCTTTTAATGTGCTGTTGGATTCTGTTTGCTAGTATTTTGTTGAGGATTTTTGCATCTATGTTCATCAGTGATATTGGCCTGTAGTTTTCTTTCTTTGTGACATCCTTGTCTGGTTTTGGTATCAGGGTGATGGTGGCCTCGTAGAATGAGTTCGGGAGTGTTCTTCCCTCTGCTATATTTTAGAAGAGTTTGAGAAGGATAGGTGTTAGGTCTTCTCTAAATGTTTGATAGAATTTGCCTGTGAAGCCTTCTGGTCCTGGGCTTTTGTTTGTTGGAAGATTTTTAATCACAGTTTGAATTTCAGTGCTTGTGATTGGTCTGTTCATATTCTCTATTTCTTCCTGATTCAGTCTTGGCAGGTTGTGCATTTCTAAGAATTTGTCCATTTCTTCCACGTTGTCCATTTTATTGGCATAGAGTTGCTTGTAGTAATCTCTCATGATCTTTTGTATTTCTGCAGTGTCAGTTGTTACTTCTCCTTTTTCATTTCTAATTCTATTGATTTGAGACTTCTCCCTTTTTTTCTTGATGAGTCTGGCTAATGGTTTATCAATTTTGTTTAGCTTCTCAAAGAACCAGCTTTTAGTTTTATTGATCTTTGCTATCATTTCCTTCATTTCTTTTTCATTTATTTCTGATCTGATTTTTATGATTTCTTTCCTTCTGCTAACTTCAGGTTTTTTTTGTTCTTCTTTCTCTAATTGTTTTAGGTGCAAGGTTATGTTGTTTATTCGAGATGTTTCCCATTTCTTAAGGTAGGATTGTATTACTATAAACTTCCCTCTTAGAACTGCTTTTGCTGCATCCCATAGGTTTTGGGTCGTCGTGTCTCCATTGTCATTTGTTTCTAGGTATTTTTTGATTTCCTCTTTGATTTCTTCAGTGATCACTTCGTTATTAAGTAGTGTATTGTTTAGCCTCCATGTGTTTGTATTCTTTACAGATCTTTTCCTGTAATTGATATCTAGTCTCATAGCATTGTGGTCAGAAAAGATACTTGATACAATTTCAATTTTCTTAAATTTCCCAAGGCTTGATTTGTGACCCAAGATATGGTCTATCCTGGAGAATGTTCCATGAGCACTAGAGAAAAATGTGTATTCTGTTGTTTTTGGATGGAATGTCCTATAAATATCAATTAAGTCCATCTTGTTTAATGTATCATTTAAAGCTTGTGTTTCCTTATTTATTTTCATTTTGAATGATCTGTCCATTGGTGAAAGTGGGGTGTTAAAGTCCCCTACTACGAATGTGTTACTGTCGATTTCCCCTTTTATGGCTGTTAGTATTTGCCTTATGTATTGAGGTGCTCCTGTGTTGGGTGCATAAATATTTACAATTGTTATATCTTCCTCTTGGATCGATCCCTTGATCATTATGTAGTGTCCTTCTTTGTCTCTTCTAATAGTCTTTATTTTAAAGTCTATTTTGTCTGATATGAGAATTGCTACTCCAGCTTTCTTTTGGTTTCCATTTGCATGAAATACCTTTTTCCATCCCCTTACTTTCAGTCTGTATGTGTCTCTAGGTCTGAAGTGGGTCTCTTGTCGACAGCAAATATATGGGTCTTGTTTTTGTATCCATTCAGCCAATCTGTGTCTTTTGGTGGGAGCATTTAGTCCATTTATATTTAAGGGAATTATCCATATGTATGTTCCTATTCCCATTTTCTTAATTGTTTTGGGTTCGTTATTGTAGGTCTTTTCCTTTTCTTGTGTTTCTTGCCTAGAGAAGTTCCTTTAGCAGTTGTTGTAAAGCTGGTTTGGTGGTGCTGAACTCTCTCAGCTTTTGCTTGTCTGTAAAGGTTTTAATTTCTCCATCAAATCTGAATGAGATCCTTGCTGGGTAGAGTAATCTTGGTTGCAGGTTTTTTTCCTTCATCACTTTAAATATGTCCTGCCAGTCCCTTCTGGCTTGCAGAGTTTCTGCTGAAAGATCAGCTGTTAACCTTATGGGGATTCCCTTGTGTATTATTTGTTGTTTTTCCCTTGCTGCTTTTAATATGTTTTCTTTGTATTTAATTTTTGACAGTTTGATTAATATGTGTCTTGGCGTATTTCTCCTTGGATTTATCCTGTATGGGACTTCCTGGACTCGATTAACTATTTCCTTTCCCGTATTAGGGAAGTTTTCAACTATAATCTCTTCAAATATTTTCTCAGTCCCTTTCTTTTTCTCTTCTTCTTCTGAAACCCCTATAATTTGAATGTTGCGTTTGATGTTGTCCCAGAGGTCTCTGAGACTGTCCTCAGCTCTTTTCATTCTTCTTTCTTTATTCTGCTCTGCAGTAGTTATTTCCACTATTTTATCTTCCAGGTTACATATCCGTTCTTCTGCCTCAGTTAGTCTGCTATTGATCCCATCTAGAGTATTTTTAATTTTATTTATTGTGTTGTTCATTGTTGTTTGTTTCATCTTTAGTTCTTCTAGGTCCTTGTTAAATGTTTCTTGCATTTTGTCTATTCTATTTCCAAGATTTTGGATCATTTTTACTATCATTATTCTGAATTCTTTCTCAGGTAGACTGCCTATTTCCTCTTTATTTGTTAGTTCTGGTGGGCTTTTATCTTGCTCTTTCATCTGCGGTGTGTTTTTGTGTCTTCCCGTTTTGCTTATCTTACTGTGTTTGGGGTCTCCTTTTTGCAGACTGCAGGTTCGTAGTTCCCGTTGTTTTTGGTGTCTGTCCCCAGTGGCTAAACTTGGTTCAGTGGGTTGTGTAGGCTTCCTGGTGGAGGGGACTAGTGCCTGTGTTCTGGTGGTTGAGGCTGGATCTTGTCTTTCTGGTGGGCAGGTCCACGTCTGGTGGTGTGTTTTGCGGTGTCTGTGGACTTATTATGATTTTAGGCAGCCTCTCTGCTAGTGGGTGGGGTTGTGTTCCTGTCTTGCTAGTTGTTTGGCATAGGATGTCCAGCACTGTAGCTTGCTGGTCGTTGAGTGAAGCTGGGTGCTGGTGTTGAGATGGAGATCTCTGGGAGATTTTCACCATTTGATATTACGTGGAGCTGGGAGGTCTCTTGTGGACCAGTATCCTGAAGTTGGCTCTCCCACCTCAGAGGCACAGCACTGACTCCTGGCTGCAGCATCAAGAGCCTTTCATCCACACGGCTCAGAATAAAAGGGAGAGAAAGAAGAAAGAAAGGAAGGGAGGGAGGGAGGGAAGGAAGGAAGGAAGGGGACAATAGAAAATAAAATAAAGTAAGGTAAAATAAAATTATTAAAATAAAAAATAATTATTAAGAAAAAATGTTTTAAACAGTAGAAAATACAAACAAACAAAAAAGGATGGATAGGACCATAGGACAAATGGTGGAAGCAAAGCTATACAGACAAAATCTCACACAGAAGCATACACATACACACTCACAAAAGTAAAAGGGGAAAAAATCATAAATCTTGCTCTCAAAGTCCACCTCCTTAATTTGGGATGATTGGTTGTCTATTCATGTATTCCACAGATGAAGGGTACATCAAGTTGATTGTGGAGCTTTAATCCGCTGCTTCTGAGGCTGCTGGGAGAGATTTCCCTTTCTCTTCCTTGTTCGTACAGCTCCCAGGGGCTCAGCTTTGGATTTGGCCCCGCCTCTGAGTGTAGGTTACCAGAGGGCGTCTGTTCTTCGCTCAGACGACCGGCGTTAAAGGAGCCGCTGATTCGGGGGCTCTGGCTCACTCAGGCCGAGGGGAGGGAGGGGCACGGAGTGCGGGGCGAGCCTGCGGCGGCAGAGGCCAGCATGACGTTGCACCTGCCTGAGGCGCGCTGTGCATTCTCCCGGAGGAGTTGACCCTGGATCTCGGGACCCTGGCAGTGGCGGGCTGCACAGGCTCCCCGGAAGGGGGGTGTGGAGAGTGACCTGTGCTCGCACACAGGGTTCTTGGTGGCGGCAGCAGCAGCCTTAGCGTCTCATGCCCGTCTCTGGGGTCCGCGCTTTTAGCCGCAGCTCGCGCCTGTCTCTGGAGTTCCTTTAAGCAGCGCTCTTAATCCCCTCTCCTCGCGCACCAGGAAACAAAGAGGTAAGAAAAAGTCTCTTGCCTCTTCGGCAGGTCCAGACTTTTCCCCGGACTCCCTCCCGGCTAGCCGTGGTGCACTAACCCCCTGCAGGCTGTGTTCACATCACCAACCCCAGTCCTCTCCCAGTGCTCCGACCGAAGCCCGAGCCTCAGCTCTCAGCCCCGCCCGCCCTGGTGGGTGAGCAGACAAGCCTCTCGGGCTGGTGAGTGCGGGTCGGCCCTGATCCTCTGTGCGGGAATCTCCCCACTTTGCTCTCCGCACCCCTGTGGCTATGCTCTCCTCCGCAGCTCCGAAGCTTTCCCCCTCCGCCACCCGCAGTCTCTGCCCACGAAGGGGCTTCCTAGTGTGTGGAAACCTTTCCTCCTTCACAGCTCCCTCCCACTGGTGCAGGTCCCGTCCCTATTCTTTTGTCTCTGTTTATTATTTTTTCTTTTGCCCTACCCAGGTACGTGGGGGATTTCTTGCCTTTTGGGAGGTCTGAGGTCTTCTGCCAGTGTTCAGTAGGTGTTCTGTAGGAGTTGTTCCACGTGTAGATGTATTTCTGGTGTATCTGAGGGGAGGAAGGTGATCTCCACGTCTTACTCTTCCGCCATCTTCCCGGAAGCCCCCTTCTAAGCATTTACTCAAAAAAAAATTAAAACAGATGTCCACAAAGCACTTGTATAAGAATATTCACAGCAGCATATTCATAATAGCACCAAACTGGAAACAGTTTTGCTTTCTACCAATAGGAGGATTGATTTTTTTAAAAACTGTGATATTTTAATATATAATGAACTACTACTCAACAATAAAAAGGGATGAGCTACTGATGCATGCAGCAAAATGGATGAGTCTCCAAAATGTTCTTCTGAGTGAAAGAAGCCTTACCCAAAAGAATACTGCATGATTCCATTTATATGAAATTCTAGAACAGACAAAACTAATCTATGGTAGAAAAATCACAACAGTGGTTGCCTCTTGGGATTGGGGTTAGGGATTGACTAAGAAAAGTCATGAGTGAACTTTCTGGGGTGACGGTAATATTCTGTATTGGTGGGGTTTGGATTAGATGTGTGAATGCATTTGTCAAAATTCTGCAAATGTACACTGGTGCATCAACACTGTGGAATGCTACTCAGCATTCTAAAGGAACAAACTAGTGATACAGAGACTTGACTGCATCTCCAACGAATAATGCTGAGAGAAAAAAGCCAGTCCCATCCTTACACACTGTAAAATTCCATTTACATGACATTTTTAAGTGACACAATTTTAGAATGAAGGACAGATTAATGGTTGTCAGGGATTAGGGATGGGAAGAGGAGTCAGGAGGGTGGTAGGTGTGATTATAAAAGGGTAGTATGAGGGGTCCTTGTGGTGTTGGAACTGTTAGTGTCTTGACTATGGATAGTGGATACAGGACCTACACAGGTGATAAAAATTGTACAGAATGTAATATAGACACACAAAAACGAGTATAAGTAAAACAGGAAATCTGAATAAGGTGGTGGGTTGTTTCAATGTCACTATGCTGGTTGTGTTATTATGCTGTAGTTGTGCAAAATGTTACCACTGCGGGTAACTGGGCAAAGAATACAAGAGATCTCTATTATTTCTTACAATTTCATACAGACCTACAATTATCTCAGTAAAAATTTCAATTTAAAATAAACACAAATTCTTTCTTAGAGAATTGTCTGATACTATGTCTGGGCAAGAAATGTAAAAAGTGAGCTAGGAACATCTTGAAGTACCACATAGCAAAGAAACGATCAAAGATTACTGTGGTTGTGCCAGAAGCACTGAGGAACTAAATCGAGGCCAACGCTGGCTCAATTTGAGCTTCAGGAAGAATAGCAAATTCAAAGACTTGAAAGCCATACAATATGTTTAAATCCATGTGTTTATAATAATAGTTTAAACACATGCACACACAAACCCAAATTGGTTACCTTCAAAGTATAACGGGACAAATTCATCATCTTGAAACCTGGGAAATGAAAGAGTCAAGTTGGCATTTCCTAAGTGGACTGTACCTCTGAGTAACCAAATGATGGATGAAGAGAAGACTCTCCTATTTGCTGAAAGTTATTTCAGCAAATAAATCAAAACCAGATGATCCAGTTGGAGTTTCACCGTTTTTTTACCTTCAGGGAAATGAATGG
The DNA here is from genome assembly GCF_963455315.2 of Globicephala melas. Lineage (NCBI taxonomy): Eukaryota > Metazoa > Chordata > Mammalia > Artiodactyla > Delphinidae > Globicephala > Globicephala melas. Next base: position 35,560,473 of record NC_083319.1, read on the forward strand.
GTCTAGGCATTGGGCGTCAGTGGGCACTGACATCAAAAAGCGACAGCCAGACTTGTGGACATCTCCTGATAAAAAGATACGCCACCACTTGTAGACTTGCTAAAGGGATGGAACCTGAGTTTAGTCTAGCCCCTGATCCAGCTGCCAATATGCAGGAAATCAGCTGACAGGGTGAAAAAGTGAACTCTCCCACGAGAACATACACGGTCGGCAAAGTCCAGACTGAGAAACTTCGGTCAAATGGTTCAAGTTCTTCAACAGATATGTAGTAAAGAAAAGAAAAGGATGGAAGGGGAACCTTTAGGTGGAATGAGACTCAAACACTTATCAAGCTAAAAACCTAAGGACAAAACTAAAACTATACTATCTAAGAATGCATGCTTAGGTGATAAAACCACAAAGAAACCTAAGGAAGGGATTACTACAGAGTCAGGAGGAAAATGTTTACTCTGGGGGGCAGGATTGGGATGGGCACATGGAGAGGCTTCTGGCTGGCAAAATTGTTTTTTGACCTAGGAGGTGATTAACAGGATGTTTGCCTTATAAATCAATTCGCTAACCTACACATTTGCTTTGTGTCCTCTGTCTTGTTTTACATTTTAAACAGGCTGTGTGATAGAGCTGTTCTCAGGTTGCCATTGGAAGCCAGAGAGGCACTTCATATCTAAGGAGAGAGGATGAGGAAAGGCCGTCTGTAGAGATATTACTGGGATTGTGAGGGTAGGGTGGGAAGAATGTCAGGGATGAGGCCAGAGAAATAAGCAAGCTCATGACCTGTCTTCTGTACTAGACTTTATCCTAGAAGCCGTGGGGGGCCACTGAGGAATTTCACACTAAGCGACCAGACCAGATTCATATTTTAGAAAGATTCCTCTGGCAGCTGAATGTCAGATGGATTGGATGGAGGCAGGAGTGGTTCCAGGGAGACCGGTTAAGACTCTACTGTAGTAATCCAGACTAAAGATGGTGAAGCCAGAAATAACACAGTGACAGAGAGGGTAGAGAGCAAAGACTAATTTGAGAGTACTTAAGGAGGCAGAAACATAAGGCTTGAGAGGCTATCCGGGAGAGAGAGGGAGGGAAGGAGACAGAAGAGAAATTAAGGAGGTTTCCCTAAATTCGAGACAAAGTTTACACACAATAAAATGCACAGAATGGAAGCATACAGTCCAGTGAGGTTTTTTTACATGTATGTACCTATATAACTTACATACCAGTGAAGCTGTAAAGCTTTTCCTTTACTCCCAAAGTTTCCTCTTGACCCCCGCAAGTCAATCCCTACCCCATTGGCAGGCACTGTTCTGATTTTTGTCACCATAGATGATTTTATCTGTTTTTGAACTTCACCTAAATGGAATCATACAATATGTAGTCTTTTGTGACTGATTTCTTTTGCCTAGCACATTCTTTTTGCAATTCATCCATGTTGTGTGTTATCAGCAGTTCATCCCTTTTTATTGCTGAATAGTATTCCATTGTACGAATACACCGTTATTTGTTTATCCACTCTTCTGTTGATGGACATTTGGGTTATTTCTAGTTTTCTGTCTGTTTGTTATACTATTAGGAATAAAGCGGCTGTAAACATTCTAAAATCAGTCCTTTTGTAGATGTACATTTTCACTTGGGTAAATATCTAGGAGTGGAATTTCTAGGTCACAGGATAGGTATGTGGTTTTTTTGATTTGTTTGTTTTTTTAATATTTATTTATTTATTTATTGGTTGTGTTGGGTCTTAGTTGCGGCACACAGGATCTTCCATTGTGGTGCATGGGCTTCTCTCTAGTTGTGGCTTGCAGGCTCCAGAGCGCATGGGCCCTGTAGTTGTGGTGTGCGGGCTTAGTTGCCCCACGTCACGGCCTGTGGGATCTTAGTTCCCCGACCAGGGATCGAACCTGTGTCCCCTGCATTGCAAGAAGCATTCTTAACCACTGGACCACCAGGGAAGTCCCGGGATAGGTATATGTTTTAACTGCAGAAGAAATCGCCAGTTTCCTGAAGTGCTTCTAGTATTTAATACTCCTACCAACAATGTATGAGAATTCTGGTTACTTCACATCTTTGATGCTTTCAGTGTTCTTAATTTTAGCCATTTTAGTGTGTGTGAAACACACATTTATCTCATCATGGTTTTAATACAAATTGAGTAATAATGAATACTAATGATGTTGAGTATCTCTTCATGAGTTTATCGGCTGTTCATTTTTCTTTTTGAAGTTTCTGTTCAAATCTTTGCCTATTTTTTATTGGGTTTTGTTATTACTGAGTTGTAGGATTTCTTAATATATCCTGGATTCAAGCCCTTTGTCCTGTGTATGTTGTATTGCAAATATTTTTCCCCGTTCTATCATTCTCTTTTCCTAATGATGTCTTTTGATAAACAGAAAATTTTAATGTTGATAGACCAATTTACTAGGTTTTTTTTAACGATTAATGCCTTTTGTGTTCTCAGAAATCTTTGCCTACCCCAAGGTTGCAAATGTATTTTCCTATATTTTCTTCTAGGAGCATTATAGATTTAGTTTTTATGTGTATGTCTATAATCAATCTTGAGTTACTTTTTTTCATGTATGGTGTAAGGTATGAGGCAAAAGTTCTTTTTTTTTCCATACGGATATCATTTTTCCAGCACCATTTGATGAAAAGACTTTTCTCCATCCACTGAATTGCATTGATGTTTTGTCAGAAATCAGTTGACCAATATACGTACAAATCTATTTCTGGACTCTCTAGTTTTCTTTTTTTTTTTTTTAGTTTCATTTTTATTTTGTATTGGAGTATAGTTGATTTACAATGTTGTATTAGTTTCAGGTGTACAGCAAAGTGATTCAGTTATACATATGCATATGTCCATTCTTTGGCAGATTCTTTTCCCATATAGGTTATTACAGGATATTGAGTCGAGTTCCCAGTGCTATTCAGCAGGTCCTTGCTGATTATCTATTTTGTATATAGTAATGTGTACATACAGACTGTATATATGCATTTATCCCTCCCTACCGCCACCTTTCCCCTTTGGTAACCATAAGTTTGTTTCTGAAGTCTGTGAGTCTTTCTGTTTTGTAAATAAGTTCATTTGTATCATTTTTTTAGATTCCACATATAAGTGATATATGATATTTGTCTTTCTCTGTCTGACTTACTTCATTTAGTATGATAATCTCAGGTCCATCCATGTTGCTGCAAATGGCATTATTTCATTCTTTTTTATGGCCAAGTAATATTCCATTGTATATATGTACCACATCTTCTTTATCTGTTCCTCTGTCGATGGACATTTAGGTTGCTTCCATGTCTTGGCTATTGTAAATAGTGCTGCAGTGAACATTGGGGTGCATGTATCTTTTTGAATTATGGTTTTCTCTAGATATATGCCCAGGAGTGGGCTTGCTGGATTATATGGTAGTTCTGTTTTTAGTTTTTTAAGGAACCCCCATACTCTTCTTCATAGCGGTTGTACCAATTTACATTCCCACCAACAGTGTAAGAGGGTTTGCTTTTCTCCACACTCTTTCCAACATTTATTGTTTGTAGACTTTTCAGTGATGGTCAGTGATGGCCATTCTGACCAGTGTGAGGTGCTACCTCATTGTAGTTTTGATTTGTATTTCTCTAATAATTAGCAATGTTGAACATCTTTTCATGTGCTTTTTGGCCATCTGTATGTCCTCTTTGGAGAAATGTCCATTAAGATCTGCCCATTTTTTGATTTGTTTGTTTGTTTTTGATATTGAGCTGCCTGAGCTGTTTGTGTATTTTGGAGATTAATCCCTTGTTGGTTGCATCATTTGCAAATATTTTCTCCCATTCTGTGGATTGTCTTTTCATTTTGTTTATGGTTTCCTTTGCTGTGCAAAGCTTTAAAGTTTAATTAGGTCCCATTTGTTTATTTTTGTTTTTATATTCATTACTCTAGAAGGTGGGTCCAAAAAGATATTGCTGCAATTTACATCAAAGAGTGTTCTGCCTATGTTTTCCTCTAAGAGTTTCATAGTATCTAGTCTTACATTTAGGTCTTTAATCCATTTTGAGTTTGTTTTTCTGTATGGTGTTAGAGAATGTTCTAATTTTATTCTTTTACATGTAGCTGTCCAGTTTTCCCAGCACCATTTATTGAAGAGACTGTCTTTTCTCCATTGTTGTAGATTAATTGACCATAGGTGCATGAGTTTATTTCTGGGCTTTTTATACTGTTCCATTGATCTATATTTCTGTTTTTGTGCCAGTACTATATTGTCTTGATTACTGTAGCTTTGTAGTATAGTCTGAAGTCAGGGAACCTGATTCCTCCAGCTCCATTTTTCTTTCTTAGGATTGCTTTGGCTATTCGGGGTCTTTTGTGTTTCCATACAAATTAAAAAATTTTTTGTTCTAGTTCTGTGAAAAATGCCATTGGTAATTTGATAGAGATTGCATTGAATCTGTAGATTGCCTTGGGTAGTAGAGTTGTTTTGTCAATATTGATTCTTCCAATCCAAGAACATGGTATATCTTTCCAACTGTTTGTGTCATCTTTGAATTCTTTCATCAGCATCTTACAGTATTCAGAGTACAGGTCTTTTGCCTCCTTAGATAGGTTTATTGCTAGGTATTTTATTCTTTTTGATGCAATGGTAAATAGGATTGTTTCCTTAATTTCTCTTTCTGATCTTTTGTTGTCAGTGTATAGAAATGCAAGAGATTTCTGTGCATTAGTTTTGTATCCTGCAACTTTACTGAATTTATTGATGAGCTCTAGTAGTTTTCTGGTAACATATTTAGGACTTTCTATGCATAGTATCATGTCATCTGCAAACAGTGACCATTTTACTTCTTCTTTTCCAATTTGGATTCCTTTTATTTCTTTTTCTTCTCTGATTGCCATGGCTAGGATTTCCAGAACTATCTTGAATGAAATTGGCAAGAGTGTACATCCTTACCTTGTTCCTGATCTTAGAGGAAATGCTTTCAGCTTTTCACTGTTGAGTACCATGTTAGCTGTGGGTTTGTCGTAGATGGCCTTTGTCATGTTGAGGTAGGTTCCCTCTATACCCACTTTCTGGAGAGATTTTATCATAAATCAGTGTTGAATTTTATCGAAAGCTTTTTCTGCATCTATTGAGATGATCATATGGTTTTTATTCTTCAATTTGTTAATGTGGTGTATCACACTGATTGATTTGCAGATATTGAAAAAATCCTTGCACCCCTGGGATAAATCCCACTTGATCATGGTGTATGATCCTTTTAATGTATTGTTGAATTTGGTTTGCTAGTATTTTGTTAAAGATTTTTGCATCTATGTTCATCAGTGATATTGGCCTGTAATTTTCTTTTTTTGTGCTATCTTTGTCTGGTTTTGGTACCTGAGTGATGGTGGCCTCATAGAATGAGTTTGGGAGTGTTCCTTCCTCTGCAGTTTTTTGGAATAGTTCCAGAAGGATAGCTGTTAACTCTTCTCTAAATGTTTAATAGACTTCACCTGTGAAGCCATCTGGTCCTGGACTTTTGTTTGTTGGAAGTTTTTAACACACAGTTTCAATATCAGTACTTGTGATTGGTCTGTTCATATTTTCTATTTCTTCCTGGTTCATTCTTGGAAGATTGTACCTTTCTAAGAATTTGTCCATTTCTTCCAGGTTGTCCATTTTATTGGCATATAGTTGCTTGTAGTAGTCTCTTATGATCCTTTGTATTTCTGTGGCGTCGGTTGTAACTTCTCCTTTTTCATTCTAATGTTATTGATTTGAGCTCTCTACCTTTTTTTCTTGATGGGTCTAGCTAAAGGTTTATTAATTTTTCTTATCTTCTCAAAGAATCAGCTTGATCTTTTCTATTGTTTTCTTCACCTCTATTTCATTTATTTCTGTTTTGATCTTTATGGTTTCTTTCCTTCTACTAACCTTGGGTTTTGTTTGTTATTCTTTCTCTAGTTACTTTAGGTGTAAGGTTAGGTTGTTTGAGATTTTTCTTGTTTCCTGAGGAAGATTGTATTGCTTTTACCTTCCCTAATTGAACAGCTTTTGCTGCGTCCCATAGGTTTTGGATTGTTGTGTTTTCGTTTTCATATGTCTCTAGGTATTTTTTTATTTCCTCTTTGGTTTCATCAGTGATCCATTGGTTGTTTAGTAACATATTGTTTAGCCTCCACGTGTTTGCTTTTTTTACTGTTTTTTTCTTGTAGTTGATTTCTAATCTCATAGCATTGTGATCAGAAAAGATGTTTGATATGATTTCAATTTTCTTAAATTTACTAAGGCTTGCTTTATGGCCCAGCATGTGATCTATCCTGGAGAATGTTCTGTGTGCACTTAAGTAGAATGTGTATCCTGCTGCTTTCGGATGGAATGTTCTGTAAATATCAATTAAGTCCATGTGATCTAATGTGTCATTTAAGGCCTGTCTTTCCTTATTGATTTTCTTTCTGGATGATCTGTCCATTGATGTAAGTGGGGTGTTAAAGTCCCCTACTATTATTGTGTTACTGTCAGTTTCTCCTTTTATGGCTGTTAGCATTTGCCTTATATGTTGAGGCCCTCCTATGTTGGGTGCATATATATTTACAGTTATATCTTCTTGGATTGATCCCTTGATCATTATGTAACCTCCTTCTTTGTCTGTTGTAACAGCCTTTATTTTAAAGGCTATTTTGTCTGACATGAGTATTGCTACTCCAGCTTTCTTTTGATTTCCATTTGCATGGAATACCATTTTCCATCCCCTCACTTTGTCTGTTTGTGTCCCTATATCTGAAGTGAGTCTCTTGTAGACAGCATATATACGGGTCTTGTTTTTGTATCCATTCAGCCAGTCTGTGTCTTTCGGTTAGAGCATTTAATCTATTTACATTTAAGGTAATCATCAATATGGATGTTCTTATTGCCATTTTGATAATTGTTTGGGATTTGTTTTTGTGGGTCTTTTTTCTTCCCTTCCTCTTTTGTTCTCTTCTCTTGTGATTTGATGACTGTCTTTAGTGTTGTGTTTGGATTGCTTTCTTTTGTGTGTGTATCTATTGTAGATTTTTGGTTTGTGGTTACCATGGTTTTGGTATAGCAGTCTATATATATGCATGATTGTTTTAGGTTGCTGATCTCTTAATTTCAAATGTGTTTCAAATATCCTGCATTTGTATTCTCCTCCTCTCACAATTACTGGTTTAAGTATCATATTTGTGTGTGAATGATTTCCTACCTTAACTGTATGTTTCCCTTTACTGGTGAGCTTTTCCATTCGTAATTTTCTTGTTTCTAGTTGGGGCCTTTTCTTTTCCATCTAGAGAAGTTCCTTTAGCATTTGTTGTAAAGCTGGTCTGGTGGTGCTGAATTCCCTTAGCTTTTGCTTGTCTGTAAAGCTTTTGATTTCTCCCTAGAATCTGAATGGGAGCCTTGCTGGGTAGAGTATTCTTGGTTGTAGGTTTTCCCCTTTCATCACTTTCAATATATCATGCCACTCCCTTCTGGCCTGCAGAGTTTTTGCTGAAAAATCAGCTGATAACCTTATGGGGATTCCCTTGTATGTTATTTGTTGCTTTTTCTATTGTTGCTTTTAATATTTTCTCTTTGTCTTTAATTTTTGTCAATTGGAATAGTATGTATCTTGGTGTGTTCCTCCTGGGGTTTATCCCCTATGGGATTCTCTGCGCATCCTGGACTTGAGTGTTTCCTTTCCCATGTTAAGGAAGTTTTCAACTATTATGTTTTCAAATATTTTCTCAGGCCCTTTCTCTCTCTCTTCTCCTTCAGGGATCCCTATAATATGAATGTTGGTGCATTTAATGTTGTCCCAGAGGTCTCTCAGACTGTCCTCATTTCTTTTCATTCTTTTTTCTTTATTCTGTTCTGCAGCAGTGATTTCCACCATCTATCTTCCAGCTCACTTATTTGTTCTTCTGCCTCATTTATTCTGCTATTGATTCCCTCTACTGTATTTTTCATTTCAGTTCTTATATTGTTCATCTCTGTTCTTTAAATCTTCTAACTCTTTGTTAAACATTTCATGTATCTTCCCAATCTGTGCCTCCATTCTTTTTCCGAGATCTTGGATCACCTCTACTATCATTACTCTGAATTCTTTTTCAGGCAGATTGCCTATCTCCACTTCACTTAGTTGTCCTTCTGGAGTTTTATCTCGTTCCTTCGTCTGGGTTATATTCCTCTGCCATCTTGTTTTGTCTAACTTTCTGTGTTTGTGGCCTCCATTCCTCAGGCTGCAGAATTGTAGCTCCTCTTGCTTCTGGTGTCTGCCCCCTGGTGGATGAGGGTCCAAGGGCTTGTGCTGGCTTCCTGGTGGGAGGGACTGGTGCCTGCCCGCAGGTGGGTGGAACTGGGTCTTAGGACTCTCTAGTTTTCTTATGCCAACATCACAATATCTTGTAGCTGACATGTTGAGGGAGTCGAGATTATGTTGTCCTTTTTTTTTTTTTTTTAGGACTGTTAAATTTCATTCTAGCAGGCATAAGTTACTGGAAGAACCCTTTGATCCTATGAAGCTTGACTTTATTCTTCCGATTTGAATTTATTCCCATGGCACATCCTTTCTGAGTCTCAGTATGAATGCTCCATATTCTGGGTGGAATTCCATGATCTCCCAGCTCTGCCTGATCTCTAGTATCACCACTTACCCCAGAGAAGGCAATTTCTACTAGGTCTGTGGAAGTACCACCCTGTACGCGTGTGGTCCAGCTTTCAGCCAAGAAACTGCCCGCCAAACCCACCCCCACGCTGTGTCGCTCACGCCCTCTGGATACCCTGCCTGGCAGATTTCAGCCACTTCAGCCCAGAACTCAAATCTGCCTGCTCAGTAGACTATCACTCTGCCTGGGCTCCATCTCCCTACCCCACAATGAGAAGGTACCCCAAGATGACAGCTGGAGCAGTCATGCACTTTCCTCCTGTTTCCTTGCTCTCTAAGATCACAGTCCTTTGTGGCTTGCTATTCAGTGCCTGAGAGCATGGATTTTATTCCCTCGTTTGTGGCAGGCAGGAGAATCCAGTTCTAGGAATTCTGTCATGGCCTAAATTGGAAGGTGAGGTTCCATTTTGGATGTGATGCTGAGTTTTTAGTGTCTGTGGAACATTCAGGTAGAAACGTCTGGCCAGCAATTGGGTGTTCATGTATGGAGCTTGAAAGAGACAGCAGGGGCTGGAAATTCAGATTTTGAGGTCCTGAATTTACACTGGTAGTTGAAATCAAGGGAATGAATGTGATCGCTTAGCTAGAGAATGGTTAGAGAAGGGATAGAAAAACATTCTTCTCCTTAAAAGGCTGGGAAGGTGTGGCTAAAGAAGGGATGAGGAACAGGAGACATGGGTGTCACAGAAACCACCATGAGTAAAATTGCATTTGCCTGGGGCAGTTGCAGTATCAGGAGCCCAGCCTTTCTTTCCTCTCTACATCATGCTTACCAGTCCAGAGCCAGTTCTTCTCCAGTGCTACTGAGAACTTCATAAAGTCTCAGTGGGTGATCATGATGGAAGAACCTGCATATCTGGGCTCTGATACTAATCTGTAGAGTTAAAGCCATACCTGTCTGGAGGAGGCTTAGAATTTCTATCAGATGTAATCACACATCTGTGTTTTTAGCCTTCTTGGGGCTAATGGCTGACCAGTTTGATCATCATTTTTATAAAATTGAGGGGAAAACTAAGGCCCTGGAGAGGTGGACAACTTGATTATTAAAGTCAGTGATGGAGTCGGCCCTGTTTCCAGTTTTAGTTTCTAGTTGTCTAGAGACCTTACAGGGTTCAGACTTGGAAGTTGCTCTAGGTCATCTAATTCAGCCGCCTTGTTTTTTAGGTGGGGAAACTGACGCTGATAGAGCTTAAACTAGGTGTGAACAACAGAAATGCAGTGAAGCCAGCTTAGGCAAAAAGGAGAATTTGCTAGAAGAGTACAGAGGTAGCTGAAGGGATTCAAAAGGCAAGGATGGAGCTGAGCTTTGAGAGTAGACTGGAGCTGTGACCTGCAGTGCTGGAGAAACACTGGGATGCCCCTTGTTTCTGCCCTTTTCTCTGCTTTTTTCTGTGTCTCTCATTCATCCTCCTCTCAATGCAGACCAGCTTCTGCTTCCACCCTCCCCTGCCCCCAGAGAAAATGGTCACCAACAACTGTTCCTGAGTTTATAGCTTAGGAAACAAGCCACTCATTCCCCTCCATTCAGGAAAGAAGTCAATCTGATTCTAGAATTGTAACTCACATTCCCCTAAAGATCTCAGTGGCCCAGTGGAGCCATCCAGAGTCCAGTCATTTGCAGCCAAGGGTCTGGATAGTGTTATTCCACACACAGGGCTGCGGAAAGCCCTACCTCTATAAGCAAGTGGTGTAAACTGTTGGTGGGGGGAGGGATATTTTCCCCCAAAAAATCATGGGAGCAGATGGTTGGGCAGCTAGCCCAGTAGATGCTTGGGACACTAGGGTTACATGAGTAACCAGTGGCAGAGCCAGGACCAGAAACCTCAGCAGCAGTTTTCCTGAGGTTGCCTCCCATGAGGATTTGATCCGTGATGAGTAGAGACAGCTCTAGGACAGTAACAGCCAAAGGTGGGTTCCCTCTGTATTAGTCCAAACTAAACTAGTCTAAACTAGGTCATATCTTTATAGTGTCTTTAAGAGAAAAGAAAGTTTTCCCTGCTGATTGCAGGTAGAAAAATCCCAGGGAAGGATTCTGACTCAGTGGGTGGAGTCCTGTGATTGGCTGGGCCTAGGTGCCTGTTCACCCCTGGGGTCAGAAGGCAGGGGATATTTTAAGAAGGGGGACTGTAAGCAGCGTAGACAAAAACTCTTTTGTTCTGTGTCTGTCTCCCAGGTGACGATGGAGGCTGGCAGCCTCCCCCTGGAGCTGTGGCGCATGATCTTAGCCTACTTGCCCCTTCCCGACTTGGGCCGTTGCAGCCTAGTGTGCAGGGCCTGGTATGAACTGATCCTCAGTCTTGATAGGACTCGCTGGCGGCAGCTGTATCTGGGCTACACTGAGTGCCGCCACCCCAACTGGCCCAACCAGCCTGATGTGGAACCTGAGTCTTGGAGGGAGGCCTTCAAGCAGCATTACCTTGCCTCCAAGATGTGGACCAAGAATGCTGCGATCTTGGAGACCTCTGTCTGCTTTTCTCTATTTCGCCGGAGGAGGACACGTCGTACCCTGAGTGTCGGGCCAGGCCATGAGTTTCACAGCCTAGGCAGTGCCCTGGCCATGTCCAGCCTATTTGACCGAATCCTGCTGTTCCCAGGTCTGCACGAAGAGCAAGGTGAAATTATCCTGAAGGTGCCCGTGGAGATCGTAGGCCACGGGAAGTTGGGCGAAGTGGCCCTGCTAGCCAGCATTGACCAGCAGTGCTCAACCACACGCCTGTGCAACCTCGTCTTCATGCCAGCCTGGTTCTCACCCTTCATGTTTAAGGTGGGTGTCTACCTCAGATGGATAGCCTCTCCCGGCCTGACCCTGGGCCTTGCCCTCTTCTCAGTGGGTTTGTAACCCTTTTTTTGTTGGAATTAGAAAAAGAGAGAGAGTTCAGTCATTAGTCCTATAACACACTCCTGTGAGTTCTGCACCAGTTGAGAAAGAGGCACAGGGATCAGTAGAGATCAATATTCTGCTTTATTCCTGAAAAAGCTGTACTTAAAAAAATGAGCCTTGCACTGGAGGCCAAAATTGCTTTGTACTTCTTCCTTTCCAACCTGGACCAACTGGACCACAGGTAGAGCAGCCAGGTTCCGGGAGCATGCCACATGCCACATGGTGACAGGAAGCAGAGAACAGACAGCGTTCCCAGAGAGATGGCCAAAGAGGGGGGCTCTGCAGGCCAGTGACCTTCAGCACATTAGCCCCACTCTGCAGAGGGTCAAGGAAGGTCAGGCTTTTGCCAAGGCTGACTGGAGAGAGGGTCAGGAAATATCAGGAGAACACATTCCTTCTAGGAGCAGAGCAGTTGTTTCCAAAGAAAAGCATGTGTTGGGATGTTGGTAGCTTCTGGCAGAACAGTCTAGAGCTAATAGCTATAGACTGCCAGGAGCTGCATTGCCTAGAAACTGATTATGATACATGGATTTTGTACCTAGTCAACAAAAATTATATTGCCACTGTTCTACCAATAACAACCAAATTGTCTCTCACGTTCGTAATGATCATTATGCCACCAGTCACTTATGATGCACTTACTCTTTGCCAGCCACGTGCTTTACAGCCATGATTAAGATGGGCAGTGTCAGCTGGCTTTATTGATGAGCAGATGGAGCCTCAGCAAGGGTCTCAGACTTTGTAAGGGACAGAGGTAGGGTCCAAAGCCTGTAATCATAAGATAGGTGACTTTCCATCTGTGGCCTCATTTGATCCCCACAACAAACAGTTGTGGTAGACAGAGTAGGTGTGTCCCCATTTTGCAGATGAGGGACACTGAGGCTCAGAGATGCTGAGTAACTTTCTCAAGTGGATAATTAGTGAGGTTAGAACTCAAATCCAGGCCTTTGAGTCTAACCCCTTTTGAAATTACATTGTTCTGCATTCCCTGGAAGCTTAAAAGGCTGTTCGCTACTTAGAACATTTCAGAAGAACCGATGGAGTCCTTCTGTGCTCATCTGCAGATCTGGAAGAACGGTTCGTTTCCATACCTTCCACATTTCATAGTCATTTATTCTTCAGCCTCCACTTCCCCCTCACAAGTGCAGCTGCAGATCCTCAAGGGGTGGGTCCTGGCCGTAGACCTTGTAGCCCAGCCCACCATCTGGCTTTGTGCTTGGCATATATTAGTGCTCAGTCCATGCTTGTCTTTTAACTAAAAGCAGGACAGGGGGCTAGGATGACCTTGCCTGAAAAATGCAAAGGCCAGGGTGACTTCACAGCCGTTTTTTATGACTTCTGAGGAGAACTCTAGCAATGACTCTGCGTCTCTAGAGAGCCAGGGTTTTTCTACAGAGAGGACCAAGTAAGAGAAAATAGACTTAAACTGCAGCAAGAAAAAGTTAGGTTAGCCATAGGGAAGAACTAGAGAGGTTAAGGGGAGTTAAGTTCTGGGACAAGCTCTCAAGGGAGGTCACTGCTAGAGAATGTAAAATTGTCCAGGGATTACTAAGTGGGATCATGAGACACTACTACCTCATTTTATGGTTCAAGTACATCTCATGGAGCTTGGTGTGGAATCCAGAAGCAGCTCTTTTTCAGGAATGCAGAGTGGCTGGTCTTCTCCGTCAGGCCTGGAAGGCTGAGGGTCTCAGGTGGGCTGTTCCGTAGGGCTGAGTAGTACCCCCACCCCAGAGAACTCTCTGCTCTCCACGTCCCTTGACCCCAGATGATAACAGCTGGCTTTTCTCACGTGCCAGCTTTGTGCATGGCTCCGTGCCTGGTGCTTTGTTAGTTCGTGAGCCCTGTGTTGCAGACAGAGAAACTGAGGCTTAGAGAAGTGATGTGTTTATCCAAGATAACACACCTGGAAGAGGCAGAGCTGGGAGCTGGGCCCTGCAGCTGGACCCCCAGAGCCCGCACTCTTAGCCACTGCTCAGGGCACTCACCCGGTCACGGCAGTACACCTTGTCCCCCTCTTTAGGGACGTGGCCTGCTGTCTCCTGCCGTAGTTCTCCACCAGCACCAGTTCCCACGCAGACTTTCCCAGCACCTGTGTCTGGGCCTCCCACTGCTGGCCCAGCCCCAGCAGAGCTCAGCCCCTCCTGGCCCACCCTGGCCTCTGTCAGCCCTCTGGCTTTGCCCAGCTCTGTCCTGACTCCGCACTCCAGACTGGCCTATGTGGTGAACCTCAGGGCTGCAGGCTCAGGTGGAAGCAGGCTCGCAGGGCCAAGGGAGGATTCGAATGAAGGGATAGTGCTTTGGAAGGAGAGACCCGGAGGAACACCACCTGGTGGGACACAGTCTCCATGTAACCGAGACACCACGTGGGACCCTCACCCATCAGAGGGCTTGGTAAAGTTGGGCTCACATCCCAGCCAGTTCCTGTGTTTGTGAGAATCCAAAGCTCTCCCTCATCATTTCTCCCTTGAGCGACCGTCTCCTGGTTCATCTCCAGTATTGAGTCGATTCCATTTCACGTAGCATCCCTCTGAGCATTCAGCATCTTCCGCCTTCTCCATGTTACCTCCCACCCCCCACACCAGACTCTTTATTCTCATTAAGCGCTTCATGAGCACTGGTGGAATTTACTTGAGATTTGAGGGTTTGGGGAAGGGCCCTGCTCCAGAAAGTGAACTTTTCTGCCATTATCCGTTTCCACTCTTGTCTCCTGCCCTTTGGGATTGGAAGGAGGGGAGGGAAGGCAGCTCCGAATGATCCTCCTTCTGATGCACAGCAGCTCCTGGTTCCTCCTGGGGCTGGCAGGACCCTTGCCCTGTGGGGAAGGGAACATGACCAGCAGGACAGATGGCCTTTCCAGGTGCCATCCCCTTACGGAACAGTTAGAGCTCTGACTAGCAAAACAGATCTTACCCCTGTTACACCCACTTTCTCTCTTTCGTTCCCCAGACAACTTCAGGTCACGTCCAGTTTGACAACTGCAACTTTGAGAATGGACACATCCAGGTCCATGGCCCGGGCACCTGCCAAGTGAAGTTTTGCACCTTCAAAAACACCCATGTCTTTCTGCACAATGTGCCCCTGTGTGTCCTGGAAAACTGTGAATTTGTGGGCAGTGAAAACAACTCTGTGACTGTTGAGGGCCACCCATCCTCAGAGAACAACTGGGCCTACACGCATCTCTTAGGGCTTATCAGGTCCTCTCCCAGCGTGCTCCCAACAGAGGACTCTGACTCTTTAATGTCCTTGGACCTGGAAAGCAGGGACCAGGCCTGGAGCCCAAGAACCTGTGGCATTGTCATTGAGGGTAGCCAGAGCCCTACCAGCCCAGCAACTGGCTCCCCCAAGGCTGGCTCACAGGAGGCAGAGGTGGGCAGCGATGGGGAAAGGGTGGCCCGGACCCCAGACAGCAGCGATGGAGGCCTGAGTCCCAGCGGTGAGGATGAGGATGAGGACCAGCTCACGTACAGACTGTCCTACCAAGTGCAGGGACCGCGGCCGGTTCTAGGGGGCTCCTTTTTGGGCCCACCACTGCCGGGAGCATCCATCCAGCTGCCCAGCTGCCTGGTGCTGAACTCACTACACCAGGAGCTGCAGAAGGACAGGGAGGCCATGGCGCTGGCCAGCTCTGTGCAGGGCTGCCTCATCCGCAAGTGCCTGTTCCGGGACGGGAAGGGAGGCGTCTTCGTTTGCTCTTATGGCCGAGCCAAGATGGAAGGAAACATCTTCCGGAACCTGACTTATGCGGTGCGATGTATACATAATAGCAAGGTGCGATGTATACATAATAACAAGGTGCTGTCATAAGGCTTACTGTACAGACCCATGAGGCCTCGCTGGGTCACAAGGAACATGATTTTGGAGTGGTGAGAGGGCTTCAGGGGCTGTACGCAGGAGGGCTTGGATGGTGCTAGTATGCATTTTTTTTAAAAATCATCTTTTAATCTTATAACACACACTTGCCTCATGTCCGTCATCTGATTTGGATGAGGCAGAAACTATTCTTCCCATTTTACAGAAGAGGAAATAGGCCTAGGGAGGAAGGTGACTCACTCAGGATCACACAGCAGGTTAGAGGCCAAACAGAATGGGGACTAGAACCCAGGTCTTCCACCTCCTTTCTCTATGTTATGCTGCTTCTCAAATATGTCACCCAACTCCTGGTAGAAGGAACAAGGGCTCTTTAGCCTGGATGCAGGATAATTTTGGGAGACGTGATCGCTGCCTGTGATCCAAACTGTGTGGGTAGTTGAGAAGGCTTCCCAGACGAGGAGATGTCTAAGTTGAGTAGGATGAGGCGAGGAGAACCAAGGAAAATGGGCTGCGTGTGGTGAAAAGGAGGTGCACAGTGAGGGTTCAGGCAGCACACATCCTGTGCTGGGGCCTGGATGTGAGGCCAAGTTCAGCAGTGTGGTGGGGACCGCTGGAAAATGAGCAGGGGAGGTAAGCAGAATCCACGTTGCCCAGGGCCTAGAAAGCCCCGTTGAGATGTATGGACTTCATACTAAGAATGGATCATCCTACTCTGCATGCCATCAGCGCCTTGTACCTGCAACCCCCTCAGGCACCACAGGACAGTAACAGCTCAGGATGGGAGAGGCTTCTAAAAGGAAAGACATGGCCTTTTAGAAGGAAGCATGACATAGCTCCTAGGTTTGAGTCTCACTTCTCCTCTAATTCACTGTGAACGTTACCTTCCTCTCATGTGAAATGAAAATACTGCCCCACTTCTTCGACTGGGGGTTTGTGAGGATCCAGTGCCATAATATTGGCAAAGCACTTAGAAAACTGAAGGGCACTGTACAGATGTCACATGTGAGTCTTGCAGGTCTCTGAAGGCTTCTAGAATGATTAATAGCAATTGCATCTTAATTGTATTTTACCCATTTCCAAAGAGGATTTCAGGTGGTGTTACCCTGGAAACACAATATAAAACTGTGCTATGAACAGAGAACAAAAGATAAAGGTCAAATAAAAGGGGTGGGTGACAGCTTTGCTCTCAGGGGGACCACAATGAAAGGATCTGGAGTGAGCCCTCAAGGAGGGCTTTCCTCCTTGCATGGTTAGTAAGAGTGTGGCTTCTGAGTCAAATTCAGGCTCTGCCCCTTATTAGCTATATGCCCTTTGGACTAATGATACTACCTACTCCAAGGTGTGGTGAGGATTGACTGAGGTCATATATATGCATATATATATATATATAAAGTGCTTAGCAGTGTGTCTGGTGCATAGCAAGTACTCCATAAATGTGTTTGGTGTTTTTTAAGACTTAAAAAAAAATCTTTCCCGGAGGACTGGTGCCTGGCCAAGCTGTCTAGGAAGACTAGGAGTTGGCAGGGTGAAGCTGTGAGGCAAAGGAGGCATGCGGGAAGGCCCAGACATAGGACGCAGGACACTCAGGGAGTCGCAAGTAACCTCAACAGCCAGAGCGTGAGGTGAGGGCTAGTCAGCAAGAGTCAGTCAGCTCAGGGGCAGGTGTCTCGTCAGAGAGATGGGAATTGTCTTGAGGGCAGTGGGAACACACTGAAAGATTTTAAGCAGAGAATTGTGGTCAGATCTGCATTTGGAAAGCTCCTTCTGTCAGCTTTGTGTGGAATGGAGTGGAGGGGAACAAGACTGGAGACACAATCAGTGCGGGGCAGTGGATAATTAGGGTCCGTACATGGAGAGGAGGAACAGGGCAGTCTGGAGAGGTGGCGAGGAGAACCTCGGGAGAGGAGCGGTCGAGGTTATGTGGCCTAGATTTCTGGTGTGAGTGGCTGAGGCAAAGGCAGGAACTGAGAAGCCGAGAAGGTTAGGATGTGGAAAGATGCTGAGTGCAGTTCTGGGCACGTTGAGTTTGGAGCATCAGTGACATCAGGCAGAGGTGCCATCTGGTTACGGGGGGCTGGAGCTTTGAAGAGAGATGTGCCCTGACATGCAGACTTGGGAGCAGGTGGTAATTGGAGTCATGGACAAGGAGAGACAAAAAGTCAAACAGCTTTCGTTGTAGCCCTCTGGAACTGTTGTCCCCAGGGAACTTGTGGCAGGAATTGTGCAGCCAACTGTTCCTAGTGAGTCTCCAAAAAGGAACCTGAAAAGCTGATTTTGGCTGGCTTTTGACTAAAACAACCCATGGTGTCTCATGAGTACGCAGCTTCCGGGAACACATATATCAAATGGCATTAATACAAGTGGGGAGCTGTGGGCGGGAGTGCCGGCTTACTGAGCTGGCCCCTGTGGCCAGGAGCAAGCCCTTGATCCAGTGGCCAGAGGGCAACCGCCCTACCTCTGCCCTCCAGAACATTCCCGAGAGGGTAGAGGCTGGCAGAGGGAATGAAGAAAAGTATCACTGACCATGATTTTTTTTTCTTGCTTCTTTGGGTATCTGGTAATTTTTAGTTGGAAGTGCGGTATCTTGTATAGACGGTGGAGACAGAGGTAAATGGTGTTTATGTGTGGGAATGGGCATGCCTCTTCTGTGATGCTTGGATTTTGTTGTTACAATTACCTTCAGTGAACCACAGGCTCCTGATTCCTCCTGCATTACTTTGGCTGGTTTGCCAGTGGACTTTTCTGTTTTAGTTCTTCCCTTTGCATCTGCTCCTCCGTGCTCTTGCCCCTCCCAGCAGCAGGGCACTGCCATGGCTCTGGCTGGCCAGCCTCGTGGCACAGTGGGTGATAGGGAGCCTCTCGTGTCTGCATTTATCCTTAGTCTTAGGAAGGTGCTGTGTCAGTGGATTTAGGACCTTGGCACTAGGCCCTTTTCAGTGGTCCTGCCTCAGCCCTCAGCACTAGGGGGGCTCTAATGATCGAGGCCCAAGATATTTTCCTCCCACCTCCCTGAGGGGTAAAGGGTTTATTGTTTTTCTGTTCCCTCCCTTGAGAGCCACAGGGTTTGCTGCCCTTCCCCCAGCTGCTTAAGGCTTGTTCTTTGGGACAGGAGGGGCTTAGTGCTTTTCCCACAGTGGCTGTACTTTCCCCCAAGCGCCCACCAGGAGGGAGGCTGTCTCCCGTCTCTCGTCCTGCCCTCGGTCTTTCTCCATGAGCACCTGGCGAGGTCCATGGAGAAGTGAATAGATGCAGCTGCTCCCGGGGCTTCTGTGCTCTCACTAGTTAACAGCTGGCCTTTAACAGTTCATGGAAACGGTTAGCTGAACTCTTCTTACTGGCCAGTATGGCATCTGTGTCTTTTCAGACAAACAAGTACTCACATCTCGTGTCCTTGAAGGTGCCTGTTTCCCTTAGATTCCAGGCTAGTTGGTTGTCCTGCAACCTCAGCTCGCTGATGGATTCAAGAAAGGTTACGTTTTTGTATCTTCTTGTTGTAAGTGTGGGAGCAATGCTCTTTCCAACTTGCCCCATTCTAAGCAGAAAGCTTCTCCTTGAAATTGTACTTCTATTATACTTTACCCCTCCCAGAGTTTTATCCTAATGTAGTACAGTGTTTATTGTTAGTACACAATTTACCTTAACGTAGTACATTTCATTGTTAATACATAGTTGTTTAAAACAATATGTATTCTAGATTTTTAGTATTGCTAAAAAGAGAATGTAAGTGGCAGTGCATCCCCTTAATAAGCTGTTTACTGAGTTATGGTACCTTGTTTTAAAGAGGCTTCTTTATCTTATACCAACACTTGCAATTGTCTCTTAGCTTGGAGTTCCATTGGTTTTTCCACCCCAGGATAATAATACAGCAAAAGAGATGCAAAGCGGGCAACAATGGGTATTTGTCTTAAAAGTGGAAAGCAAAAGGGAAGGTGGGAGAGGACAGCCTACGAGGTACTTTACCCTCAGGTGCTTCCTCAGGCAGGTGAAGTTCAGCAAAGGTGTGTGTGGAAGTGGTGGATCTGGCACTCGATTCCATTCAAAGTAGCTGTGCCCTTGGACCACTGGAAATCTTCATGTAACTGCACTGCATGTAGAGTTTGCAGACCACTAAATCCCACCTTCTCCAAGCGTCCTTTCCATGCCGTCATCCAGTTATTTATCCTGCTCAGAGGCTGTGAATGTGGAGCTCAGAGCCAGGCTTCCATCCAGGTTTTAGTAAAGAACTGGCGTGAGGTTGGTGCAGTGCCTGTAGGGCAGAGCCACGAAGGACACGGAAATGGCTCAGTCCTCGTGAGCACACGGCGGAGAGTGGCTGGTCTGGCATCAGGTAGAACTGCACGGACCAGACGGGAAGGAAGACTCAGGTATTCCCCAAGCAGTTTTCTAAAATACCTTTGTGACAGGAAAATGAATGGCTCTCTCTCCTCTGCCTAGATCATCATGCTCAGGAACCACATTCACCACTGCAGAGCGTCAGGCATCTTTCTTCGCTTGGAGGGCGGAGGCCTGATCGCCGGCAACAACATTTATGACAACGCGGAGGCCGGCGTAGACATCCGGAAAAAGTCCAACCCTCTCATTCTGGTACTTCCTCCATCTTCTTGCCCTTTCAGGGTGGCTCTTGGTACTCAGAAGCCTTTTCTGAGGATGTTTAAGCAAATGTTGCCATCTTGAATTTCTGTTGCTTCCTGTTTGCAGGTAGTTCCTGCCCTTTTCTCTGTGTGTCCTTGTGACTCTGGGTCTCTTTCTCCATGTATTGAGAGTGACTTTGCATAAGTCACGTACGTCCCTGCAGTCTCCCCTAGCAAGGAGGAGGACTGGATAGACAGGGAAATTCACAGGGCCTTCCCTCCCTCAGCCCTGATATGCTCTTGTGGGCTTTGAGTTCGGTAAGAATAAAGATATGTCTGCCATGAAAGACACTTGGATCAAAAATAATACACCAAATTAGTTCATTCTTTACTATTAAAAGGACACGTAGGATATTTATTCTGAAGATAACTTGTTTCATGGATATCGTGAGGCCATAGTGACTTTGATCTTAGCCAGTGTGAAAACCACTTAAAATCCTAGAATGTGAGACCAGTGACATGAAAGACCTGCCCCATAGTTTTGCTCCAGCCTTCTCTGAGAGACAGGTTTCCCAGAAATTGAGAAACATAGTGGACTTTTTATGGGCTTGGAAAAATAATATCCATCCTATACATAGTGCTTATTATATGCCAGATACTGTTCTAAGCACTTGGTATATATTTATTTAACCATGGTTTAACTCTTACACAACCCTGTGAGATAGAATTATTATTATTCCCATTTCATAGGTGAAGACACGGAGGCACAAAGACGCTAGGGACCTTGCCCTAAATCACACATCTAGTGCTAGCGCTGGCCTTTGAATCCAGGCAGTCTGACTCAGGGTGGATGTTCTTAACCCAGTATATCTAGACTGCCCTTGCAAATGCAGAGAAAGGCAAGTTCTTAACTATATTTCAAGAGACGTGCCTGGCCAGTGTCCTCTGCCAGCCCCTTCCTCTCACTCTTTCTGCCATGCAACTGATATTTGATGCATGGCCTTGGCTTAGGAAATTATTGCCACTGTTGCCAGAGAGATGAGAGGAGTTTGCCTTCCCAGGGATGGGGGGACAGGACAGTGTAGCAGGTGGAGGGGGAAGGGAGTATTACCTGCCTTTGTGAAACAGTGCAGGATAGAAATACCATTGCTTACACCTCTCTCCCTGTGCTTTTCAACCCTGTGAGGGACTTCTGTAGGCAGCGGTTACTCTGGTGAGTCTGCCAAATCCTTCAGGGGAAAATCTGAAAAGTGAGTAAGAATAGGAGAGCTTGCAGCATGAAACACTTTAAAGCAAACTAGAACTGTGTTTCCATTAAATAATTTTGGAAGAGAAACAGCTAGCTTTTTGGTTTAAATATAGGATTGTATTTAGGCTATAAATTAGCAATCAGAGTGAAACAATTTTATTATAATTTATTATAACCTAAAATTTTCATCACTGTTCAAAAGCAACTAACTGACTGGGAAACAGAAAAACTAGGTTTCAGATCCGGCCCTGCCACAAACATACTATATGGCCCTGGGCCTGTTTCCCATTTGCACGGTATGAAAATCTCCAAGGGTCATTATAGCTCGTACACCTGGTGACCTCATGCCTCATGGGACACCTAAGCTCCCTGGGGCTGTACCTTCCACAGGTCCCCCCCCAAATGAGAAGGGGAGACTAGAAGCCAGTGACCCACTCCTTCCCTGGGTGGCCTCTTGGGACTGCGCTTAGCCAAAGTTCCCATGTACTGGGGCACTGCCCCCTTCTGAGAGGTGGGCGCCCTGGGATGACATGGCCTAGCCAATGATCGTGTGTTTTGGGGACTCTTTGGAGGCTCAGAAATTTTCAGTAGTGTGCATTGCAGATGAAGGGCAGGAGCCCTCAGCAGTAAGTGCCAGCGTAACTACATCCCAAGAGTCTGGGTGGGGAAGACTCCTCTCTTGGGAGTCTCCCTCATAGGTGTCAACGTGTGCACCTGTGCGCAGAGGGCAGGGCCGCGTCCATTCACTTTGTTTTTTGTTGTTTCTTTTTTTAAAATTTTATTTATTTTTTTACTTTATGGCTACGTTGGGTCTTTGTTGCTGCGCACGGGCTTTCTCTAGTTGCGGCAAGCGGGGGCTACTCTTCATTGCAGTGTGCAGGCTTCTCACTGTGGTGGCCTCTCTTGTGGAGCACAGGTTCTAGGTGCAGAGGCTTCAGTAGTTGTGACACGCAGGCTCAGTAGTTGTGGCTCACGGGCTCTAGAGCACAGGCCCAGTAGTTGTGGTGCATGGGCTTAGTTACTCCGCGGCATGTGGGATCTTCCCTGACCAGGGCTCGAACTCACGTCCCCTGCATTGGCAGGTAGATTCTTAACGACCATGCCACCAGGGAAACCCATTCACTTTGTTTTGTGCTAGGGATCTTCCAGCAACGTAGTTTTCTCTGCTGGTTCATCCTGGCCCTGCGGTGGGGCAGCAATGAGCACTCTGCTTCTCAGTGGCGTGTCTGAGCTGCCTTCTGTGGTGTCTCGTGTTCACTTGCAGTGTAACCAGATCCACCACGGCCTTCGCTCTGGCATTGTTGTCCTTGGCAATGGGAAAGGCATCATCCGGAATAATCAAATCTTTTCAAACAAGGAGGCTGGCATTTACATCCTGTACCACGGAAATCCAGTCGTGAGGTATGTGCCACTGTACCCAGACCATCCTGTTCACCCATGGTCCCTCTTTCCTCTCTGATCTCTGTGTTTCCCTACTCTCTGTCTTTGCTTCATTTGAAACCATTTTTGTTTATGAAAACAACTGTACAGATGCAAGCAGGGAAGAGACAGACTTCACCCATAATCCCACCTCAGTCACACAACCTTTTGTGGTATTGCATCTGTGTTCTGTGCTTTTGTGTCTGTGTTTCCTTCCAGTTAACTAGGTGGACTTCTAACTTCTAATAATGATAACAAAGGTAAACAAGGGCAGACTCCGCTCCCTAGGAGCTTACTTTAGTCTGGAGGACATGTGTGCTCAGAAATAATGCTAAGATGGGAATGACATAGAGATTTCAACTCACCTGACAACTCTGGTCAGTTATTTTGGCTACCTGGGATGCTATATTAAGATCTGGAGGCTACATCTGACCTCAGCATGAAAGCATGCTGTGATCAATCAGTGGTGTAAGCTGTAGGTGGGAGGGGCCGTGGATTTGCCTTCCCATCTGTCATATGGCGCAGACTGTGATAAATACTATCAAAGTGGTACCAAGAGAGGGGGAATCATTCTGACTAGGGGGCTGTGGGAGGCCTCATTTGGGAGGTGGCATTGGAGTTAGACTTTGAAATACAGGTAGAGCTTTTGGACTCTCATGGAGATGGGGAGTGGACATTCCTAGTAAAGGAAGCAGCTTGAGTAAAGCAGCAGAGCGCAGCAGATTCAGGGGTAGCACACGGCCCACTGGCGCTTGAGAAAAGGTCTGACACAAGTTGTGACGTTAGTATAAAACATCTTAAATTGGGACTGTCCCTGATAATCTTGGATCCTTTGGTCACTGCAGCTTGAACGTTAAGATTTGGAGTAGAAGACCCACACAGTTACATCTGCAGTTTACAAAAATCACTGGCATTAATGTTCAGCAAATGTATTCTGAGAGTTTTTCCCTGCATTATTCCATGTGTACTTTTCCATGCTTTTGCAGAACCTTTGTATTTATCACTTTGGACAGTTTCAGAACTGTTCCATTGTTTTGATATTCCCTCATTTTTGAACCAGTCCTATTACTGTTCCTCTGGATTTTTTTTTTTTTTTTTTTTTTGGCCACGCCGCATGGCTTGCGGGACCTATTACTGCTAGGCCTCTATTTTTTCGCTATTATAGACAGCTTACTAAAAACAATTAGTGATCACAGAGCTCTTTTTCCATCTTTTGCATTATTGCCTTAAGATAAGAGTATGGGTTTGCATGTCATTCATTTAACACACATTTGAGGGTTTATTCCATGTAAAGGGACGGCAGTATAAAAAGTGTGTACAAATAGTCTCTCCTCCGTGGAGCATGCAGTCTCATTCTGGGGACGGGAGCCGTGAGGGAAGACTCACCAAAGCATATGCTTTATAGGTCTTCATGCAGGTGCAGAAGGAGCCCAGCCACAATTTCAGCTGAGCAAGTCAGGGCAGGGCACGTGGGGCACTGACATTTGAGTTGTGCTTGAAGGATGAGGTGGATTTTATGGCCATAGAAAAGGCATTCTGGGCCTGGGGCAGTGAAATTTGGGGTATGTCCAGGGAAAATGGTGTAAAAAATGTGGTGGTATGTCTGGGCATGTGATGCCCGGGGGGCTGAGTAGATGATCAGCCTACAAAGTGGGGTTGATGCTGGAGCACGGAGGACCTCGAATACCAAGTGTGGTGGGTAGAATAATGGCGCTCCAGATGTATCCATTTCCTAATGCTTGGAACCTGTGCATATGCTGTCTTACAAGGCAGAAGAGACTTTGCAGATGTGACTAAGTACGTTAAGATGGGGAGAGTATCCTGGGTTATGCAGGTGGGCCCAGTGTCATCACAAGGGTCCTTAGAAGAGGGAAGCAGGAGAGTCAGAGTCAGAAGGAAATGCATCAACAGAAGCAGAGGTCAGAGTGATGAGGCCACAGGCCAGGAAATATGGGCAGCCTCTAGAAGCTGGTAAAGACAATAAATGGATTCTTCCCTAGAGCCTCCAGAAGGAATACAGGTCTGCTGGCACCTTGATTTAGCCCCATCAGATCCAGTTTGGACTTCTGGCCTCCTAAACTGGAAGATAATGAATTTGTGTTGTTCTAAGCCACTCAGTTTGTGGTAATTTGTTATATCAGCCATACACCCAGAACTTGCGGGTGCTGGTGAACTGTTGAAGGGTTTTGAGCAAGGAATATTACAACGAGATCAGTGTCTTGGGTTTTTAAAACAGTCGCTTTGAGAGAATAGGTTGTGCTTTTTTCCTTTATGTTTCTCTGTGATGGCGGATAGGGATCTGTGGGAGGATACAGAATGAATTTCGAGATCCCTGAAGTGGCCTAGATAAGGCAAACCACAGCGTATTTTTTTGCCGGTGAGTTATATAACCTATGGTGTTTCTCTTTTTTTGCCTTGGCTGCAAGGAAGCACAGGACTCAGACTGGCTCATCTGTCGTTAATATCCCATCCTTGGTTCTTGGAACAGCGATCTGTCCCCTTTTCCTACTGTTTTCTGATACCTCTTTTATCTTTGTTCTGCCCACCCTGTGTACACACACATACATGTTTCTCCAAGTGGCCATGGATCCTTTCTGAAGGTGAGTGAGATTTGTATTAAAAGTATACCACTCATGCATTTGCTGCTATGGCACAGCTCTCAGAAATATGGATGAGGCGTGCCTTGCCCAGGGACTACATCTGACCCTGAATTCTAGAAGCCCACAGTAACCATCAGCTGATTAAATTGTAATCACATCAAAGCAGATACTTCAGATCTGTCTGAATAAAAACATAAGGATGTTTTTAACCTTGTTCTACTCCAAACACATAATGTAGATGCAGTTGGCATTTGACTTCCCCCGAAGGAAGTAAACCATTTGGACCCTGCCCTAGGAGATGGGAAGATTTATCAGCCAACTGCTAATCACTGGGGTTCTGTGAGGAGCCAGGCCCTATGTTAGGCTCTGAAGAGCCAGGTGAATATTTGGATCTAAATCCTTCCACTGCATGCATGGTAGGAAGTAGGAGGGTACCTCCTAAGAGAGGGGGCCGGTGCCCCTCCAGTAGGGAAGGAGAACACAGCATTCCTGGTAGTAAAAGTAACAAACAGCAAATGTGTATGCTCCAGGAATAACCCAGTTCTGCTAGGGTCTGGGTGTGACTGGCTCTGTATTTACAGGCAAGAAACCAAGGTAGAGAGACTGGAGAGAAATGCATGTCCTTTAACGTGCTCGGGTGTCTGGTTCTAAGGAACATATTCACGAGGCCTTGCCATGGTAGTAGGGCTGTGTGTAGCCCAGCCCATGGGGTTTCACATATGTGTTGTCTGATGTTCTTAAAACCCTCTTTTTAAAATCTGGTTTTCTTCTTATAAGGCATGTCATTATTTTGTTTTCATTCAGTGGATAGGCAACTGAGTTAACAGAAAATAAGCTGAAGAGTAGCTGCTGGATACAAACAGAAGACACTAGGCTTGTTACAGTCAGAATCTGATTCAGGGACATAAATCACTTCCAGACAAGCTTAACACAGCCTCCTAGGAATTCTTGACACTACCAAGACTTTACCTGTGATCATGCACCGTGATGACATTTGTTTAAAATGGTGTTTATACGAATAACAAGTATTGGCAAGAATGTGGAAAAAAGGGAACCCTTGTACACTGTTGGTGGAATGTAAATTGGGGCAGCCACTGTGGAAAACAGTATGGAGGTTTCTCCAAAAACTAAAGATAGAACTACCATATGACCCAGCAATTCCACTCCTAGGTATATATCCGAAAACAAAAACACTAATTCAAAAAGATACATGCACTCCAGTGTTCATAGTAGCATCATTAACAATAGCCAAGATATGGAAGCAGCCTAAGTGTCCATCAACAGAGGAGTGGATAAAGAAGATGTGGCACATAAACACAGTGGAATACTACTCAGCCATAAAAAAGAATGAAATTTTGCATTTGCAGCAACATGGATGGACTTGGAGGGCATTATGCTAAGTGAAATAGAGAAAGACAAATACTGTATGGTATCACTTATATGTGGAATCTAAAAAAATGCAACAAACTAGTGAATATAACAAAAAAGAGGCAGACTCACAGACGCAGAGAACAAGCTACTGGTTACCAGTGGGGAGCGGGGAGGGGCAATATAGAGGTGGGGGAGTAAGAGGTACAAACTATTAGGTATAAAATAAGCTACAAGGGTATATTGTGTAACACAGGGAATATAGCCAATACTTTATAATATCTATAAATGGAGTGTAACCTTTAAAAATCATGAATCACTATATTGTACACCTGCAACTTAGATAATATGGTGCAGCAACGGTACGTCAATAAAAAATAAAATAAAATAATGGTGTTTATATGTGGATAACAGTCCAGAGAGGCTTCAGAGACATGGATATAATGATATGTGCTTCTGTGGCATAGTTGTAGGTTATTTGGGGTCAGTGGTAACTGAAGGTTGCTAACTGCCTGGCTTCTGGGGCTTGAGGAGGTGCTTCATGCCCCTGTGGACCTGAGCCATCTGGGAAGCCCACAAAAGAAGGCAGGCACCTTGGATGGGCTTTGTCTTTGATACATGACATTGGTCTGGTCTCACCTTTTGTCTTCTCCTTCCATTCTAGCCGGAACCACATTTTCAAGGGCAGTGCAGCCGGCATAGCTGTGAATGAGAATGGCAGAGGCCTCATCACAGGTAGGGGTGGGACTGCCTGGAGCTGAAGCCCCCAGTGACTACAGCCAAGCCAAGGTCCCAGGCTTCCCACCCACCCAGTCCTTCACCTTGACACACTGGCCTCCTTGATAGTGGGTAGCACTTGGGGATGCCGGCTCCATGCACTGGCCATGCTTATCAGGCAGGGAGAGAGCGTCTGCTCTTTGCCAGGCCTGGTGCTTACACGATCTGAATGGATGGCCGTTTCTGACATAACACTGTCAGAAACATTCATGCCACACAAACTGTCTGAATCCCTCCTCTTGGCTTTTACGGGCTTGTGCCTGCTCTGGCAGTCCATCCCCATTTCCCCTCTGCCTGGCCAATTCCTGCTCATTCTTTGAGTCTCAGCCTAAGTGTCACTTCCTGGGGGAAGTCTGCCCTGACCTCCCATTATACATCTACACTCACTCTACCCAGTAGGCCTGCTCTGCAGGACATTTTACTTAATTTCTTGTGATCTGTTTAATGTCAGTCTCTTTTGTTGTATCCTATAAGGCAAGGATCAAGTCTGTCTGGTACGTCAGTGTAGCCTCAGCACAGAGCGTAGCCATACCTAGGACATTAAGGAGATTCAGTAAATATTGGGCCAGTGAATCCCCCTGACTGGATCCAGCCTTCCTTCATTTATCGGACGTTTTTTGAGTACACGCTGTATGCGGGAGCTGGGGATACAGCAGTGAACAAAACATGATTTCTGCTGTCAAGAACTGACATTTTAGGAGGGGAAAAAAACAAAAGCATTTTTTTCCCCAGGGAAAGTCATATCTGAGGGTGATAAGTGCTTTACAGATAATTAAAATAAGGTGATAGAGGAACTGTGTGGGTATTTAGTATTGTATGGTCAGGGCAGGCCTCTCTGAGAAGGTGACATGTAAGCCAGAAGCTGGATGATGGGAAGGAGCCCAGGAAAAGAACGAGGATTCCACACGGGGCTACCTGTGGGGATAGACTTTGCATGCCTGAGGAGCACAGAGGTTGCTCATTTGACTGCAGTGTGGTGAGCAAGGGGCAAGGAGTATGAGATGGGGTCCCAGAGGCAGGCAGGGAGGGGCCAGCCACACAAGGTCTCATGAGCCATTGCAGTCCTGTTGCAGGAGACTGAGAGTCTGCCCTGCCACCATGCTGGGGCAGCAGTGTCCCAGGACACCCCTTCTAACTTGTGGCTCTTCAGCCCGCTCACTCCCAGAGACATGGTGGAGGGGAGAGGAGAGGAAGGCTGTGGTCAGTCCAGAGCTGAGGCTGAGAAGGACAGGCTAGCGCCTTCCCAGGCATGTGGGGGAATGGCTGGATTCTGCTTCAGCCCTCCCAAGGACAGCCCCCCAGGACAGAACAGTCCTGCCTGGCCTTGGTCCAGGGACTCTAAAGCCAGTCTGTTCTTAGTCATCAGTCGTCCAGGCCGCTGGGTACAGTGGATGCTGGGGAGGTAGGAGACCACAAGACAGACATGAACGTTGCCCTTGAGGAAAGCAGACAGTAGACAAGTCCCTAGAAAGTCAAACACCAGACAAGATTCGGGGTGCTGACTGCTGACGGGAAGGCCTAGGCATCTTTGTCCAGACTTGCCTTTCTATCAGCTGTCCAAGTCCTCGTTGCCAGCACTGTAGGTGACTCTTGACCCTCTTTTCTGCCTCTTCCCATAGAAAATGTCATCCGAGAGAATCAGTGGGGAGGTGTGGACATCCGCCGAGGAGGGGTCCCCATCCTCAGGAGCAACCTCATCTGCTTTGGCTATTCCGATGGTGTTGTTGTCGGGGATGAAGGCAAAGGCCTGCTAGAAGGAAACACCATCTACGGTGAGGGCACATTCCTGGGTGAGGGGTTTGGGACCCAGCCCAGCCTGGAGACAGGCAGCCCAGGTTCCATCTCCAGCCTGTGGGTCCTGAGAAAGTTGCTGCCTTTCCCTGGGCCTCAGAGATCTCATCTTAAAGAATAGCATCCATCTCAGGTCACAGCCACATAGACCCTACACTTACCCACATAGAAGGCACGAGGCTCTCATAAATCACCTTCTAATGCAGATTGACCCCATGGTCACTTGACCCCAAAGCAGAGAGCGTTATCCCCCACTTAAAACAGCAGAAGGCAGGAGTGGATCTTGCATAAGGCCAGGGCCATTTAATTTCTCACACATGGACGTCTAACTTCTCTTATCCTTTCTTTTGATCCAGAGAACTAAAAATATAATGGGAGAAATAGGGTAATCGTAGAAGGAAAAGTGTTCTCACTCATTCTGTGATTTTGGGCAAAGCTTCCATCTTTCTGGACTGCATCTCTAATAATAATAATTATTATACTAACCTACATTCAGGCTCTGGACTCTTGCCAAGCCCTTTATATGCATTAGCACATTTAATCCTCATGACTACCTTCTGAGGTAGGTACAGTTATTAAACCCATTTTATTTTATTTTATAATTAATTTTTTGGCCACACTGTGTGGCTTACGTGATCTTAGTTCACCAACCAGGGATTGAACCCATGCCCCCTGCAGTGGAAGTGTTGGAGTCCTAACCACTGGACCTCCAGGGAATTCCTGTAACCCCATTTTAAAGGTGAGGAAGCTGAGGCACAGAGAGGTTCAATAACCTGCTCAGTGTCACACAGCTAGGAAGTGGTAGGGCTGGAACTCAAACTGAGGCCACCTCCATCTCTGTGCAGGGAGGAGTTGGGCTGGATGAGCTCTGAGGGCCCCTTTGGCACTGTCACCATGGGCTTGTGTGCTTCTCATCTGGAAGTGGGGCCTTGACAGTTCCCAGAGCACTATTATACCCCATGGAATGATTGCCGTTGTGAGATTGACCTGTTACTACCCCTCTTGTATGAAGAAGCCTGCAGCCAGGCCGTAAAGTGACTTGTCCGAGGCCATTTGCAAATCAGGGACTCTGTCTCCAGGCCAGCACCTTTCCTGCTTCCCCTCTCGGGGAGGCACTGGGTGCTGCCTCGCCTGTCACTCGGCCTCAGTGACCAGCTCCTTTCACTGTCCCAGCTAATAAGGGCTGTGGTGTGTGGATGATGTCGTCTAGCCTACCCCACATCACCAGCAACCACGTCAGCTACAATGGCGTGTATGGAGTGGCAGTGTTCAGCCAGAAGGATGGCTCCGGGGAGTCCCCTGGAGGCCATGTGGCCCAGGAGAACTTCGGAGAGGACGGGGACGCCACCCTCTGGGAGACGGAGCTGGAGAAGGATGACGACCTGCTGCGCCGGCCCATCGCCACAGCTCTGGTCGAGTCTAACACTGTTAATCACAACGGAGGTGAGTGCCCCTCCCTACAGCCCCTGCTCCAGAGCCTCCCGTGCTCTGCCTGCCCTAAGGCCCTTCTAGCCTCATCAGCCACTTCCTTCAGCCACTTACCCAGTACCCCAGCCCCCTGGACTTCACTGCCCTTGACTTGAATCCATTCTTTTCTGTTCCCACCCACCCCACCCTGCCTTTCTCTTGCTGTTTCTCTTGCCTGAAATTCCCTTTCTCCCATCCACACGTCCCAAATAACTCGAACCTCAGAGCCCACTGCAAATTCGCCCTCACCCTCTGTTCTTCTCTCCTCTGACCTGTGCTCTCCCCCAGCCCCAGTGGCACTTGTTAGGGGGCCTGGGATTGTATTTGTTTCTGTGGCTGTTTCATCCACTCTGAAAGGCTGTGAACTTGAGGCAAGGAACTGAATCCCACTCCTGTTGGTGCCCCCTCCCCTCAGTACCAGTCCCACACCTGGCAGACACGTTTCCAATCAGTTCTGAGACACAGTTTTCACATTTTAACATCTGATGAGATGCACCTTACAGTTGATGGCATATCATGGTTTAATTGGCAGTGGTTTTTCTTTCTTAGAGAACACAGAAAATAAGAGTATTTAAAATCCATGTTATCTTAAACTTGATTTAAAAAATGACAGTAGGTGTTTGATGTTTATTGAATTGGAAAAAAAATTATTGTGAATTTCATCCAACTCCACAGCTCCCAAACCTGGCTGATTATCAGAATTACTCTGGGGGGCTGATGGAGGAAAGCTTGTTATAAAGAGGTCCCTGGGCCCTAGTAAGCTCATCCCCCTGGGAGTGGCAGAGGCAGGGAGATGGGTAGCCAATGGCCCCAGCCCACTTATCCGGAAAATGAGTTCTGTCCCCTCCCAGTTCAGGGTTTCCTCTACGTGGCCATGCTGTCCAGTAGGACAAGCAAAGCCACATAAATCCACAAATACTTGATTTAATTTTGCTGTTCTCAACCAAGCCAGGAGAAGCAACAGGCAGTTGGCACCAAAAGGTTCGGGGTTGCAAGCTCACAGCTCAGAATGCTCCCATGTGACCCCGCAGTCGGCATCCTCCCACAGCCTCCTCCTGGTGCTGCCGGTGCCTCTTACCACTGGGGAGAACTCCTGCTCACCCCGGGTCCACATGCCATGCTGCCTCTCCCCACACGGCTCTAAGCCTGCTGATTTTGTGCTTTTTTCTACAAACACATAGTGTCACTAAGAAATTTCTTACTTCTTAAGAAATAAGAAAATTTCCCAGAATAGTAGGGAGGCAGATTCTAGCTCAGAATGGAAAGCAAAACAAACAACAACTTTCTAGCAGGTGGATCTGTCTAGAGGTGGAGTGGGCAGCCTTGAGCAGGTAGTGAGCCTCCTGTCACAGGTGGTGCAGATGGGGGTAGGATGAGGCTGCTGGAGGAGGCATGCCAGCACAGGACGAGAGCCTGGGCCAGATGACCAGCTGAGCCTAAGGAATCTCGTCACATCATGTTTCCCTGGCCACTTCAATGAGGACTTGGTGCAGAAGGAACAGAGTTTCCTTGCTGGTCCTGGGTTTCCTCCTGCTCTGTCATCCAGCTTGGAAGATGCAACCACCAAAGGCTGGTTCTACATGTTGCGACCTCTCCTCCCCCTCCCCCTCTCCTGGGTGCACAGTTCTGGGAAGGCTTTTCCTAGTGGTATTGTCAGCAGTGACTCTGGGACCACCCTGTGTTTTCTCTGCTCCCAACCCCTCTACCCACAGCTTCAGGACTCTATGTCCAGAGTAGTGAGTTGCTGCATGTCATCACCAACGTGATCCATGCTAATGGGGACAGAGGCATCACTGTGGCCCAGAGCAGCCAGCTCACCCGTGTGGCCAACAACAGCATCTCCTGCAATCACCAGAGTGGGGTCAAGGTGGAGGCCCAGTGCAAAGTGGAGTTCCGAGGCAATGGTATCTATGACAACAGAGGCCATGGCATCATCACCAAGGGTGACAGCACTGTCATTGAAAACGACATCATTGGCAACCGGGGTAGCGGGCTGCAGCTGCTGCCCACGTCCGACACGAAGGTATGTATGTGTGTGATGTGTGTGCCCATGCAGGGCATGGCCCTAGGAGAGCCCTCGTGCCCTCTCTGCTGAGAAGCAGAACCTTAAACCCTCAGCACTCTGCAAGGGTGCTGCCAAAACCCAGCCTGGGAGATGCAGGGGGACTTCACGCAAGAGGGGACGCAGGAACTGGGCCCTGAAGGATGAACAGGGGGTACTGGCAGGAAGCTGGGGCCGGGGTGCCACCCGAGGTATCTTCATGGTCTTCAGTTCAAGATCAGGGCTATTTTAGCTCTCTTCTCCTAACAGAATAATCTCGCACAGGACCCGGTATGCAGTATATGCTTAATGGAGAGAAGTCTTGCCTCGGGGCCTTGGCACCCACTGTTCCCTGTATACCCGGAGTAGCCTTCTCTCCCCTTTTCCTACCTACCAAGTCCTACAGCTTGGCTCTCCCTTTCTTCTGGAAGCCGTTTCTGACCCCCCAGGCTGTTTGAGGTGCCCTTTTTTTGTACTTCTAAGGTGCTTATGCCCACCCTTCACAGGGCACTTCCCACAGTGCTCTGTGTCTGTTCCTTCGCCTGTGTTTCTTCCCCACAGGACCTTGAGCCCCGAGCTCCGTTTTTACGCAAAGCACTGAGCTGGGTGCTAGGGTTTCAGTGTTGAGCCAGACAAACCCAATCCCTGCCCTTGTGAAGTTACAGTCGCAAAGCCTCTTTTCGGCTTTGTGACTTCATGAGTCAGTGACTTCAGCAAGGAGTAAGGAATCCCTTGGCTTTGCATCCGGGCACTGTGGGAGCAGAGGAGGGGAGGAGGGCTCGCTGTTACCTCAGTTGGGTCGCCAGTGGCTCACACCCCATCTGCTGGGTCTTTGCACATTGTTCCTTCTTCCTGGAACAACTCTCCTCTGCTCTCTACCTGATAAACTCCTACCGCTTACCCATCACCTCCTCCAGAAAGCCTTTCCTGGTTCTCTCTGGGCTGGTCTCGATAGCCTTTCCCTGAGCTCGCATGGCTCAATGCTGACCTACCTAGCATGCTCTTACCCCTCAGTTTTATAACTGGTGATTCACTTACCTGGCTCCCCTACCAGTCTAGGAGTCCCTGAGGTGTGACAAGCTCTGGCTGCCTCTCCCAGGTAATAAAGAACCGGATCCATTCATTCCGGGCCTACGGCATTGCCGTGCAGGGCCGTGCCAAGGCTCTGCTGCAGGAGAACACCGTCTTCCAGGGCAAGACCAACAAGACCATCTTTCAGCAGATCTCAAACAACCAAGAATGCATCATGCAGAACAACAAGTTCTTGGTCTTCAAGAAAAAGTAAGTGCATGGGGTTGCCTAAACCAATCTTCTAGAACCACAGTGAGGTCACTGGGGAAGCCAGGCTCAGAGACTGCAGCTGCCCTTGCTCCCTAGTCCTGCTAGCTTTCGGCTCTGGTCAGGTAAAGGCCTGTGCTTGGGTTTTGTGTCAGGCCTGGGCTGAGGACCTGAGCGTGACTCCCTAGGAGGGAATAAGCTTTAAAACAGTCAGGGGTATGTGGTTTCAAATCTCACCTCTGCCAGTTACTGGCTGTGTGACCTTGGGCAAGTTACTCAACATCTCTGAGCCTTAGTAAAATCTAGTTAATAATGTCTGCTTTGTAGCACCAGTTTAAATAGGATCATGTGACCTAGCAGCATATCTGAGGTATCACACAAGTGTTCATTGCTGTGGCTGCTGTTGCCCCTTGTTTCTGGTATTTCTGCTTCAGTGTACAGTTGCTTCACACTCACCTTCCCCAAACCCTTGTCCTTCCCTGTTCCTCATTTTGATGACATCACCATCCATTCTGTTCCAGCAGCAAAACCTCTGCCTCTCCTTCTCCCTGACACTGAAGTTCAGTCAGCTACCAGGTTCTCTTGATTCTGTTTCTAAAATGTTCTTGTACCTGGCACCTCCTCTTCCCAACTGCTGCCACCCTTGTTCGGGTCAGCACCCCTCATCCTGACCCATGGCCCCTGTTCCCATTACCGCTGTTTCAGTTGTTTATGGATGGACTCTGTTCTGGTTGGTTGATACTTTGCCATACTGGTTGCAAAAATAATAATTAGTAATTATTATTGATACCATTGTTGTTGGTATCAGTCCTGCACTGTTAATCCTTCTGTCTTGTTGCAGCAGCTTCCTGCCTGGTCCCCCTGCGCTTGGGCTACCCCCGACCTGCAGGCTGTCCTCTGCATCCTGCCAGAGTAATCTTTCTAAATCAGCTCTGGCCACGTCACATGCATGGTCAGAAACCCTGGATGGAGCCTCTTTTTCTATAGTAATGATCTCTACTCTGTTTTTTTATTATACACTTTCTCAGTAACAAATATTTTTTGAGGAAACCCCCTCAGTATGTATATTTATATAGTCATAACTTATAAAGTATGATATAGTAGAAATTCTAATATTGTCTTCCCAAATCCCAGCAGATCACATTGTAGACTCCCTGGGGTCCACTTCCTTCTCCAGCTTTGGAGACCCCAGGGTACAGGGTACAGCCCAGACCTGTAGGCCTGGCATTGTCTCCTGTGCACTGTCCGCTCCTAATTTCCTCTCTTTTCATCACTTCTTCTCAGGAGCTCACTCTGCTGCCAAATGCAAATGCTTGCAGATCTTTGAACATAGCCCCAGGCCTTTACTCACCCCACAGTAGCCAGCCTCTGACTCTACCCATACCTTTAATTACAGTCCCACTCGTAACATTATTATCATAAAAATACGTAAAAGCCAATGTTGCTGGCTTAAGCAATTTAGGATTTAATGTGTGTAAGAGGCGATCCCTTGTAACTCAGGACAGGTTCCTTGTAACTTAGGACAGAAAGCCCTAATCAAAACATCACTACAATTTGATTTTCCCCAACCCTTCGTAATCTCCACAAGAGCTCGAGGGACTGGAAATCCACCAACTTCTGTCCCCTATAGATCTGCACTTTCCAGAATGTCATGTAAAAGAAACAACACAGTGTGCAGTCTTTTGAGTCTGGCTTCTTGACACTTAGCCCAGTGTATCCCAGATTCACCTGTGGCATCTGTCATTCATTCTTTTTGTCGCTGAGTGGTGTTCTATTGTATGGACGTACCACACGGTTTATCTGTTTATCAGCTGAAGCATATTTAGGTGGTTTCTAATTTTTTGGTGACTGTGAATAAAGCTTGCGTGACATTTACAGTCATACAGGTGGGGAAAAAAATGGGGCTGGGGGAATGAAAGAAACACAAGCAAGCCACTGGTCTTATCTAGATCCTTGTTTAAAGATGGGGAAATAGAGGACAAGAGGGAACCTATCCAAGGTTACATGTAAATCTGAAGGTAGAGCTAGAACTAGAATTAGTTGTGCCCATGTTCCACCTCCTTTTGCTATCACGTAACTAGGGAGATGCAACCTATACCCAGATTTAAACAAAGCCAAAGGTAAGTTTGTGCAGGGCATTCAGCAGATGCTGTAGACTCCCAAAGGGTTCACTCTCATTTTGCACCTCCAGGTCTGACACGTGGTGCCTGGCGAACCCACCAGCACGGCCTCACCTTGAAAACTCTCTCCGAGGCCCCTCTGCTGCCCACAGTGGGCAGAAGGTGACAGCCATGGCAACCAGGATCACAGCCCACGTGGAAGGTGGTTACCACAGCAAACGCAGCATCTTCTGCACCATCCTGTAAGAATGGAGAGCCACGGAGTGGGGCAGCTGGGGGCTGTCCTCAGACTCCGAGAAGGAAGCACATACCCTGCTCTCAGGCTCAGGCCCTGCCCAGCCAAGCTGAGAGGTTGTGGCCTTTGGGATGGAAGAATTAGTGCTTGTGAAGGCTCCTGGTCTCCTTATCACCGCCCTGAAAAACAAGCTCCCAAGTCTTCTGGGGACTAAGAACAAGGTACCTTCAAAACCCTTTGGCTCCACAACCCTCAGCAGGAAAGAACTTGGATTTTTTGTTTGTTGATGGGTTGGTTTTTTTGGCCGCGCCATGTGGCTTATGGGATCTTAGTTCCCCGACCAGGGATTGAACCCAGGCCCTCAGCAGTGAAGGTGCAGTGTCCTAACCGCTGGACCGCCAGGGAATTCCCTGGAATTATTTTTCAAGGAGAAAAGGGGAACCGAAGTTGGTGGGTTTCTAGTCCCTTGAGGTCTTATAGAGATTATGAAAAGTTGGGGAAATCGATAACGAAAACGTTGGTCAGGGTTTTCTGTTTGAGTTACAGGGAACTGCGTTTTATATACGCCAAACCCAGAATCTTCTCAGGGAAGAACGGATTTACTTCTAAGGGAGAGAAGTGATTCTAGTGAGATGGAAAGAGCCCCAGATTTTCCCCTTTCCTAGACCTCACTTTTGACCCTCCGGGGACACTGCCACACCCACCCTGCTGCCTGGGGAGGCTGGCGGAGTTGGGTTTGGTTTCCTTAAGGACACAGTTCTCTTGGACATGGACCTGTGAGGGAGGAAGGGGCTTGGGATAAGGAGCCCCTCTTGAAAGGCTGCCCCAGGAATGACAGGGACATGCTGAAAACAGGAAGGGGCATGTGGAGAAGGCTTCCTTCAAGTGGCTTAGGTGTGCAGGCGCGTGCTGGGCTGGGTGGTGCAGAGATGCACCTGACTGCTCTACCTTCAGGTTGCTCCCAGATTCAGGAGGACATTGGTTCAGCGCTTGCTGCACAGAGAGGATTCGAATCCCACAAGCACACCCAAACCAGCTGCCCCTCCTGGGCGCAAGACTGGCGGAGACCGAGGTGCCTAGGGCCCTCGTCTGTGTCCACATTCTCATGGATGACCACCTGCCTTTACTGACCCTACCAAGGTTTCCCACTCTGTGCCTTGGCTCACGCTTTCCCCTCTTCTGGGTGCACCCTCCTCGCCAGCTACACATGCCTAGGTCCCACCCATTCTTCCAGGCTTGACACTGCCACCTGGATGGCAGTGCTCTGCCCTCTCTGAGCCTCCTCTGCCCTTTCTCTGCCCCCACAGGGTATATTCTGCCTTGCTTAGGAGTTACCCGGGCCCATCCCTGTCCCACTGACCTGCCTGTAAGCTAGCTCCATTAGGGTCACCACCTGTGTCCCCAGTCCCCAGCCCGGGGGTAGGGTTAGCAGCCTGAGTGAGGAGAGGAAGGCTGGCTCCCAAAGGGCTGTGCTGAACCCAACTGTGAATGTGTTAAGGTTCCAGAGCCAGGCAGGCTCAGACCCACTGCTCTAGGAAAGGGGCCCGACGCAGGCCTGGTTCAGCCTGCCACCCACCCGGCCCTTCATGTGGGGCCTCACCAGCCTGGTAGGGTCACTGTCGTGCACCTCACAGATGGCTTCCCAGGCTGGTTCTGCCAGGCCCCCGGTGCTGCTCTCCCGGGTGGAGTAGGTTGGGCTAGAGGGAGCCAGGAGCACTGGCTACCCCCTGAGGACTTCGGGCACAAGAGCGTGGGCCCCTCCCATCCCCAGCGCTGTCCTTTGCACTTACCTATGGCCCCAGTGTGAGTCGCTGTACAAAATGCTGCCTTTTATTATTTTGTAACGAATGACTTTTCTGTGAACCAAGTGCTTATGAAAATCTCAGCAACCAAAATAAAGTTCTCTATTTTAAAGAAGGCACTTTTCGGGGTACTTTCCTTGGTCTGGGTATGTGCTAGGGTTCCTGAGTGCTGGATGTAGGCCTCTCACCACTCTGCCCCTGCGAGGCACCACTGCTTCCACTGAACGAGACATGAGACCAGGGCCATCTTGTCCATCCAGCTTGTTCCCACCTGATTCCAAGTTCCAAGGTCTGTGTCCTCATGTGTCAGTCAGGGACTGTAGTTGCAGTCCTGCCTGCCCCTTGGGTTTTGTGAAGAGTAACAGTGAGGTGCCTGGTGTGGATGACATGAGATCCATGACCACATTTTTCCCAGCTTCAGTCACTTAGCATCTTACAGTGTTTGCCATATCCACATGTCAGCTGAGGAGAAAGCTAGTACTTAATATTTTTCTTTAAATCCTCTTTTAATTAAAAAGACTTTATTTTTTAGAATTTTTTCTCTTAAGTCTTTTTATTAACATGTATAGTTGATGTATAATGTATGTTTTAGGTGTACAACACAGTGATACACAATTTTTAAAGGTTATACTCCATTTATAAAATATTGGCTATATTCCCTGTGCTGTACAATATATCCTTGTAGCTTATTTATTTTATACATAGTAGTTTATACCTCTTAATCCCCTACCCTAGCCTTGCCCCTACCCCCCTTCCCCTCCCACTGGTAACCACTAATTTGTTCTCTATATATGAGAGCATGTTGTTCTTTGTTATATTCACTAGTTTATTTTTTAGATTCCACATGTGATATACAGCATTTGCCTTTCTCTGACTTATTTCACTAAGCACGATACCCTCCAAGTGCGTCTTTTTTTTTTTTAACATCTTTATTGGAGTACAATTGCTTTACAATGGTGTGTTAGTTTCTGCTTTATAACAAAGTGAATCAGAATCCAAGTGCATCCTTGTTGCAAATGGCAAAATTTCATTACCTTTTACGGCTGAGTAGTATTCCAT
Organism: Globicephala melas; assembly: GCF_963455315.2. Classification (NCBI taxonomy): domain Eukaryota; kingdom Metazoa; phylum Chordata; class Mammalia; order Artiodactyla; family Delphinidae; genus Globicephala; species Globicephala melas. Next base: position 35,599,557 of record NC_083319.1, read on the forward strand.
TGTGTATATATGTACCACATCTTCTTTATCCATTCATCTGTTGATGGATACTTAGGTTGTTTCCACATCTTGGCTATTATGAATAATGCTGCTGCGAACATTGGGGTGCATGTATCTTTCAAATTAGTGTTTTCCTTTTCTTCAGATATATACCCAGGAGTAGAATTGCTGGATCATATGGTAGTTCTATTTTTAGTCTTTTGAGTAAACACCATACTGTCTTCCATAGTGGCTTCCCCAGTATACATTCCCACCAACAGTGCACAAGGGTTCCCTTTTCTCCATGTTCTCACCAACATTTGTTATTTGTGGTGATGACAGCCATTCTGACAGGTGTGAGGTGATATTTCATTGTGGTTTTGATTTGCATTCTCTGATGACTAGCGATGTTGAGCATCTCTTCATGTGCCTGTTAACTATCTGTATCTTCTGTATCAGACATTTCCAAATAGACATTGGAAAAATGTCTATTTAGGTTTTCTGACCATTTTTTAATCAGATTTTTTTTTGATGTTGAGTTGTATGAGCTTTTTATACATTTTGGATATTAACCCCTTATTGGTCATATCACTTGCAAGTACTTTCTCCCATTCAGTAGGTTGTCTTTTTGTTGTTTTGTCTATGGTTTCCTTTGCTGTGCAAAAGCTTTTAAGTTTAATTGGGTCCCATTTGTTTATTTTTGCTTTTGTTTCCTTTGCCTTAGGAGACAGCTCCAAAAAATATTGCACGATTTATGTCAAAGTGTGTTCTGCCTGTGTTTTCTTCTAGGAGTTTCATGGTTTCAGGTCTTAACGTTTAGGTCTTTAATCCATTACAGTTTTTCTAAAACCATACACACAAAAATGTTCTAATTTCATTCTTTTACATGCAGCTGTCCAGTTTTCCCAGCACCCCTTATTGAAGAGTGTCTATAAGTTTTAGATTTATAGAAAAAGTGAGGAGATAGGTGGTAGAGAGTTCCCGTACTACCCTTCCTGCCGAGCTTCCCTGTTACTAACACCTTGCATTAGTATGGTACATTTGTCAAAATTAATGGGCCAGTAGACACGTTATTATTAACTAAAGTCCACAGTTCATTCATATTTCCTTAGTCATTACCTAGTGTCCTTTTTCCATTCCAGGACCCTATCCAGGAACTTAACTAAAAAGACTTCACTCCTATAAATGAAAAGCTAGTGGTTTTAATACACACTAAACTGTTAAAATGAAAATATTCACAGTATCACAAGCAACTAAACCTTTGTTGAAACCAAACATTTGGGGGAAATTTGTTACTGCAGTTTAGCCAAGTCAGCATAACCTCATATATCCTGATACACCCCCATGCCACTAAAATCATCTTATATCCCATCAGTAGTATATTAAGCACTGACTTGGTGAGGCTATTGCCCCTTTTTTACAGAAGGAATTGAGTTCTTTGTTTTTTTAACTGAAGTATAGTTGAATTACAATGTTGTGTTAATTTCTGCTGTACAGCAAAGTGATTCAGTTATACATACATACACATATATATATATATATACACACACATCTTTTTTTTTTTTTTGCAGTACGCGGGCCTCTTACTGTTGTGGCCTCTCCCATTGTGGAGCACAGGCTCCGGACGCACAGGCTCAGCGGCCATGGCTCATGGGCCCAGCTGCTCCACGGCATGTGGGATCTTCCCGGACCGGGGCACGAACCTGTGTCCCCTGCATCGGTAGGCGGACTCTCAACCACTGCGCCACCAGGGAAGCCCTACACTCTTTTTTATATTCTTTTCCATTATGGTTTATCATAGGATACTGCGTATAGTTCTCTGTGCTGTATGGTAGGACGTTGTTTATCCATTCCACATATAATAGCTTACACCTGCTAACCCCAGCCTCCCACTGTCCCTCCCCCAACCCCCTCCCCCTTGGCAACCCCAAGTCTGTTCTCTATGTCCATGAGTCTGTTTCTGTTTTGTAGATAGGTTCATTTTGTCATATTTTAGATTCTACATTATTAGTGATATCATGTGGTATTTGTCTTTCTCTGACTTCACTTAGTATGGTAATCTCTAGGTCCATCCACGTTGCTGCAAATGGCCATTATTTCGTTCTCTTATGACTGAGTAGTATTCCATTCTATATATGTACCGCATCTTCTTTATCCATTCATCTGTCACTGGACATTTAGATTGTTTCCATGTCTTGGCTGTTGTGAATAGTGCTGCTATGAACATAGGGCTGCATGTATCTTTTTGGATTAGAGTTTTGTCTGGATATATGCCCAGGAGTGGGACTGTTGGATCATGTGGTAATTCTGTTTTTAGTTTTCTGAGGAATGGAATACTGTTTTCCATAGTGGCTGTACCAACTTACATTTCCACCAATAGTGTAGTAGGGTTCCCTTTTCTCCACATCCTCTCCAGCATTTGTTTCTAGAGTTTTTAATGATGGCCATTCTGACCAGTGTGAGTTGGTACCTTGTTGCAGTTTTGATTTGCATTTCTCTAGTAATTAGCGATGTTGAGCATCTTTTCACATGCCTATTGGCCATTTGTATTTCTTCTTTGGAGAAATGTCTCTTTAGGTCTTCTGCACGTTTTTCGATTGGGTTGTTTTTCTGTTGTTGAGTTGTATGAGCTGTTTGTATTTTGGAAATTAAGCCCTTGCCAGTGGCATCATTTGCAAATATTCTCTCCCATTCTGTAGGCTGTCTTTTCGTTTTGTTTATGGCTTCCTGTGCAAAAGCCTGTAAGTTTGATTAGGTCCCATTTGTCTATTTTTGTTTTTATTTCTGTTGCCTTGGGAGACTGACCTAAGAAAACAGTGGTACGATTTATGTCAGAGAATGTTTTGCCTATATTCTTTTCTAGGAATTTTATGGGGTCAAGTCTTATGTCTAAGTCTTTAAGCCATTTGTAGTTTATTTTTGTGTATGGTGAGTGTGTTCTAACTTCACTGACTTACACGCGGCTGTCCAACTTTCCCAACACTGCTGAAAAGACTTTTTCCCACTGTATATTCTTTCTTTCTTTAAGATTAATTGACCATAGCGGTGTGAGTTAATCTCTGGGGTCTTTACTCTGTTCCATTGATCCATATGGCTGTTTTTGTGCCAATACTATGCTGTTTGGATTACTGCAGCTTTGTAGTATTGTCTGAACTCTGGGAGGGTTATGCCTCCTGCTTTGTTCTTTTTCATCATCATTGCTTTGGCAATTCTGAGTCTTTTATGATTCCATATAAGTTTTAGGATTATTTGTTCTAGTTCTGTGAAAAATGTCATGGGTAGTATGATAGGGATCACATTAAATCTGTAGATTGCTTTGGGTAGTATGGCCATTTTAACAATATTCATTCCTCCAAGAGCATTGGATATCTTTCCATTTCTTTGAATCATCTTCAGTTTACTTTATTGTTTTATAGTCCTCAGCATATAAGTCTTTCACCTCCTTAGTCAGGTTTATTCCTATAAGTATTTTATTTTGGGGGGTGAGATTTTGGAAGGTATAGTTTTTTATATTCCCTTTCTGATATTTCATAGTTAGCGTAAAGAAATGCAACCGATTTCTGTATGTTAATCTTGTATCCTGCTACCTTGCTGAATTCATTTATTCCAATAGTTTTTGTGTGGAGTCTTTACGGTTCTTTGTATAGAGAGAGAATCGTGTCATGTGCGAAGAGTGACAGTTTTACCTCTTCTCTTCCAGTCTGGATACCTTTTCTTTTTCTTGTCTGATTGCTGTGGCTAGGACTTGAAATATTATGTTGAAGAGAAGTGGTGAGAGTAGGCATCCTTGTTTTGTTCCAGATTTTAGTGGGAAGGCTTTCAACTTTTCACTGTTGAGTATTATACTGGCTGTGGGTCTGTCATAAATAGGTTTTATTATGTTGAGATATATTCCCTCTATACCCACTTTGGTGAGAGTTTTTATCATGAATGGATATTGAATGTTGTCAAATGCTTTTTCTGCATCTATTGAGATGATTGTGGGTTTTTGTCTTTTGTTTATGTGGTGTATCACATTGACTGATTTGCATATGTTGAACCATTCTTGTGAACTTGGGATGACTCCCATGTGGTTATGGTACATGATCTTTTTAATGTGTTGTTGGATTCTGTTAGCTAATATTTTGTTGAGAATTTTTGCGTCTATATTCATCAATTCATCAAAGATATTGGCCTGTAATTTTCTTTTTTGGTGGTGTCTTTGTCAGGTTTTGGTATCAGGCTGATGGTGGCTTCATAAAATGTCTTTGGGAGTGTTCCTTCCTCTTCAGTTTTTTTGGAAGAGTTTGAGAAGGATCAGTATAAGTTCTTTGCATGTTTGGTAGAATTCGCCTGTGAAGCCATCTGGTCCTGGACTTTTGTTTGTAGGGAGTTTTTAAATGACAGATTCTATTTCACCTCTAGTGATCAGTCTGTTCAAATTTATCTATTTCTTCTTGGTTCATTTTTGGTGGGCTGTATGTTTCTAGAAACTTGTCCATTTCTTCTAGGTTGTAGCATTTGTTGGCATATAATTGTTCATAGTATTCCCTTACGGCTTTCTGTATTTCTGCAGTATTGGTTATTATCTCTCCTTTTTCATTTCTTATTCGGGTTCTCTGTTTTCTTCTTGATGAGCCTGGACAGGAGTTTGTCAATCTTGTTTACCCTTTCAAAAAACCAGCTCTTGGCTTTATTGATTTTTTTTTTTTTTGACTTACTATTGCTCTTTTATTATGCTTTGGAGGAAATGAGTTTTCCTAATACATTCTTTAGGAAACCTTTGGGAAGCACTCTTTTTTAGGTGTTTCCCATTCCATGCCAAAATATTTTCTATTTTTATGAAATATACAGAATGTGCTGTCATAACTGTTGTCCTGTGGGACTCCACTTTTGTCTTTCCACTTTAGGCAAGTCCTTCTTTGTCCTTATGGATAATTTGGATTTCTGTAAATATTTAGACATTTAGACAGATGTTTTCATATGGTTATTGATTTTTTAACATAATTTTTGAGATTCTCTATTTCCTCTCTGATCTTTATTATTTCCTTCCTTCTGCTGACTTTCAGTTTTGTTTGTTCTTATTTCTAATTTCTTTTTAAGTGGTAGGTTAGGTTGTTTGAGACTTTCCTTGTTTTTTTTGAGGAAGGCCTGTATCGCTATGAACTTCCCTCTAAGAACTGCTTTTGCTGCATCCCATAGATTTTGTATGGTTATGTTCTCATTGTCATTTGTCTCAAGGTATTTTTAAATTTCCTCTTAGATTTCATCGTTGACCCATTGGTTTTTTTAGTAGTATGTTGTTTAGTCTCCATGTAATTGTTTCTGATTTTTCTGTGGTTGATTTCTAGTTTCATGCTCTTACGGTCACAAAGATGCTTGAGATAATTTCTATACTCTTAAATTTGTTGAGGCTAGTTTTGTGCCCTAATATGTGGTCAATCCTAGAGAATGTTCCATGTGCATTTGAAAAGAATGTGTATTCTATTTTTGGGGGGTGTAATGTACTGAAAATATCAATTAGTTCTGACTGTTGTATCATTTAGGATCTCTGTTGCCTTACTGATTTTCTGTCTAGAAAACCTGTCCATTGGTGTAAGTGTGGTGCTGAAGTCTCCTACTATTATTGTATGATTGTCAATTTCTGCCTTTATGTCTGTTAGTATTTTATGTATTTGGGTGCTTCTATATTAGGTGCATATATGTTGATGACTGTAAAATCCTCTTCTTGTATTGATCCTTTTATCATTACATAGTGTCCTTTTTCTTTATGGCTTGTTTTAAAGTATATTTTGTCAGATATGAGTATTGCAACCCCCACTTTCTTTTCATTTCCATTTGCATGAAATATTTTTCTATCTCACTTTCAATCTGTGTTTGTCCTTTGCCCTAAAGTGGGTCTCCTCTAGGTAGCATATTGTAAGCTCTTGTTTCTTTAATCCAATCTGCCACTCTGTGTCTTCTGATTGGAGTAGTTAGTCCACTAATAAATATTGATAGATACATATTTATTGCCATTTTAACCTTGGTTTCCTGTTGATTTTATATTTCCTCTTTGTCCCTTTCTGTTTTTCCTTTTGTGGTTTGATGTTCTTCTTTTGTATTATACTTATGTTCTCCTTGGTTTTTGTGAATCTGTCATATGTTTTTGATTTGTGGTTACCCTGTTTTTCAAGTATGTTAACCCCATCTTCTATCTCCTTGCCTTAGACTAGTAGTCATAGAGGCTCAAACACATTCTAGGAAATGAAAAAAAAAATCTACATTTTCTGACTCTCCTCCACCACATTTTATGATTTTGATGTCCTCTTTTACATCTTCATGTTCATCCTTTTGCTGTTCATTGTGGTTATCATCACGTTCACAGAAATTTGATTTTTTAAAAATCTGTGTACTGGCTTATTTATAGGTGATTTTCTCTCCAATTGTGATTTTCTCTTTCCTATATATTCTTCTTTCTATTTAGAGAAGATTTCAATATTTTCTTTAGGATACGTTTTAGTATTGCTGTATTCTCTTCGTTTTTGCTTGTCTCAGAAATTCTTTCTCTCTCCTATTCTAAATGATAATCTTGCTGGGCAAAAGTATTCTAGGTTGCAGATTTTTCCCTTTCAGGACTTTGAATATATCTTCCCACTCCCTTCTGGCCTGAAACGTTTCCGTAGAGAAATGCTGATGGCCTTATGGGGCTTCCCTTGTAATTAACTCTTTTTCTCCTGCTGCCTTTAGAATCGTCTAATTTTTGCCGTTTTTATTATAAAATGTCTTGGTGTAGGTCTGTTTGGGTTTACTTTGTTTTGGACCCTCTGTGCTTCCTGTACCTGGATGTTTCCTTCTTTAGGTTTAGGAAGTTTTCAGCCATAATTTCTTCAAATACATTTCCAATCCCCTTTACTCTTTTTCCCCCTCCTGGATTCCCTATTATGCCTAGATTGGCATGCTTTGTATTATCCCATAGGTCTCTTATATTGCTTTCATTTTTATTCATTTGGCCTCCTGTCTGCTGTCCTGATTGGGTGATTTCCATTATTCTGTCTTCCGGGTTGCTTGTTCGTTCTGCATTATTTATTCTGTTCATTGCCTTTAATTCAGTTTTTGTCTCAGTAAATGAGTTCTCTAATTTTTATTGGTTCCTCTGTATAGTTTCCAGTTCCTTTTTACAGTGCTCTGCATTTTTGTTGATAGCCTTAATTCCTTCAATATTTTTATTATCTTTTTGAAATCAGTGTCTTTTTGAAATTGGTGTCTGTTAGACTAAAGAGGTCTGTTTCATTATTCTTTCAGGGGAATTCTCTTGGTCTTTTAACTGGGAGTGGCTCCTCTGCTTCTTCATTTTACTTGTATTTCTCTTATTCTGTGAGTTTAGGAGAAACAATTATCTACTGTGGTCTTAGGAGGCTCTTTATATGTGGGGGCATCCCTGTGTAGCTTGTGTGGGTTTAACATTTTTGGTTCAAGGGCTGTTCTTAGTATGGCTGCCTATCGCCTCTTTCCTCAGCACTTGCTGGCCATTACCCCCTTAACGGGCTGTGCAGATGTGGCAGCTGGTGCCCAGTCGTGGGACTCTCAGTGGCAGTGGCAGCTCATGCATGGCCCTGGAGCATGCCATGGGAGCAGAGGCAGCTCACAACTCTGCTCCCCGGGAGGGCAGAGTCAGCAGCTCGAGACAGCTCCTGCAGTGAGTGTAAGAAGTGTTCTGCTGAGAGCTTGCACAGGGGAAAAGGCTGTAATGGCAGGTTCTGCCCCTCCCCTTGCACACTGCCCACACAATGGTGCCTGGCCTCTAAGGCGGCCCAGGCTTCCTCCTCATACAGCCTCAGGTAGGGTTGCACCAGACTCCGACCGCTTCAGGCTGTTTCTGCACAGCCCACCCCAGTCCTCTCCCCAGGTCTGATCGCCAAAGCCCGAGCTTCTTCACCCAGCCCCTGCCCGCACCACTAGACACGCATCTCAGGCTGGGAAGTGCAAAGCAGTGGCACTGACCGTCTGTGCAGCTCTCTCTCCGTTCTAGCTGCTGCAGACTGGTTGCTGTGCTCTACTCCAAGGTTCTGAAGCTCCCTCTTATAACAGCTGATCTCTCTGCCAGCGAAAGAACTTCCGAGGGTGCAGGAACCTTTCTTCTTTTACAGCTCCCTCCCAGAGGCCCAGGTCCCATCCTGATTCCTTTGTCACTTTTTTCCTTTTTGTCCTACCCACTTATAGATTTTCTTGCTGTTTCAGAGGTATGAGGTCTTCTGCCAGCATTCAGTGGATATTCTGTGAGAACCTTTCCACATGTAGATGTATTTTTGATGTATTTGTGAAAGGAGGTGGTGAGCTTCACATCTTACTACTCCGCCATCTCGACTGCTCTCCCAGAAGGAACTGAGTTCTGAGTGGTGATGCCTGTCAAGGCCAGTAGTTGAACGTTCCCTATCAAATGTTAAGAGCTTGTATACAGAAGACGTATGAGTAAGGCTGTTATCTAGGGCTTCTGTAATAGGAGCAGCTGGGACACACACACATATAGTGCCCATCTTCCGCCAAGTCATTTGGAGGCAGAAGTGGGAGGAACACAGAACACCTATCCTACCCTTGCTCTTCCGTGGTTGGGGAAGCATCTGGAAGGAGACTGCTCTGAGTAGCCTGCATTGGTTGACTGTGCAGGGTTTGCTCTCCCACACAGGCCAGACCCGCCCAAGAGAACCTACTCCATCTGATTGAGCCAAAAATCTGTCTCCCTGGCTAAATCCTACCCATACTTCAGGATCCTACTTCATCATCATTCCATGGAACACTTCCCTTAATCTCTTCAAATCTTAGTTATGTGCCCTTCCTCCCTACCCACCTGTGTTATCCCCATGGTGGCACTGAAATCCTCTGCATTGAAAAAGTCTGTTGATGTGTCTGATTCCCCCCTCTCCCATGCCCTGTGAGGTCATGCACTGTTGATCCTCTATACCTAACACCCAGCAAACTCATTAAGTATTGGACATATAGATGGATGGATAAGGAAACAAACCCAACCCCATTCCTAGTATTTCTATCTTCTGGAGCCCCCAAAGGACATCTTTTCCCTCTGTCTGTGGCAACTCTCCAGAGATTTACAGACAGCATCCTTATCCCCCTGGGATCCACCCTGCTCCTGCCCTCCGTTCACACATGCCAGTTTGGAGACTGTCTCCTCACCATCTGGTCATTTTTCCAGATCCACTCCAGTGGCTCTGGGAGAGCCCAAAGAAGGCAGAGTTTGGGAGTCTCATCCTGTGCCTCAGGAGGTATGTCCCAGCTCTTACGTGCAGCAATTATGGATCAGAAGATAGGATTTTCTAATGGTGCTGTGCTTCCCTGGGGTCGCTTGATTCAGTCTGCAGTAGCTAAGTCCCCTCCGCAGGGTGACTTCCCACAGGTGAAAGTTAAACCCCTGTGCAGAGCTCACAGGTCTCAGCTGCCCCCCACCCAAGCAGCTTACACTGTGGCCTCCCTGGCCTTCCCTGCTGGCCAGTCAGGCCCAAATATTGATGCCTGCTGATAGAAGTGTACAAGCACAGCAAAGACCAATATGGGGGGAGGGGAGAAAAGTCAGGAATTTGGGATTAACAGATACACACTACTATATGTAAAATAAACAACAAGGACCTACTGTATAGCACAGGGAACTACATTCAGTATCTTGTAATAACCTATAATAGAGAAGAATCTGAAAAAGAATATATATATATATATATACACACACACACACACATATAGTAACTGAAACACTGCTCTATACCTGAAACGTTGTAAATCAACCATACCTCAATTTAAAAAAAAAAAAAAGACCAATACAACTTCATCATCCAGACCTCCCAATCCTGTTGAGGCCACTGCCCCTTGTAGCCAGAGGAGACCCTGACTATAGGGAATGGTGGGCATGCTGTGGCCAGACCAGACAAGAGCCAGAGCTGGGTCTTGGAAAAGCACATGAGCCTACACTATCCTCAGCAACAGCCCTGAACCCTACCTTCTTCCCTTTCCTTCCTTCCATCAGCACAGAGAAAGTCTCTTCTCCAAATGGTTCCTCATGGTGGACTCACATGGGGCCTGCTGGGCTTGTTCCAACCCTGAGTAGTCTCCTGATATGAACACCCTCATCCCACTAGTTCTTTCTCCCTTCCTGTCCAGAACTTTGCAGGGTGCAGTTATGGCCGTGGGGCTCTGGAACCCATTCTCCATGATTATCGTCCTTTTAAAATGCAGTCAAGCCTAGCATGGCCGTCTGGTGCAATCTGAGTGACTCACAACACAACTGTCACCCCTGCTCAGAAACCAGTACTTGCCTGAGTGCAGCCGAAGGCCCTGTCTTAATTGTCAGGATGGTATTTCACTTCTTGGTTTGGGCCCATCATTTGCCACCTATCCAGGCTCCTTGGATAAAAGGCTGATTCCAGGGCTGGAGCAGGCAAAGTACAAGACGGCTAGAATATCTTGTGGCAGAAATTAAGGAAGCACCCTTAAAATGATGGGGATACAGGAGCTAGCTTGAAGGAACTCAGATTGACCAAACGTGGTACAATCTGAGTATCAAAATAAATGATAACAATGTTCACAGGATAAGAATCTATGAGTCCATACTGATAACTAAATGAACACAATTTTTAATGGAAAAGAAAGCTTCTCCACATAATAGAATACCATGATAACTATATAAGAAATTATGGGAGTTAGTTAGAAAATCACTCACCATTTTGCAGCCATCCTGATAACTGATTCAGCAAAAATGATCAATCCAGGCTAAAACTTATGGGTAGTAGTCTGATGAGGAACAGGACATTTAGAGGCTCAAAGTATCTTTCCACAAATTACTTAGTAAATACAAAAAGAAAAGTAGTAACTTCACAGTGGAGAGAACATAACCTTAACCAAGGAGTAAGTTATCAGCGAGAACAAGATAAACCAAGATAAACCATCTACTGTGATGCACTTGGGACACAGCACCATGCCTGTGAATTCCCTGCCAAAAACGTATATCCTGAATCCAATCACAAGGAAACACCACACAAATCTAAATAGAGGGACACCCTACAGAATAACTGATTTACTCTTCAAAATATCAAGGTTAAGAAAGGCAAAGACTGAGGAATTGTTTTAGATTAAGTAAGACCAAAGAGATGTGATCAACAAAATCTGAGCTGTGGGCCAGATACTGGTATTGTATCATTGCTCTAGTTCCTGCTTTTGGTAAGTGTAATGTGCTTATGGAAGAGAAAGTCCTTATTCTTAGGATATATACTGAAGTACTTAAGATAAAAAGGGTAGGGTGCTTTTCTCAAATTGTCCCAAATGGTTCAAAAAGATATATAAATATATAAAGCAAATAATAAATAGGACAACGCATGAACAGTTGGAGCATCTGGGTAAAGGATATACAGAAGTTCTTTGTACTATTCTTGCAACTATTTTCTAAGTGTGACATTATATCAAAATAAAGTTCTTAAAAGAAGGCACTTTAAAAAATTTTACCTAATTAGCTATTTCAGGTTGGGTCCTCTGCAGGTATGTTAAATACACCTTCTTTGACTTCATCACTGTTAAATGTCCAGCAGGTCAGGGCCACAGAAACTTCCCTCCAGGGAACAGACTTCATTCTGTTAACACCCGTAAGTTATTCCACGAACTGCAAATCTTATTAAAGGTACAAGCATCTAGCCCACAGTCTCTTTTTCTTCAAAGAGGTCATCAAGCAACATTATGGCAAATAACTTGGTTGGATCAAGGAATCCTCTGTGAATGGATCAGTAAATAAATGGGGTTTTAGAGCTAGGAAAAACCTAGTACGATCCCATTATTCTACAAGTGTTTACTGCCTAATAGCTCTGCCAAGGAAAGAAGGTGCAGCTCATGCACTATGATTCATTCCACAGACACTGGCGCTTATATGCCAGGCACTGTGTTAGGCACCCTCTCACGAGACTTGTTGAAAAAGGCCCTCTTTTGAGCCTTCTGACCCCAAACCCCTTGACGAACAGAAACTTGCGTTTCAGTTAACCTCTGGGACTGCATCACCTACAATTAGTGAAGTATACCTGTTGTCACCCAGCACAAGTATACTGCTGACCCCTGAACAATGCAAAGGGTTAGGGGCACTGACCATGCAGTTGAAAAATCCACACATAATTTATGTCAGCCCTCCATATCCGTTCCACATCTGCAGGTTCAACTAACCACTTGCATGGTACTATAGTGTTACTATTGAAAAAAATCCATGTATAAGTGGACCCGGGCAGTTCAAATTCATGTTGTTCAAGGATCAATTGTATATTTACCATCCTAGGCTTTTCCCCATCAATATCACTCCTCTTTGTGAGTGACTAAAGAAAGCTGCTTCCCCACTAGGACAGAGGCTCTTCAGAGGCCAGGTCACATGCTGTGATCTAATCACTGCTGGAAATTAAGCCTCAAGGTGTCAAAACCACCAGAATCTAAAAAGTACGCATGAAAATACATTTTAAGCCATAAGCACACTAGGAATTCTTTTCCCAGAGACAGATCAGGATATTATTTTTTTTCTGATGCAGAGTCACATACCTGATTTCACAACAGCTTAGGTAAAGAAAAACAAGAGGCACTTAGATTTCCTGCTCACATCTCTGCTGGACGGAGATCAAGTATGCTACAAGTGCCCGCTACCCAGGATCAGATACAAATGGGGACAAGCCAGACAAGAGCATGGAAAATGTGCACTTTAAGCCTGGCCTTGACATAGAAGTGGCTCTGATAACCACATCCCAGTGCTCAAAGAAATGTAAGGATCACCTGTCCCGAATGAGTCATCCAAGGCCCATTTTTACCATGTACTCCCTAACGGATGTCCCAGCTGCTGTGTAAACTTCCTCCTTTCTCATTTTCAGAGAGAGCTGGATTCTGTCTTCCTTCCTCCACTGTCCCTGGCCCCCAGCACAAGCACCACACACCTGAGCTGCTCCCACTGCCTCAGAAGAACCTTGAAGAGCTGAGTCTGGGGGACTTCCCTGGTGGCACAGTGGTTAAGAATACACCTGCCAATGCAGGGGACACTGGTTCAATCCCTGGTCTAGGAAAATCCCACGTGCCGCGGAGCAGCTAAGCCTGTGTGCCACAACTACTGAGCCTGCGCTCTAGAGCCTGCGAGCCACAACTACTGAGCCCACATGCTGCAACTACTGAAGCCCGCAAGCTCTAGGGCCCGCATGCCACAACTACTGAGCCTGCGTGCTGCAACTACTGAAGCCTGCACACCTAGAGCCTGTGCTCCGCAACAAGAGAAGCCATCGCAACGAGAAGTCCACGCACTGCAACGAGGAGTAGGCCCCTCTCGCTGCAACTAGAGAAAGCCTGCACACAGCAACGAAGACCCAACGCAGCCAAAAAATAAAATTTAAAAAATAATAAAAGGGGCTTCCCTGGTGGCGCAGTGGTTGAGGGTCCACCTGCCGATGCAGGGGACGCGGGTTCGTGCCCCAGTCCGGGAGGATCCCACATGCCGCAGAGCGGCTGGGCCCATGAGCCATGGCCACTGGGCCTGCGCATCCGGAGCCTGTGCTCCGCAACAGGAGAGGCCACAACAGTGAGAGGCCCGCGTGCCGCAAAAAAAATAATAATAAAAATAAAAAACACAGATGTTTAAAAAAATGTTTTTTAAGTAGTCACCTTCTCTTTAAAAAAAAAAAAAAAAAAGAACTTAGTCTGAGCATTAGCCACATACCTAAGTCTCTCCATGTCACAGTCCCGTTCCTCACAGCACCCCTCTGGACACTGACTTCTCCATCTCCCCCTGGCAGATAAGGTTGGTGGCAGTCAGCATCCCTTCCCATCTACTTCTGGTACGGCTTCCTGTAACTAGAGGCTGAAACCTATTTCAAAGACTCCCTTGCTGCAGGATTCTAGTTGCAAATTAAGTTCCTAAATATGAACTCAGAGAAAAAGGAAACAAGATGGAGGTCAGCCTCTTAATCTTTTGGCTGTTTGTGCTGACAAGCAAGGAGGTAGAGCATGGGTACTGATAGCATGGGTGGCTGAACCAGAATTTCAGTGTCAAGTTGCCAGCTTCATGAGTTCAAGAAGCAGCTGAATTCAAGTAGCTTCATGAATTCAAGTGGCTTCTTCATGCCTGGCTGGCCACCCCAGCTGTGTTCTTGAACTCAGCAGTTCCAGTAGCAACCTCCTGACTCCCGCTCCTGCAACCTTTAACAATTTTATAGTACTTTATATCCATGTATTAAACTCCTTTCTCCTTAAGAATATCTAGGACCATTTGTTTTCTGCACTCGACTCTGACTGATTCACTCCCCTCAAAAACGTGGCTTTCAGAGCTGACTCCTACCCTCTGTGTGGCTTAAGCCAGGCAGAGCAAGTGGGTTAATCATTTCCTCTGATTTGGCTCTGCTGTTTCAGCAGCCCGGAACTAAATTAGTCTGTTTTGGCAAGCCCATCACATTGGTGACCTGAAGCCTCCTCTTCCCCCCTCACTGGGCTTTGTCCTCACCACGTACTCCTCCACTGGGCCTTCCACAGCACTTCACATTTCTCTTTATTAACCTTTATCCGTCAGATGTGGTCCAAGGTTCAGCCTGTGAGATCTTTTGCCTCCGCCTAACCCAGGCCCACCCTCCCACATCCCACACACGAACCATCTGCCATTTACAACCACAGAGACACCAAAGGAGGGAGGTGGAGTCCAGTAGGGCCAACACTTTATGTTTCTGCTTAAGACCAGCACAACTGATAGGCTGACTTCTGGCTTCATACCTGTGCCAGAGCATGGCTGCTTTATCCCTCTTTCTTTACAAATAAAAATGCAAATGGATAGAAGGAGTGGCTATGATGTGGCCAAAATGCTCTGTCTGGAAAGCACACCTCTAGGTGATTTTCCTCCGCTTTGACTGACGGTCCAAGGCCTGGGCTGGGGGCAGTGGGATGGACAGGGTGCCCAGTTTGTGATCCTCCTCCCTGCCCACTGCCAGAGAAACCCTTCTTTTAGAGATCTTCAGCCTCATGGCTTTCGCTATCTCCATCATCCTAAGGAACAAACACAAACACATACAATAAATGGAGAGTCTCCTCAATGCAAATGCTCAGGGAGGCTTGGCAGGAGGGGGCAGCACATTCGTGCTCCAGGCCATGAAGACAGAATTCCCAAGAGAGCCACAAGGGGCAAAGCTCCCAGCAGAGAGGCAGACAAGATCCCCTCGAGAGCCATCAGGTTCCCATTTTAATGTGTTGCCATTAGAAAATATCTATATAAATGATGGAAAACCAGGTTATCTAGATCCTACTGATAACTGTGTTTACTTCTTGTAGCAAGGATTAAGCACTTGCTAGAATTTTACAGACTTCAAGTATCTGTTTCTCTTGTATGTTCAAACTCACTACTCATGAGAATGCCATCTGTGGAGTCCTCAGAATAATCCCCCTCTGGACTGCTAGAACAGTCCAGATAAGGGTGTTTTCCTAGGCTCTCCTGAAATACCATCAGGGTCCTCAGAGGTCAGACGCTCCTAAATCACTGACAAAGGCCAATATACCCCACGGTTCAGCATCCTGGGAGGCTCTGCTCCCTACTCAGTCTGCATCCCTTCTAGCAGGGCTAGAAAGGGCCTTAAAGGTTGCCACCTCTGCCAACCCTCCCAGTCAGGTCAGAGAAGCCCAAGTGTGACATCCCTGCCAAACTGCAGCTCTGCCTTGCCTTGGACAACCCCTGGCAGCTCCTTCCATCTGACTGAGCAAAGTGCTTTATGCTAAGCTGAAATTGGCGTTCTCTTATATAACTTCCACCCCTAGGTTACCCCATCGGAACCATACAGAGTCCCTCTTCCCAGAGACAGCAGTTTGGAGACTGGAGGTTGCTCAGTTACACAGGGATGGAAGGCTCAGGTTTGAAGCCCAACTATTCCCCTTCTTGGCTGCATGACCCTGGGAAAATCACTGACTTCTCTGAACCAAAGATTCCTCCACTGTTTCTTAGCGACATCACCGAGATATTATGACAGATTTGGTACTGTGCCTAGCAAAGCGAAGGCACACGGTAATATCTGGTTGCCCATCCATTCAATCAATTATTCATTCATCTGAAAACTGTCCCCAGGTCCCTCGACAGTGCCTCATGCTTTCCAGCAGTACCACAACTACATCAAGGCGCCCTAAGGGAGCTTTTTCTTCTTTTGTGCTCACCTTTTCTCACTGAGCTTCAAGTCCCTCTGTAACACCGTCAGGTCAATCTGGAAGTCGTTTATGTGCAAAGCCAGTATGATAACATAGGCGGTGATCTTTGCCTTCATAGAGTCTGAAATTAAGTTCCGCAAACTGCAAATCAGTGGCAATAAAAGAGAGGCAAAATTAAACTCCAAGATGATTTCTCCAAAAGCAAAGGAAAAACATCCAAGCCTGTTCCCTTATGCATTCAAAATGTCTTCTCGGGCTTCCCTGGTGGCGCAGTGGTTCAGAGTCCGCCTGCCGATGTGGGGGACACGGGTTCGTGCCCCGGTCCAGGAGGATCCCACGTGCCGCAGAGCGGCTAGGCCCGTGAGCCATGGCCGCTGAGCCTGCACGTCCAGAGTCTGTGCTCCACAACGGGAGAGGCCACAACACTGAGAGGCCTGCGTATCACAAAAAAATAAAAAGTCTTCTCATCCCAGGGAGAAGAAAAGGAATTAGAGCAACATCCCTTGTCCTGTTGTGCTGCCCAAGCCTTCATGCACAATGGAGCGGTGAGCCAATGCCAGTGTCCCTCCAAGCGGACAGAAAAGGCCGCACCTTCCCCAGGCACAGTCAGAGCCTCGCACTGGCGAGGACCCTCCCCATCCTCCCGGCCTGTTCAGCAGGGCTGCTGGGAACAGTCATCCCAAACTCAGCTGCCGATGATTCTTCCAAGCACACTCAGAGCAGGACACACACTGCAAGCAAGCGGCAGGAAGGAAGCCCAGGTGTGCTGCTTGGGGTGCTGTCCTCAAAGTCATCCCACTGGCCTGCCCTTTCCTGCAACACTGCCTCTCCATACAACATTAGGACATTAGGCAGGGGTCCTTGGAAGAAGCGTGTGACATGAAGTCTTTGTTACAGGACTTCCCAGAGCCTTTAACATGAGCTTCTCCCAAAGGGACAGAGTCTGTACTACAGTGTTGCCTAAACTCACTTGACCCCAGGAGCCCTCCAAATGGCAGTGCTCTCTTCAGCATAGTGTCTCCGTGAATACAGACTGCAATCCAAGCCCCCCTCCCCACTCTCACCACCCTCCCTGTCCTGCTTTCTCCTTTACAGGCAGAAGCCGAGAAATCAAGCCCCCTGACCTGCCATTGTTGTAGATCAAGCAGGTAAAGTGCTTCAGCAGTTTGGTGTTAATGATGTGGGGAACTCCAGGTCCCAGGGCACCTACAACACAAAATAGAGTCTGATCGTTTTCTTTCAAAACTCTCAGGACACACCTCACCTATGAGCTGGGAAAAGCAGACAACAGTTGGGCCACTGGAATAAACAGAGGCATGTGGGAAGAGAAGAAGGGGCTTGTGAAACAGAACAGCCACTTTCAAATGGACACGTGCTCAGGTATGCTTCAGCCTGCAGACCATACGTGCACAAGAGATGTTCATGACAGGGCAGTGACAGGAAAGAAAAGCAGACTCCAGTGAGGCCTAAAGATAGAGAGTTCAAAAGATGTTAGAAAGCAAAACAGATTGTGGAGAAAGCCCAGGGAGAGGGAAAGGAAGGGAGGTTGGAATGTGAAAATAAGAATTAAGCAAATAGTGAAAACCATGAGTACAGGCATAGCTCAGAGACATTGCAGGTTTGGTTCCAGACCACCGCAATAAAGTGAGTCACGTGAACTTTTTGGTTTCCCAGTGCATATAAGTTATGTTTATGGTATACTGTAGTCTATTAAGTATGCAATAGTATCATGTCTAAAAAAAAGTGTCCAATAATTAATTAAAAATGAAAATTAAAAAACAATGTCCAGAGGAAACTTGCACAAGCCTCTTAGATAGCCTAATCCACCAGAGGGCAGACAGCAGAAGCAAGAACTACAATCCTGCAGCCTGTGGAACAAAAACCACATTCACAGAAAGACAAACAAGATGAAAAGGCAGAGGGCTATGTACCAGATGAAGGAAGAAGATAAAACCCCAGAAAAACAACTAAATGAAGTGGAGATAGGCAATCTTCTAGAAAAAGAATTCAGAATAATGATAGTGAAGATGATCCAGGACCTCGGAAAATGAATGGAGGCAAAGATCAAGAAGATACAAGAAATGTTTAACAAAGACCTAGAAGGATTAAAAAACAAACTAACAGATGAACAATACAATAACTGAAGTGAAAACTACACTAGAAGGAATCAATAGCAGAATAACTGAGGCAGAAGAACGGATAAGTGACCTGGAAGACAGAATGGTGCAATTCACTGCTGCAGAACAGAATAAAGAAAAAAGAATGAAAAGAAATGAAGACAGCCTAAGAGACCTCTGGGACAACATTAAACGCAACAACATTCGCATTATAGGGGTTCCAGAAGGAGAAGAGAGAGAGGAAGGACACGAGAAAATATGTGAAGAGATTATAGTCGAAAACTTCCCTAGCATGGGAAAGGAAATAGCCACCCAAGTCCAGGAAGCACAGAGAGTCCCATACAGGATAAACCCAAGGAGAAACACGCCGAGACACACAGTAATCAAACTGGCAAAAATTAAAGACAAAGAAAAATTACTGAAAGCAACAAGGGAAAAATGACAAATAACATACAAGGGAACTCCTATAAGGTTAACAGCTGATTTCTCAGCAGAAACTCTACAAGCCAGAAGGGACTGGCAGGACATATTTAAAGTGATGAAAGGGAAGAACCTACAACCAAGATTACTCTACCCAGCAAGGATCTCATTTAGATTTGATGGAGAAATTAAAACCTTTACAGACAAGCAAAAGCTGAGAGAGTTCAGCACCACCAAACCAGCTTTACAACAACTGCTAAAGGAACTTTTCTAGGCAAGAAACACAAGAGAAGGAAAAGACCTACAATAACGAACCCAAAACAATTAAGAAAATGGGAATAGGAACATACATATCGATAATTGCCTTAAATGTAAATGGACTAAATGCTCCCACCAAAAGACACAGATTGGCTGAATGGATACAAAAACAAGACCCATATATATGCTGTCTACAAGAGACCCACTTCAGACCTAGAGACACAAACAGACTGAAAGTAAGGGGATGGAAAAAGATATTCCATGCAAATGGAAATCAAAAGAAAGCTGGAGTAGCAATTCTCATATCAGACAAAATAAACTTTAAAATAAAGACTATTAGAAGAGACAAAGAAGGACACTACATAATGATCAAGGGATCGATCCAAGAAGAAGATATAACAATTGTAAATATTTATGTACCCAAATTAGGAGCACCTCAATACATAAGGCAAATACTAACAGCCATAAAAGGGGAAATCAACAGTAACACATTCAGAGTAGGGGACTTTAACACCCCACTTTCACCAATGGATAGATCATCCAAAATGAAAATAAATAAGGAAACACAAGCTTTAAATGATACATTAAACAAGATGGACTTCATTGATATTTATAGGACACTCCATCCAAAAACAACAGAATACACATTTTTCTCAAGTGCTCATGGAACATTCTCCAGGATAGATCATATCTTGGGTCACAAATCAAGCCTTGGGAAATTTAAGAAAATTGAAATTGTATTAAGTATCTTTTCCGACCACAACACCATGAGACTAGATATCAATTACAGGAAAAGATCTGTAAAAAATACAAACACATGGAGGCTAAACAATACACTACTTAATAACAAAGTGATCACTGAAGAAATCAAAGAGGAAATCAAAAAATACCTAGAAACAAATGACAATGGAGACACGACGACCCAAAACCTATGGGATGCAGCAAAAGCAGTTCTAAGAGGGAAGTTTATAGCAATACAAGCCCACCTTAAGAAACAGGAAACATCTCGAATAAACAACCTAACCTTGCACCTAAAGCAATTAAAAAAAGAACCAAAAAACCCCAAAGTTAGCAGAAGGAAAAAAATCATAAAAATCAGTTCAGAAATAAATGAAAAAGAAACGAAGGAAACAATAGCAAAGATCAATAAAACTAGGAGCTGGTTCTTTGAGAAGATAAACAAAATAGATAAACCATTAGCCAGACTCATCAAGAAAAAAAGGGAGAAGACTCAATACAATTAGAAATGAAAAAGGAGAAGTAACAACTGACACTGCAGAAATACAAAAGATCACAGGAGATTACTACAAGCAACTCTATGCCAATAAAATGGACAATGTGGAAGAAATGGACAAATTCTTAGAAATGCAAAACCTGCCAAGACTGAATCAGGAAGAAATAGAAAATATGAACAGACCAATCACAAGCACTGAAATTGAAACTGTGATTAAAAATCTTCCAACAGGGCTTCCCTGGTGGCACAGTGGTTGAGAGTCCGCCTGCCGACGCAGGGGACACGGGTTCGTGCCCCGGTCCGGGAAGATCCCACATGCTGCGGAGCGGCTGGGCCCATGAGCCATGGCCGCAGAGCCTGCATGTCCGGAGCCTGTGCTCCACAACAGGAGAAGCCACAACAGTGAGAGACCCGCCTACCGCAAAAAAAAAAAAAAAAGAAAAGAAAAATCTTCCAACAAACAAAAGCCCAGGACCAGACGGCTTCACAGGCGAATTCTATCAAACATTTAGAGAAGACCTAACACCTATCCTTCTCAAACTCTTCCAAAATATAGCAGAGGGAGGAACACTCCCAAATTCATTCTACGAGGCCACCATCACCTTGATACCAAAACCAGACAAGGATGTCACAAAGAAAGAAAACTACAGGCCAATATCACTAATGAACATAGATGCAAAAATCCTCAACAAAATACTAGCAAACAGAATCCAACAGCACATTTAAAGGATCATACACCATGATCAAGTGGGGTTTATTCCAGGAATGCAAGGATTCTTCAATATATGCAAATCAATCAATGTGATAAACCATATTAACAAATTGAAGGAGAAAAACCGTATGATCATCTCAATAGATGCAAAGAAAGCTTTTGACAAAATTCAACACCCATTTATGATAAAAACCCTGCAGAAAGTAGGCCTAGAGGGAACTTTCCTCAACATAATAAAGGCCATATATGACAAACCCACAGCCAACATCTTCCTCAATGGTGAAAAACTGAAAGCATTTCCACTAAGATCAGGAACAAGACAAGGTTGCCCACTCTCACCACTCTTATTCAATATAGTTTTGGAAGTTTTAGCCACAGCAATCAGAGAAGAAAAGGAAATAAAAGGAATCCAAATCAGAAAAGAAGAAGTAAAGCTGTCACTGTTTGCAGATGACATGATACTATACATAGAGAATCCTAAAGATGCTGCCAGAAAACTACTAGAGCTAATCAACGAATTTGGTAAAGTTGCAGGATACAAAATTAATGCACAGAAATCTCTTGTATTCCTATACACTAATGATGAAAACTCTGAAAGTGAAATCAAGAAAACACTCCCATTTACCACTGCAACAAAAAGAATGAAATAGCTAGGAATAAACCTACCTAAGGAGACAAAAGACGTGTATGCAGAAAATTATAAGACACTGATGAAAGAAATTAAAGATGATACAAATAGATGGAGAGATATACCATGTTCTTGGATTGGAAGAATCAACATTGTGAAAATGACTCTACTACCCAAAGCAATCTACAGATTCAATGCAATCCCTATCAAACTACCACTGGCATTTTTCACAGAACTAGAACAAAAAATTTCACAATCTGTATGGAAACACAAAAGACCCCGAATAGCCAAAGCAATCTTGAGAACAAAAAACGGAGCTGGAAGAATCAGGCTCCCTGACTTCAGACTATACTACAAGGCTACAGTAATCAAGACAGTATGTTACTGGCACAAAAACAGAAATATAGATCAATGGAACAGGATAGAAAGCCCAGAGATAAACCCATGCACATATGGTCACCTTATCTTTGGTAAAGGAGGCAGGAATGTACACTGGAGAAAGGACGGCCTCTTCAATAAGTGGTGCTGGGAAAACTGGACAGGTACATGTAAAAGTATGAGATTAGATCACTCCCTAACACCATATACAAAAATAAGCTCAAAATGGATTAAAGACCTAAATGTAAGGCCAGAAACTATCAAACTCTTAGAGGAAAACATGGGCAGAACACTCTATGACATAAGTCACAGCAAGATCCTTTTTGACCCACTTCGTAGAGAAATGGAAATAAAAATAAACAAATGGGACCTAATGAAACTTCAAAGCTTCTGCACAGCAAAGGAAACCATAAACAAGACCAAAAGACAACCCTCAGAATGGGAGAAAATATTTGCAAATGAAGCAACTGACAAAGGATTAATTTCCAAAATTTACAAGCAGCTCATGCAGCTCAATAACAAAAAACAAACAACCCAATCCAAAAATGCGCCGAAGACCTAAATAGACACTTCTCCAAAGAAGATATACAGACTGCCGACAAACACATGAAAGAATGCTCAACATCATTAATCATTAGAGAAATGCAAATCAAAACTACAATGAGATATCATCTCACACCAATCAGAATGGCCATCATCAAAAAATCTAGAAACAATAAATGCTGGAGAGGGTGTGGAGAAAAGGGAACACTCCTGCACTGCTGGTGGGAATGTGAATTGGTACAGCCACTATGGAGAACAGTTATGGAGGTTCCTTAAAAAACTACAAATAGAACTACCATATGACCCAGCAATCCCACTAATGGGCATATACCCTGAGAAAACCATAATTCAAAAAGAGTCATGTACCAAAATGTTCATTGCAGCTCTATTTACGATAGCCCGGAGATGAAGACAACCTAAGTGCCCATCATCGGATGAATGGATAAAGAAGATGTGGCACATATATACAATGGAATATTACTCAGCCACAAAAAGAAACGAAATTGAGCTATTTGTAATAAGGTGGATGGACCTAGAGTCTGTCATACAGAGTGAAGTAAGTCAGAAAGAGAAAGACAAATACCGTATGCTAACACATATATATGGAATTTAAGGGAAAAAAATGTCATGAAGAACCCAGGGGTAAGACAGGAACAAAGACACAGACCTACTGGAGAACAGACTTGAGGATATGGGGAGGGGGAAGGGTGACCTGTGACAAAGTGAGAGAGAGGCATGGACATATAGACACTAACAAAGGTAAGGTAGATAGCTAGTGGGAAGCAGCCGCATAGCACAGGGATATCAGCTCGGTGCTCTGTGACCGCCTGGAGGGGCGGGATACGGAGGGTGGGAAGGAGGGAGACGCAAGAGGGAAGAGATATGGGAACATATGTATATGTATAACTGATTCACTTTGTTATAAAGCAGAAACTAACACACCATTGTAAAGCAATTATATCCCAATAAAGATGTTAAAAAATAAATAAATATATAGGCACCCAACATAAGATTACCTCAATACATAAGGCAACTGCTAACAGCTATAAAAGAGGAAATCGACAGTAATACAATAATAGTGGGGGACTTTAACACCTCACTTACACGAGTGGACAGATCACCCAAAGAGAGAATTACTAAGGAAACACAAGCTTTAAACGAGACAGTAGACCAGATTTAATTGATATTTATAGGACATTCCATCCAAGAAACAGATTACACTTTCTTCTTAAGTGCGCACGGAACATTCTCCAGGATAGATCACATCTTGGGTCACAAATCAAGCCTCAGTAAATTTAAGAAAACTGAAATCATATCAAGCATCTTTTCTGACCACAATGCTATGAGATTAGAAATCAATTTACAGGGGAAAAAATGTAAAAAACACAAACACATGGAGGCTAAACAATACGTTACTAAATAACCAACAGATCATGAAGAAATCAAAGAGGAAATCAAAAAATATCTAGAGACAAATGACAATGAAAACATGACAATCCAAAACCTATGGGATGCAGCAAAAGCAGTTCTAATAGGCAAGTTTATAGCTATTACAAGCCTACCTCAAGAAACAAGAAAAATCTCAAACAATCTAACCTTACATCTAAAGGAACTAGAGAAAGAAGAACAAACAAAACCCAAAGTTAGCAGAAGGAAAGAAATCATAAAGATCAGAGCAGAAATAAATGAAATAGAAACAAAGAAAACAATAGCAAAGATCAATAAAACTAAAAGCTGGTTCTTTGAGAAGATAAACAAAATTGATAAAACCATTAGTCAAATTCATCAAGAAACAGAGGGAGAGGACTCAAATCAATAAAATTAGAAATGAAAAAGGAGAAGTTACAATAGACACTGCAGAAATACAAAGCATCCTAAGAGACTACTACAAGCAACTCTATGCCAGTAAAATGGACAACCTGGAAGAAGTGGACAAATTCTTAGAAAAGTATAACGTTCCAAGACTGAACCAGGAAGAAACAGAAAATATGAACAGACAAATCACAAGTAATGAAATTGAAACTGTGATTTAAAATCTTCCAGCAAACAAAAGTCCAGGACCAGATGGCTTCACAGGTGAATTCTATCAAACATTTAGAGAAAAGCTAACACCCATCCTTCTCAAACTCTTCCAAAAAATTGCAGAAGAAGGAACACTCCCAAACTCATTTTATGAGGCCACCATCACCCTGATAGCAAAACCAGACAAACCAGACAAAAAAAGAAAATTACAGACCAACATCACTGATGAAGATAGATGCAAAAATCCTCAATAAAATACTAGCAAACAGAATCCAACAACACATTAAAATGATCATACA
Organism: Globicephala melas; assembly: GCF_963455315.2. Taxonomy (NCBI): domain Eukaryota; kingdom Metazoa; phylum Chordata; class Mammalia; order Artiodactyla; family Delphinidae; genus Globicephala; species Globicephala melas. Next base: position 35,624,284 of record NC_083319.1, read on the forward strand.
CCATGATCAAGTAGGATTTATCCCAGGGATGCAAGAATTCTTCAATATACGCAAATCAGTCAATATGATACACCATATTAACAAGTTGAAGAATAAAAACCATCTGATAAAAAAAGTCCATATCTTAATTAAAAAATACTTTACTGCTAAAAAATGCTAACCATCATCTGAACCTTCAGCGAGTCATAGTAGTGACATCAAAGATCACTGACCACAGACCATCATAATAAATATAACAATGAAAAAGTTTAAAGTATTGTGAGAATTATCGAAACCTGACAAAGAGACACAAAAGTGAGCAGATGCTCTTGGAAAAATGATGCCAACAGACCTGCTGAACACAGGGTTGCCACAAACCTTCAATTTGTAAAAAACACAATATCTACGAAGGACGATAAAGTGAAGCACAATAGAACGAGGTGTGTCTGTACAGACCCTTAGGTGCCCAATCACAGGAACATGACTGCATGCACCTATGCCTAAAACCACAGGTGTCTCCCTCTGGGTTTCCGACTCTGGATGGATGTGCGTGTGTGGCAGCCACCCATGCCCTGGCGATCAGTGGCATGGGTTACCAGCAGAAACTGACTTCTTTCCCAGTCAGAAATGGCTGACACAACAACGTGCCACAAGCCTTCACAAGCAAGGCCAATTTTTCTCCCCATATAACTCTTTGTCTAACTGTCCCTTAAAACGTTCATTTGATTTGACTGGATATTCAACTTTGCCTAACACAGAAGTAGTGAACGTTAGCTCTGAGCAATCGTATAATCCAACCCGACCCTATTTTCCAAGGAAAGGGCTTGGCAAGTTCTCTCAGCATGTCAGCAGTACCAATCAGAATCCCACTGTTACACAGTTATAAATAAAGACATGGAAAGACATGTCCATTTCCTCTCTCACTAGAGCTAGTCTAAGAATTATAGACAAATAACAGACTGAAAATAATTAGAATAAAATGTCTGTCATGATATGTGCACCCCAAAGTTCACAGCACTATTTACAACAGCCAGGACATGGAAGCAACATAAGTGTCCATCAACAGATGAATGGATAAAGAAGATGTGGTATACATATATACAATGGAATATTACTCAGCCATAAAATAGAATGAAATAATGCCATTTGCAGCAACATGGATGGACCTAGAGATTCCCATACTAAGTGAAGTCAGACAGAGGAAGACAAATACCATATGCTATCACTTATATGTGGAATCTAAAAACATGATACAAATGAACTTATTTACCAAACAGAAACAGACTCACAGACATAGAAAACAAACTTATGGTTACCAAAGGGGAAAGGGGGGGAGGGAGGGATAAATTAGGAGTTTGGGACTAACAGATACACACTACTATATATAAAATAAACAACAAGGACCTAGTGTCCTTGTTGTTGTTCCTTGCACAAGGAACTTTATTCAGTATCTTGTAATAACCTATAATGGAACAGAATCTGAAAAAGAACATATATATGTATAAATATATATGTAACTGAATCACTTTGCTGTACACCTGAAACTAACAACATAAATCAACTATACTTCAATTTTTAAAAAAATGTCTAGCATGGACTTACGTTTCCGCTTAATCACTTTCTGTGCTCGAAATCTGATGAGAGTGTCCAGAAACCATATGCACCGGGCCTGGTGGTCTCGGCTCTCCTCACTTGATGGCAAAGACTTCAAAGACTTCAACGCTTCTATGACAAAGGAGCAGTGACTAAAACAAGGGAGGGAAAAGGAGAAATGTGTTAAGACCGGCTCTGTCAGGAGCCATTCACTCCTTCACAATGAAAACAGCAGGCCCCCCTCACACCTGGTACACAGTCAACAGCTGAGGAACAGCCATCCAACCAGCCCCTTATAATAGGAGGAGCATGATTTAATGCAGGGACAGTAAAGGTCTAGATAACAAATATTATACATTTTGTGGGCAACATGGTCACTGCCACTGTAATGCAAAGGCAGCCATTGATAACATATAAATAAATGACTGAAGCTACGTTACAATAAAACTTTATTCACAGGCAGTGGGCCAGACTCGGCACTCGGGCCATAGTGGGCCCAATCCTGATGTGGCGGTCTGGAGCACAGCCTCTCAACTATCTGGGTTTGAATCCCCATTCTGCCATGCAGTGGCTTGGACAAGCTTCTGAACATCTCTGCCTTGGTTTCTTCACCTGTAAATTAAGGCCAATGATAGTACCCTTGTCCTACGGGTTTTTGTGGATTAAATGAGACAAGGAAAGCAGTGCTTGGCACATGTAGGAGCTCCAGCAATGTTGGCTATTATTTTTACATACTGTTGTTCTACCACTGTCAGGATCATGAACTCGCAGCGATAAAAGGCTCTTCAAGATCATCTTGTATCGGCCTCATTTTACTTATAGGAAAACTGAGGCTCAGACAGGGGAAGATCACACAGTCCATGAGGCAGATGGGGACTCGGTTCTCCAGACTCCCAGCCCAGAACTCATTCCTGCACCTGCCCCTGAGCCACAATCACATTAACGCAACGAAGAACCAGTAAAGAGCACTTCTTTGGAGAGAGGGAAAAACATGTATTTTCCAAGACTGGATTTCACTGAGCAGTAAAATTTCCAAACGAAAATTGGGGGAATTAACCTAGGGTTGACAACTTTTTATTTTCTCAAGATAAAATTATTAAAAGAAAAAACTCAAAAGCAAAAAAAACCTATCATTAAAAAAAAAAAGGTGTTTTAAAAGCCAAAAAGTGGGGGAGGGGTGGAGGGAGGAGAGGAAATCATCTCTGATTTAAAATATACTATATTTAAAATACATAATTTAACTTTCACTCAGCACATCACCACAGATAAACCATCACTTCAGCTGGCACCTACTCCCAGGCCAGCACTTGGGCCCCACCAGTGACAATCGGCAACAACATAACATTGGCTGGGGGTGGGGGTGGGACCGATACAGGTCAGCTCCAGTTCCCAGCCCTAGACTACAAGGCCTCACCACCCTCTGCCCAGTCACAGGTTCCACATACTCAGAGGCCAATTCTCTCCCTTGAAAGCCACCCAAAGCCTTGGGACAACAGGCCTGGGAGCTCAACCATTTGAGAAAACACTAGCTTGCTCATGTTCAAATGCTGAACAGACGTATATTCTCACTAACACCCAAGGTCTGCTTCATGTCTGACTACTGTTGTATCCCAACATCACTCCCGAGACACTCCATCTGCCCAATTCGGGTACCTGTTCTCTTCAATCATCTTCAGTATTTCTTCTGAGGTGACATTCCTGAAAGCTTCAGAAGGGCTCTGAAGAGCGTCATACTCCGCAGGGGAAAGAACTAGTTATAGGTCAAGAACAAAAATGGAAACATCCAACTAGCTAGATCATCTTATATCGGCCACACTTTACAGATGGGAAAATTTGAGGCTTAGAGAGGGGAAGATCACACAGTATGTCCGGGCAGAGCTTCAGGACTCAGTTCTCCAGACTCCCAGCCCAGAGCTCATTGCCTGCCTGGGCTTTCTGCCTTCTCTTATCACAAAGCCACTGCAGGCACTTTCCATCTGAATAGAACCACAAGTACGGAAACTCTACATTCCAACCCTTCTTTATACAACCAGTCTGCCCTAGACTTTGGGCACTGGCCAACTTAAAAGTCGTATTTTGACTCTTCACGGAAGGTGACCCCCCACAGGGCCGAACCGTGGGCATTCTGCATTTTGCTGAGGGATGGGTTTGAATTACAAGGCCTGAGAGGCCTCTGCTGCAGCAGGTGCCTCAGCTAGTGAGGGAGCCTCGCTGACTTCCCAGCAATAGCGCTGGGGCAACTGCAGGAGTCTGGGGCGAGCTTCTATGAGTATCACAGGACCACTGACACCCTCAGAGAGCCTGGCCATGCCACTCCTGTGCGCATATCCCAACCTGGGAAATGAGGTGGCATTTCTCCCACAAGAAGGATACGGTCTTCAAATTTATACACGTCTTCAGGCTTGGCGGCATCAGCGTGGCAGGGAGGGAGGTAGAGGGAGTCATCCTGCAAGTCATCGTGGATGGCGTCACTGACCAGGGCTTTTCAATGAAGGAAGAGTCAGTGTCAGTGTCACCCTGCTCGGCTTCAAGTTCCCCAACACTCTGCAACCCGTGCACTCAAGATCATCGTCGCCCAGAACCCCCTCATCTGAACTTCACATATTGTCAGTGAAAAAGAAAAATCAAATTATAAAGCTAACTATCACACAGGAATAACCATGTAAAAATTAAGTATGCACACAGACAAGAACAGAGAGGAAAACAGGAAAATTGTAATAGTTGGTCTTGTAGAATGATGGGAAAATGGGTGAATTATTTTTTTTTAAATGTCCTTTAGTAGCTGTGAACTGAACAAAAAAAATTGAAAAATTTACTTAGACATTAAAGTATATCTTTGACTAAATGGAGACATGTTTCTATGTTCCTGGATGGGAAAACATAATATTATAAAGATGCTGATTCTCCCCATATTAATCCCAATTGGATTTTGAGAGAACTTGACAAAATAATTCTTAAGATCACCTGGGAAAAAAAGCATGCTACAGGACTTCCCTGGTGGTGCAGTGGTTAAGAATTCGCCTGCCAATGCAGGGGACACGGGTTCGAGCCGTGGTCTAGGAAGTTCCCACATGCCGTGGAGCAACTAAGCCCGTGCGCCACAACTACTGAGCCTGCGCACCCTAGAGCCCGTGCTCCGCAACGAGAAGCCACCGCAATGAGAAGCCCACTCACCGCAACGAAGATTAGCCCCTGATCACCACAACTAGAGAAAGCCCGCGTGAAGCAACAAAGACCCAATGCAGCCATAAATAAATAAATAAATAAATAAACAAACAAATAAATAAGCATGCTACAATAACCAGTACATTTGTGAAAAATAAGGATGGAGGATAAATTTGCCCTATCAGACAACAAACTGGAAGGTGAGGCTACTACAATCAAAAGGACCTGATGCTGCTACAAGAATAGCCAGTCAGAATGATGAGCGAGAACACAATTAAGAATGTGGTAAAATGATACAGATGATTTTTTAAATCATTTTTTACAAAAGGAAAGGATGGAGTTGGGGACAACTGGCTAATCATTTGGAAAATATAAAATTAGGTTTGTACCATAGACCAAAAAAAAAAAATAATCATTAAATTGTAAATGTAAAAAGTTAAACTGTGAAAGTACTGAAAGATAACATAGGAAAATACATAATCATCGGGTATGAAAAGATTTTCTAAAACTTATTAAAATTCCATTTGAATAGAAAAACTGCTCTCATATATAACTTTCTCTTATGTTCCTATAATGCATTTGAACAATAAACACATTACACATTTTAAATAATACAATTTAATACTCAAGCTGCTTAAGAATTTAGGAAAAGAAAAAGATCCAGTGACCCCAAAGTGTCTCTAGAGGCTCGTTCATCATCATCACATCAGCCTTTTTGACGAAAACCTCCCTGTAACTCACAGAGACATGAGGCCATCTCCCTCCTCTGTGCCCTGCAGGCTGTAGCCCTGGCACCAAGGACACAGAGGGCACATAACCGTTCCCATGTCTGTCTCCTCTACTCGACTGTGAGCTCACTGAGAGCAGGCCATGTCAGATGTTTCTTATGATTTCTAGAGTCTGTTCCTAAGAAGGCCCTCAGGGAGAAGCAGGAAGGAATCCAGCCCTAACTCCCATCATTTCTATCTGTGGGGTGGGTGAAAGATCTCAAGAGAAGGGAAAGCTGTTTCCACCAGCAGCCTCTTACCCCAAGTTCCAGCTGCTTACCAGTCACACCCTTTGTATCAATTATACTCTCTGCAGCTTTAGCCACTGCACTATTCAAAGATTCACTGCCAACTTTGTTCATTCTCCTGGAGTTCAGAGCCCGCTTCTGTTTGGTGGTACCAAAGGCTTCAATGCAAGAATCCATCTGTGCAAAAGACAAATTTGGTCACTGGGAACGGGCTGAGCACTGCTACTCCTAGCTGTGTCACTACGGGTAAACAGCCTCTCTGAGCCATTAATACCACTTCCGTAAATTGGGCTGACTCATACCTAACTACCTCATAGGCTTGTTTTAAGAACCAAAAGATATTAAGAGATTTGAAGTACTTGCTTTATAAACTGTAATGAGCTATTTATAAATCAACAGTGTTTTCACCTGTAAAAAAGACTACAATTAGGGTTGGTAAATCTGGGGCACACAGCTTATGGGTTTTCTAATCCTACACGGAAAACAGACATTACTAATAGATCGCTCACTCTCCCTCTGAGCCTGAAGACAGCTTCACTCCCTTCCAGGCAGCACTGGAGATTCAATCAGTTTGCCATCCTGGGGTGAGATGAGCTTTGTAGGAAGCTTCTACATTGAAAATCCTAAAGTTTACTTTGTCTTGATGTGAAGTTTCCAGGCTTCCAATATTTTCTGAAACTTGGATTAAATCCTGAAAATAAGTGTTATTCTACAGCCCAGAAAACCAGTTCCAGACACTGGCACAGAGCTGTGTATAGCTGCCCCAGAGAGGAGGTCTGCAGTCTGTGACGCCAAGGAGGCCTGTGCAGGTAGGAATTGTCCAGAGAACCACAGACTGAATGAGCTGAGAGCAGCTAGGGAGACCCCTGTGTTCAACCAGCTCATTTTACTGATGGAGAAACCCAAGGCCTGGAAGGAACTCACTTTAGGTCTCACATCTTAGTTCTGTCATACTTACCTTTTCTCTAAAAGATTTGGTGTGACTCTCTAGTGTTGATTCACTCTGAACTGATTCATCTACAAAACACAAAACAAAAACAAAGAAAAACAAGCAAACTGTAAGGCCTACAGACCATAATAGTGTTTAATATTTGTTTAACAGTTAATCTAAGAAAAACAGATTTCTTTAGTACAGGGCTTTCCAGAGCTTAACATGTGTATACTGTGAATATTTAATATGAAGCTTCAGTATACAGTTAGAGGATTTGGAGAATAAATTAGAGTCAAGTGAAGGGGTCATCGGATCCAAGCCCTTCATTTCACAAATAAGGAAACATGAGGCCTCCAGGTGAAATGACTTGCCCCAGGCAATGCAGAGATGGGATTAGAAAAAAAGTCCTCTGCTCCTCCCAGTATACAGTTCTGCCCTCCTTGTAAAAGACCTAAGGAGGAGGGATCAAGAGGGGGACCTGGAGCTCACCTCCCCCGACAAATATATCAAAAATACATCTACATGTGGAACAATTCTCACAGAAAACTAACTGGAAACCTGCAGAAGAATTCCTATACAACCAAAGCGCACTGATGTGTATAAAATGGATGACTAATAAGAACCTGCCATATAAAAAAAAAGTTAAATTAAAAAAAAAAAAAAAGAAAGATTTCCACGTAACCAGGTAGTAGGGTTGGGACCACCCCCCGCCCCGCCCTGAGAGGGATCTGAAAGGAAGAGAAGGTCTGCATGGGCTCACTCCATACCACAGCTTGGTGCAGGATCTGGGCCAACCAGCCCCTGGAAGAAGACTGGGTCTAGCAGCTGGGGAGCAGCCCCTGCCCCTGACAGGGAGGTGACAGCCATGGGGCAGAAAGGAAGGACCACCTCACACCCTCCTTGGGCGTTAGACCCCCAACACCAACCACACCCCATATCAAGGTAATAGCGGCCACCACACCCTGAGGACATTCCATTGTGTGTGTATGTAAAATTGTTCATTAATTTCTTAAACACATTTTTGTTTTTATAGGTAAAAAAGTTGTAAATATTGGTTTATTCTAGCCATTATACATATATACACAATGGAATACTACCCAGCCATAAAAAAAAGAATGAAATTTTGCCATTTGAAACAAAATGGATGGACCTGGAGGGCACTACGCATAGTGAAGTCAGACAGAGAAAGACAAATACTGTATGCTATCATTTATATGTGCAATCTAGAAAATAAAACAAACTAGTGAATATTACAAAAAAGAGCAGATTCACAGAAAGAGCAAACTAGTGGTTACCAGTGAGGAGAAAGAGAAAGGAGGAGGGGCAATATAAAGGTAGGAGAGTAAGAGGTACAAATTATTATGGATAAAATAAGCTACAAGGATATACTGTATAACACAGGGAATACAGCCAATATTTTATAATAACTGTAAATGGAAAATAACCTTTAAAAACTGTATAAAAATAATTTAATTAGAAAACTTTTTTTTTAATACCAATGAATGTATATACAAAACAGAAACAGACTCACAGGGCTTCCCTGGTGGCTCAGTGGTTAAGAATCTGCCTGCCAGTGCAGGGGACACAGGTTTGAGCCCTGATCCGGGAAGATCCCACATGCCACGGAGCAACTAAGCCCATGCGCCACAACTACTGAGCCTGTGCTCTAGAGCCTGTGAGCCACAACTACTGAGCCCGTGTGCCACAACTACTGAAGCCTGCACGCCTAGAGCCCATGCTCTGCAACAAGAGCAGCCCCCGCTCACCACAACTAGAGAAAGTTCACATGCAGCAACAAAGACCCAATGCAGCCAAAAATAAATTTAAATAAATTAAAAAAAAACAAAACAGACTCACAGACATAGAAAACAAACTTATGGTTACTAAGGGTGTGGGGGAGGTACAAATAAGGAGTATGGAAGTAACAGATACAAACTACTATACATAAAACAGATAAGCAACAAGGATGTACTGTATAGTACAGGGAATTGTACCCAATAGCTTGTAATAAGCTATAATGGAATATAATCTGCCAAAAAAATATATATATATCATATGCCATACACCTGAAACAAAATACTGTAAATCAACTATACTTCAATTTTTTTTAAAACTTAAAAAAAAATTTTTTTCAAGACCTAAAAGCAAGGCATAAACATGAGGTATGTATTATTTACATGAAGCTCTGTAATCTCCCACAGAGTATTCACGTAAGGGGCAATATAATCTAGTGGACAGAAGCACAAGCTCTGGAGTGACGGTGCCACATTTAAATCCCAGGTCTCTCATATACGCCAGCAGTAGGATCCTGCCATTTAGCCTCTGGGCCAGGTTCATCATTGATTAAACAAAAGGAATACAATACCTACCCCACAGGGTTGTTATGTGAAGTAAATGACGTAGTGCATTGAAAGTGCTTAGAACAGTGCCCAGAGCATAGTAAGAACCCAATAAATGCTGTGCGTATTTCTGATATATGCTGGTTAGAATTAACCAATATTTACAAATTTTTTACTTGTAAAAACAAAAACGTGTTTAATCAACAAATTAATGAACAATTTTCTTTGCCTCCTCAGAAGACAGAAGAGCGTTTGGAGGATAACTTATATGCAGTTATATTTGTTTGCAAAGCAGGGAATTCTTAACCTACAGACTATGGACCCCTAGGAAATTCACAGCTAGGCTTTGGGATGCAAGAGCCCTTTAAAATTATATGCAAAATCTCATATTTTTTGTAAATTACGTATATTTCTAGGAGGTAGGTCCAGGTCCTTATGAGATTCTCAAAAGGGCTGAGACCACTGCTTTGAGAGAGTGAAGTTATTAGAACTAATGCCTCTGAAGGTATCGAGCAGATTCACAATGATCCTAATGATCCTTATCTAACTCCCTCCCCTACCATGGTTCTCAGTATTTAAGATTTAGGAACAGGAGCCCCTTGAGTTTGACCCTCTTATCTATCATTTTGGAAGACCCCACTCTAGCCCTGAACATTCTAAAATGCCAAATTGGAGAAGTACTATAACTTCTCCCAGTGGATTAGAGAGAAAATGGATCTCTTCCCAAATTAGAAAGTGTAGAGACTTTGCATCGACCTGGAAGTTACTGTCCAACCTATAAGCAACTTCTATCATCTACCAGAGATTCTAAAACCTCTACTCCAGGGCTTCCCTGGTGGCGCAGTGGTTAAGAATCCGCCTGCCAATGCAGGGGACACGGGTTCGAGCCCTGGTCCAGGAAGATTCCACATGCTGCAAAGCAACATGTGCCACAAGCCCGTGTGCCACAACTACTGAACCCACAACTACTGAAGCCCATGCTCCGCAACAAGAAGCCACCGCAATGAGAAGCCTGCACACCTCAACGAAGAGTAGCCCCCACTCGCCACAACTAGAGAAAGCCTGCACGCAGCAACGAAGACCGAACATAGCCAAAAATAAATAAATTAAATTAAAAAAAATTTTGTTAAACCTCTACCCCAACTAGAACAATTAAAAATTAAGAAAGGCCCTCGATGGAAAAGAGTATCATATATGCCCTCCAATACTCTGCTCAGATCAGTGCTCAACTTGCTTTAACTAAGATTAGTTTCCTGATCTTAAGTCTGTAAACACTGTAGGGACAGGATCTGTGTCTGTTTTGCTATATTCACAGCCCCTAACTTGTGCCTGGAGCACAGTAGGTCATCAATAAATATTTGCTGAGTAAAAGCACTTTTAAAACTTTTTCAAATGGGAAAAAAAACCTTGAAAAACTAGCTACAAGATGTATTTTACAAATCAAAAAGTCAAACCGACTCATCCAGGAAACCTAAAATATTCAGCATTTCTTTGAGCCTTCATGACTAAGACCTACCGGAAAACAGTGGCTGCATATTGAACAATTCAGCATCATATACTTCCATTTGGCCAGAGGTCTTGTTCAAAATTCCCACAAAGTGCCTGAATAAAAAAGGAATAATACCAGTGACAATGGATTATTCAAAAGTTATTGTTTATACAACCTCCTTTTTTCCACTTAGAAGTTCTCAACCTTCTTTCTGCCGCAATACACATGAGGAAGACATCACTTGCTCATGAGTAACAATAATCCCCTACAGCAGCAATTCTCTGCATGGGGAGGGAAAGGAGGAAAGGGTTCATGAAGAGGCTCTGGGGGCAGTGGGGGAAGCTACCAGGTGATTCTTGTAGCTGATCACATTTGGGCTCACTGCTGTAGTGGGAAACCCTCCTGGAATGTAAGAATCTAGAATTAAACACTAGAATTTACTGCATGTATAAATTCTATGGAGGCAAAGACAAGTAAAACCTTGGTAATTATGAGACCAGTTTAAACTAGAAAATCTTTGTAAAGGGATGATAAAAGTTAAAAGTTTCAAGCATATACACACTAATCTGACTTCTATCAGGGTGGTTCAGGGGGGACCCTAAAAGGGGCTTGTTTGTGATTCACTGATGGCTACCTTCACAAGGACACTGCATTATGCCAACCCCTGACACTTAAGACTGTTCAGGCTAGACAATCTTCACTGTACCGAGGAGTAGACTGGGGGTCAGTAAAGGGCAGAGTTGCCCCAACTCAGTAATCTTTCCAGAGCTAGGCAGAAATTCTGGAGCCTCAGACACTACCAAATCCTTTTCTTGTAGTTAGTCCCAAGGCAGACTTCTGGTAAACTCTGGCCTATTGATCACACATTCCAAATTAGTGGAGACAGCTGCCTTTCGGGAACAAGATAGTTATAAGCAAAGAATATTGCAAGTTAATGATGTGGTCAGAAATAATGAAGGTGGTCAAAAGGTACAAACTTCCAGTTATAAAATAAGTCCTAGAGATGTAATGTACAGCATGGTGACTATAGAAAATAATGCTGTAGCGTATATTTGAAAGTTAAGAGAGGAAGTCTTAAAAGTTCTCATCACAAGAAAAAAATTTTGTAACTATGTGTGGATGTTAACTAGACACTGTAGTGGCCATCTTACAATATATACATACATTGAATCATTATGTTATACACGTGAAACTAATATAATATGTCAATTATATCTCAATTTAAAAAATTGGGGGGACTTCCCTGGTGGCACAGTGGTTAAGAATCTGCCTGCCAATGGGGGACACGGGTTCGATCCCTGGTCCAGGAAGATCCCACATGATGCGGAGCAACTAAGCCCCTGTGCCACAACTACTGAGCCTGCGCTCTAGAGCCTGCGAGCCACAACTACTGAGCCTGTGTGCCATAACTACTGAAGCCTGCATGCCTAGAGCCCGTGCTCTGCAACAAGAGAAGCCACCGCAATGAGAAGTCCTCACACCACAATGAAGAGCAGTCCCCGCTCACCGCAACTAGAGAAAGCTCGTGCGCAGCAACAAAGACCCAACGCAGCCAAAAATAAATTAATTTACAAAAAAAATTTTTTTAAGACTACAAATGAATGAGGTTTTCAGGAAATTAAACAAATGTAAGTCATTTTTCAGTTTCAGGAATGTCTACATGCTGGTGTGAGGGCCCCGGGGTCTGGGAACACAGGAACTTGGTAAATCTCTCTAGATTTCCCCCACTGCCCCTAAAATAAAGACAGCGAAGAGCAGTGCCAGGGCCACCCCCCCCCACTTCCCACAATCCCTTTCCCCTGTCCCTACCTGCAGAGAGTGTTGCATTTCAGGGCTCCAGTTCCAAAATTGTTTCCCACATAGTAAAGTCTGTCTGTTTCAGCTGCCTAAAATGTAGAGCGGGGGGAAGCTCCGTTACAACCAATGTTGAAAGATAGTAAATATCTTGACTCCCTTTTCCACGTTTGTAGAAGCTTTAGAATCCAAACCACAGGTGGATCAGAACGAGAGCCTCTTTGAGATGATCCAGCTCCCTATGTCTAAGTGAATCTGGGGTATCCCTGGGGGAAAGGCAAGAGGACTTTTGAAAAGTCCCAGGTAGTGCTTGCTTCTAGCTGGTCTGAGAAGTTCTTGGGGGAGCTGTACCACAGGACTTGGAAGATGGGCCCAGGGCTCTCAGCACTTAGAGGCATGCAACAAAATGATTCTGCAGGCAACCCCAAAGTCCAAGCCCTTCTTGAACCTCTTTGCTCTCCTCTATCATGACTGCTCCTTATATGCTCTCAGGACCATGGAAATGGTTAATTCACTCCTCAATCAGAGCCAGGCTTTCCTGCTTCCCCTTGTTTGCCCTGGCTATCCTCTTCACCTGGAGTACTAACTTCAGCTGTTAAACCCTCCTCCATCCTTCAGGGTTCAGCTCCCATGCACCCTCCCCCAGGAAGACATCCTAGCAAGCAGAAACTTCACTGACTGAACCCACTCTGCCCTGCTCTGTACTCTCTCTCCCAGGGACTCTGAGCTTTATCTATTTCTGTACGAGTGTCCCTCACATCCAGTTCTCACCTCTCTAGAGCAGTGGTTCTCAACCCAGGGAATTACTCTGGGGATATCTAGGCATGTCTGACATTCTGTTTGCCACAACTGGGAGGTGCTCCTGGTAGCTAATGGGTAGAGGCCCGGAAAGCTGCTAAATACCCAGTGCTGCACAGGAGAGCCTCCACATCAAAGAATTATCTGGGTCAAAATGTCAATAGTGCTGAGACTGGGAAACGCTGCTCTGGAGTACGAGCTCCCTCAGAGTGGGGCCAGCTCTCACTTAGCTCTTCCCTAGCAGCTTTCAGCTCAGGGCCACAGTGGGGCTCAATAAATGCTTGTTGAATGAACAAATGAATAAAAGGCCAGCGCTTCACCACAAGTGTGAAACTCAGTGGAACCTGTCCCCACCTGGGGCTCAAAGTTCTTCAAAGGCTCACTTGCTATCCCCCCTTTCCTCCACTCACTCCCTCCTACCTCCACCCACACCCAGGAGGCCTCCTGAGGCCTGAAGAGTGGGGGCGACTGGCCACGGCAGCACTTACCAGGATCCGCTGACTTCTCTTCCTGGGGTTTGTGGAATCATTGCTCTTGTACAAGGTAAAGCGCATGTTGCCTGGATTCTGTAGCTTCCCGTTGGAGAACTGGACTGTAAGATTGCAGCCCAAGAATGAGATGAGAGCACAAGAGTATGGTGGGGAGGAAATGGATTGTCAAAGGGAGGGAGTGACTGGAGGAATGGGTATGGCAAGGAGCCCCAGGTCCTGACCCACAGGGGAACTGAAGGAGGTCCTGGTCCAGGTGGGAAGAGGGGCTGGGGAAGGGCTCTGACAGGAGGGAATAATTAGGGGAATGGGGCTGACTGAGGAGACCTAGGCCAAATCTAGAAAGACAGAGGGAATCCCTGGCCAGCAGAGAGAAGGAAATAGAGCAGGTGTGAGACCTGGTGGGTGAAGAGATGACGGGCTCCTGGGTACATACAGTCCTGGAGAGGGGGTAACTGGGATTTCCTCATCCAGGTGGGAGGTGGTACCAGAAAGATGGTGCAATGACAGAGGAGCCCTGGCCGAACCCCAAGTAGTGGGGGAGACTATAAGGGATCTTGGCTCATCTGGGAACGGGCACCCGACGGATGTGGGAAGTGGAGGGCTGTAGCGGTACCGAGACGGAAGGGGAGGAAGTTATGGGGAACTCTGCTCCAGCTTCGCAGTCTTTACCCAGTAGAGCTCTCTGGCTCTCGTCAGGCTCTCCACAGTACAGCCACCTCGCACTCGGCAACACCTCCGCCGCCATCTCGCCTCTCCAGACGCCAAGCCCAGGAGCTAAAACAGCCGCGTCCAGTAGCTCGTTTAAGCACACGCGCAGGAAACGCTCCGGGCCGGAAGAGGCAGGGCCTCGCCGGGCACCGCCCTGCACGCTCAGCGACGCGTGGCTCCGCCCCCCAGCAGGCACCGCCCCGCTCTTTCCCTGAGCTCTGAGAAGCGCCATCCCCGCCCACTCTTCGCCCCGCCCCTCCTCGCGGAGAGGCGTGGTCTCCATCCTCACCCTGTCCCGCTCCCTCCTCCGCCGGCCTCTCCAAGGCGCAGCAACTGATTGGCCCAGCACTCGGCCTGCGCATTTCAGGCTGTGTACCTCTAGGGTGAGCAGCGCACGCAAGTCTTGCTTAAATGTTGTGTGGGGTTTCTTCCTCAGCCCTGTCTAGGTAGGGTTATGGTCTGTCTCTACTACGGTGTAAATATGTCTTACTAAGATCTGAAAGTCCGAGTTCAAATTTAGAATTCTCTGATAGGCAATCCTTGAGCTCCAGCTAAATGTGGAGACTCGCGGAGAACAGCAATTCTCCAGGACCTCCTTCCACACACCTGGACATCAGTCCTTAAGCCCCAAAACTTGGTCCACAATTCTGTAAACAGCACCATGATCAGTTCTCGGGTCTAGACGTGCATACTGTGGCTCAATCAACCCACCGAGGATGGACCAGAGGGAGAAGCCCAGCAGGCTCAAGGATTCTGGGGTGAACTAGAAGGGAAACCTAATCTGATGGGCATGTCCCTTCATCCCTGTGGATTCAACCCTCCCTACTGCATGGGGAGTTATTAGAACAAAAGGAGGGTCAAAGCAGGGCCTTTGAGCCTGGACCCAAGCCAGGGCCCCTTTTGCCCAGTCAAAGGCAAATGCTGTTGAAGGGAAAGAACCGTATTGACTAATCTCTGTTCTCCAAATTGCCTTCTTTCGAGACTCATCCTCTCCCCCCACACATACCTCCAACACAATCCGAATAACCTTAACACCTGAGCTCCCCTTTCCCTGAGCACATCACTCTTTTCTAATTACTCAATCTCAAACTTACAAAAACATTGCAAGTACAGTGCAAAGAACTTTTTTTGCCCTGAACTTTTTTGAATGAGTTACCAACCTGATGCCCCATCACCCCTGAAGATCATGTATAATATTTCCTACAGACAGGAACATCCCTCAATAGCTACAATACAGCCATCAAAATCAGGAAATTAACATTGCTGCATTACTACCATGTAATCATCATGCCCCATTTAAGTTCACCGACTGTCCCAGTAATGTTTTTATAGCAAAAGATCTTGTCCAGAATCACATGTTGCATTTAGCTGTCATAGCTCTATAGTCTCCTTCAACCCAGAACAGTTCTTCACTGACTTTGAATTTTAAATTTTAAAGTTTATAGGCCAGTTATTTTGTAGAATGTCCCTCAATCTGGGTTTATCTAATGTTTTCAAGTGATTAGTCTCAGTTTATGCATCTTTGGCAGGAATATTACAGATATGACGCTGTTCTCATTGTATCATGTCAGGTGGTAGACAATTTCGATTTGTCCCATTACTGGCTATAGTAACTTTGATCACTTTATTAAAGTGGTATTAACCAGGCTTCTCCACTGTAAAGTTTATTCTTTTCCCTTTGTAATTAATAAGTATTTTGTGGGCAGGTACATATAGACTTAGAAAGTATCCTGTTCGTCACGCTTCCTACTTATTTATTTATTTATATCAGTATGGACTTGTGGATTCCTATTTTACTCAATAGAATAGAATCTGCTACTATCATCATTTAGTTTTAAGTTCAAAATTTCCCAGATTGGGCCAGTGGGACCCCATAAGCTGGTTTCTGTGTGCTTTTAACATTTTCATATCATTTTTTTGAACATCTTTGCTTTCTGGCACAAGATATTTCAGTTGACCCTGTACTTTCCCTGCCTCAGCCCTGAAATCACCCATTTCTCCAAGTTCTGGTTTCTTTTGGTAGGGAATGGTATTTAGAGACCAAGAGCTACGTGTTAGGTATGGTCTGCTTTTGGGATGTCACTCCTCCCAGGCCTGAATTAACCGAATTAGGGAATATATGTAGACACAATTTTACAACTAAAAGTGATTTATTTCTAAATCTGTATATATTGGAAATGATAAGTTCAACTCTAATTCCAGTCCATCACCATAAGGTTCATTCTGGTTTTCTTCCCCCCCATATTTATAACTTCTTTCTCTGACAGTGGGAAACCTGGTTCCAATTAGCCTTAATATATTTACTTATTTGATCAGTTCCCCTGTAAGTAACACACCTCTCATCACCATCACCTGACATGAAGGCTCTTCTTATCCCATTCAGCCTCCCACCTTGAACCAAGCCCAAGCCCCTGCATGGATGCTGTATTAGTTAGGGTTCTCCAGAGAAACAGAACGAGAGAGAGATACAGAGAGAGATACAGAGAGAGACTGATTGATTATTATGAGGAATTGGCTCACAGGATTATGGAGGCTGAAAGTTTCTACAGTCTGCCATCTGTAAACTGGCAGGAAAGCTGGTGGTGTACTCTGAAGGCCTGAGAACCAGGGATGCTGACAGTATAGCTCCAAGACCTGAGGGCCAGAGAAGATGAGATGTCCCAGCTCACAGATGAGGAAAGAAAAACATGGGCAAATTCCTTTTCCCTCCACTTTTGTTCTATTAAGGCCCTCAACAGATTGGATGATGCCCACCCACTTTGGGGAGGGCAATCTACTGAGTCCACTGATTAAAATGCTAATCTTATCTGGAAACACCCTCACAGACACACCCAGAAATAATATTTAATCTGGGCACCCTGGAAGCCCATCAAGTTGACACATAAAGATAACCATCCCAGATGCCCTCCTTACTCTGATCAGGCTCTGACAACCCTCACAAGGTTGCCCCCTGCCCAGATGCCTGTCTCACCTAGCTTAGGCTCAGACACTGTATCAGGCCACCCCTTCCACATGGATAAACTTCTCATCCTGCTTGGACTCCAGTACTCTTGCTCTAGGCCACTGCAGGCTCCCCTTCCCCTCTGAGTGGAAGACTACCCACCAAATGGCTTTCAGATTGAATTGCTTAGGAAGGGAAAAGGAAGAAGGAAAAAAAAATCTTAATTGTCTAACTATTTGCCTGTCTCCCCCATTGGAGACAGACTCATTTGGAGTTAAACAATAAACAGATTTGTTTGTTTTGTTCACTGCCATATCTTCAGCTCCTGGAGCAGTGCCTGGCACATAGTAGACCCTCAATAAATGTTGAATGAATGAGTGACAAGGTAAGGAATGAGTCTGAATCATCACAAATCCTAGGAGCCTAGCATAGGGACTGGAGCTCAAAGACACTAAAGTTGCTTAAATTTAACTAGCATTGAGTTTACAAATAGCAGATTCTCCGTAAACATTGGTTGGTTGAATGAAAACATGAACAGTTAAATCAAAGTTAACAAGTGACAGGTGACTTCCTTGGTGGTCCAGTGGGTAAGACTCTGCACTCCCAGTGCGGGGGGGGGGGGGGGGGGGGCAGGTTCGATCCCTGGTGGCTGAACTAGATCCCGCATGCGTGCTGCAACTAAGACCCAGCGCAGACTAAAATATAATTAAAAAAAATATTTTTTAGGGCTTCCCTGGTGGCGCAGTGGTTGAGAGTCCGCCTGCCGATGCAGGGGACGCGGGTTAGTGCCCCGATCCGGGAAGATCCCACATGCTGCGGAGCGGCTGGGCCCGTGAGCCATGGCCGCTGAGCCTGCGCGTCTGGAGCCTGTGCTCCGCAACGGGAGGTCACAACAGTGAGAGGCCCCCGTAACGCAAAAAAAAAAAAAAAAAAAAAAATTTAAAAAAGCTAACGAGTGACAAAGAAGACAGAAGTGGATACAAAGAATCAATTATAGTTCTTGAGAGCAGTGTCCTGGCCCCTCCTGATATAGGGACATATTATATGTCCCTTGCTACTCGAAGTGTATGATCTTTGGGCCAAGAGCATCAACATCACCTGGGAACTCGTTAGCACTGCAGAATAACCTGCCCTATCAAATCTTCTGAATCAGAATCTGCACTTCAACAAGATCCCTAGATAACTAATGCGCCCTTCAAGTTTGTGGAGCACTGCTGTACAAGAACGTTTCCCTTTTAAGGCACATCTTTACCAGTCAAAGTCTGTGAAAGCCCTCAGAATTTGCCGCTTTACAGCTGAGTGGAAGAGTGAAGACTATGACACATGGTTTGAGAGCAAAGGCTCCCAGAATTACCACAGGCAAGAATTCAAAGTGACAGACTGTCAGAAGGAAAGTATCTGTCAGGAGAAGGAAAGTATTAATGGCAAGGTGATTGGGAAGGGGACTGTAGTATACCCCTATATTGTTTAACTATTTAACAATGATTCTAAATACACAGATACCATATACATATACATACATGCATACATAACTGTGATGGGGCAAGGTGGAGGGAGCCCTACTCAGGCAGTGACCAAAATGCCAAAAGCTATAGTGACCTCTTCTAACTTACAGTCAGGGATAATCACAGGCAGGATTTACCACAAAATGTTTGTTTATAAATTTAGTTTGTAAATTTGGAGACTTCTGGAATTCTCTCTTGGCATTATTTTTCAGAGGAGAAAAATGATTTTTTGAAAGTAAGGAACTGGAGGGTTCGGGTGGGGTCAGGCAGAGTCCTCCTTTCCTGGGATAATACCTCCATCTGCTGGCGTCTCTGGATATCACTAGCAAAGACGTGAAGGCAGGTCAGGTCATTTGCTGTAACTCACATAGAGCTTTCAAAACTGTATCTTCTGCCTCTCTGCCTCTCTCTTTTATTCCTTTGTCTCTTTTTCTGTGTTTGTCTCCCTCTCCTGTTCTTCCCTCTCTTCCCTTTCCTCTTCCTTTATATTCCTGATGCAGACGCTGCTTGCATACCTATAGACATGGATGACTTATTCCTTATAAAGCAGACTTTTCACCTTGGACAGACTTTTCCTTACACAAAGCTGAATCTGCCTTTTGTAGCTTCCCCTGTAGTTCTAGTTCTGCTCTCTAGGACCACACAGAGCATGACCGACTCCTCTGCCCTGAATCCTTCAAAAGCCTGAATACTCTGATCATGCTTTCCACTTATCTGCTCCTCTCCTTCTCAGCAACTCCCCCCAGCCCCTTGGCTAATTCCCACACCAAAGTTTCTAGGTCTCTCCTCATCCTGGTTACCACTGCTGGACAGACACCAATATCTCTGTATCCTTCTCGCACTGTGGGACCCCACACAGATCAATACGTTAGCTCTGGACTGGGTAACACAGAGCAGAAAGGATCCATCACCTCCCTTGTGCTACTTGCCATGCCTCTCCTGATGAAACCAATAAGTGCTTTTATTCTAAACATCTATACTGTTTGGTTAACTTATTTAGGGTTAACAATAAACAAAAATTCTTGACTTTGCTTCTGCTAAGTCACATCATCCCTGCAATTTTTTAAAAACAAAGATTCAGACCTTAAATGAAGGCCTGTTAAATTTAATTGTGTTAGATTCAGCCTGTTCAGATTTTTTTTTTTTTTTTTTTGCGGTACGCGGGCCTCTCACTGTTGTGGACTCTCCCGTTGCGGAGCACAGGCTCCGGACGCACAGGCTCAGCGGCCATGGCTTACGGACCCAGCCGCTCCGCGGCATGTGGGATCTTCCCAGACCGGGGCAGGCGGACTCTCAACCACTGCGCCACCAGGGAAGCCCCTGTTCAGATATTTTAATTTTCCCCAATAACATTTATGAATTTTAAAAAATTATCAAACCAATACATATTTGATGTCCAATATTGAGGAAAACATAGAAAAACATAAAGAATGCAATTATACTGACCCACGGTCCCTTCCCCACCTGAAGGCAAACATTGTTAACATGGTTTTATTATTTTCTACATTTTCTCTGCGCATATGTATATTTATATAACTGGTATAATATTGTATTCAATTTTGTATCCTTTTAGAAATTTAACATTATCTTGTAAGCATTTTCTCAAATCTCACATGATAGTACATTGAATGTTGTCACAGAGTTTATGTATCCAATCCTCTAGTAGAACACTTAACCTGTTTCCAATTTTTTCACTGTTATGTGGAATATTTCAGTGAATTTTTAAAGCATAAAACTGCTTTTTTGGATGGATTCCTTTGGATAGAGTCCTAAGACTTGCATTAATGAATCAAAGAGCATGAACATTTAAAAAAAGATTCTTAACACATCCTGCCAAATTTTTCTCCAGAATATTTTCAGATCTTTTACAAATCCTGATTCTAACGCTATCCAAGGCACTTTGGAAGATATAAGAATGAAAATACACTATCCTTGCCCTCAGGAATTAACTTCCTAGGAGGAACACAAAAATGGAAAAAAGCACGCTCGCTCGAGGGTAGATACTGTTAAGTCTCTACAACTTCTCTTTTCAGTTCTGTCAGTTTTATTGCCTTTATTTGTTTTGAACCTTTGTTATTAGGATGGTGGTCATTCAGGCTTGTCCTCTCTTCTTGATGGATTAACACTTTTATCATTAGAATTCTCCTCTATCTCTTATAATAGACCTTGTCCTGAAGTCCACTTTAGCTGATATTAGTAATACTTCACTGTATGAATATAACCACATTTTACTTATCCACTCATCCATTGATAGACATGTGGGCCGCTGTCATGTTTTAGATATTATGAACAATGCTGCTATGAACATGGGTGTAGAAATATCTCTGAGATGCCACTTTCAAGGATTTTTGGTACATATCCAGATGTAGACTTGCTGGATCATATGGTAATTCCATTTTTAATTTTTTGAGGAACCGCCTTACTTTTTTCCATAGCAGCTGTACAATATTAAGCCTTACTTTTTTCCATAGCAGTTGTACAATGTTATATTAATGTAATATTAATATTATACATATATTATATTAATGTAATAATGTTAAATTACTACCAACCATGCACAAGGGTTCCAATTTCTCCACATTCTTGCCAACACTTGTTATTTTTAATTTTTTTGATCGTAGCCATCCTAATGGGTATGAGGTGGTGTTTCGTAGTTTTGATTTGCATTTCCCTAATGATCAGAGATGTTGAGCATCTTTTCATGTGCTTATTGACCATTTGTATATCTTCATTGGAGGGATATACATTCAACTTCTTTGCCCATTTTTGAGTTATGTCTTTTGGTTGTTTTGGTTGTTGAGTTTTACTTCTCTATATATTTTGGATATTAATCCTTTATCAGATATATGATTTGCAAATATTTTCTCCCATTCTATGGGCTGCCTTTTTACTCAGTTGATTTTGATGCACAATACTTTAAATTTTTCATGAAAGTCCAGTTTGACTATTTTTCTTTTGCTATCTCTGCCTTTGGTGACATAGCCAGGAAATTATTGCCAAATCCAATGTCATGAAGCTTTTATCCTATGTTTTCTTCTAAGAGTTTTATAGTTTTGGGTCTCACATTCAGGTCTTTGATCCATTTTGAGTTAATGTTTGTATGTGGTGTTAAGTAAGGGTCCAATTTCATTATTTTACTTGTGGATATTCAGTTTTCCCAGCACCACTTGTTGAATAGACTGAACTTTCCCCATTAAATGGTCTTGGCATCCTTTTCAAAATTCATTTGACCATATGTATATGCAACGGTTTATTTCTGGGCTCCTTGTTTCATTCCGTTAGTCTATACATTAGTCTTTATGATAGTACCACAGTTTTGATTACTGTGGCTTTCTAGTAAGTTTTGACATCAGGAAATGTGAGTCGTCCAGCTTTGTTCTTCTTTTTCAAGATAGTTTTGTCTATTTGGGATCCCTTGAGATTTCATATGAATTTTAGGATGGGTTTTTCTATTTTGGCAAAACATCGTTGAGAGTTTTTATAGAGATTGCATTCAATCTATAGATTGCTTTGGGTAGCATTGACATCCTAATAATATTAAGTCTTCCAATCTATGAACATCGAATGTGTTTCCATTAATTCTTCTTTCAGTAACATTTTGTAATTTTCTTTGTACCAGTCTTTACTTTTGGTTAATTCCTAAGTATTTTATTCTTTTAGATGCTATTGTAAATCATTTTCATAATTTCCTTTTGAGATTGTTCATTGTTAATGTATAAAAATGCAACTAATTTTTGTATGTTGACTTTATAACTTGTACTTTGCTGAATTTATTAGCTCTAACAGTTGTGTGTGTGTAATCTTTAGGATTCTCTACATATAAGAATATATCATGTGCAGAGATAATATTACATCTTCCTTTCCAAGTTGGATGTCTTTTGTTTCTTTTTCTGCCTAATTGCTCTATCTAGACATTCTAGCATTATGTTGAATAGAAGTTGTGAAAGTAGGCATCTGTGTCTTTTTCCTGATCTTAGAGGAAAGGCTTAAAGTCTTTCACCAATGTGTATGTTTGCTGGGTGTTATCATATATGGTTTTTATTATGCTGAAGTAGTTTCCTTCTATTCCTAGTTTGTTGAGTGTTTTTAAAAGGGTTCTGAATTCCGTTGAATGCTTTGTGTGCATCATTTGAGATGATCATGTGATGTATTACACTGATCAATTTTCACATATTGAACTATCCTTGCATTCCAGGAGTAAATCCGACTTGGCCATGGTGTATAACCCTTTTGATATGCTGCTAAATTTAGTTTGCTAATATTTTATTGTGAGTTTTTGCATTAATGTTCATAAGGGATATGGATCTGTAGTTTTCTTGTAGTGTCATTGTCTGGCTTTCATTTTTCCTGGCTATTCTTGCAATATTATCCTCTCTTATGAATTTAGAATCAGTGTCTAGTTTCCAAAAGTATCTTTTTTTGTTGTTATTGTTGCTTTGATTTTGTATTAGCTATAGGGTGATCTTTGTCATTTCCCCTCAAATTAGGGAAAGATTATGCTTAAGAGAAGTGAGATGGTTCTATTCATTCTGGTTTTTGACTATTAGGTTTGTATGTTAGTTTCTATTTTTTTTTTACCATCTTTATTGGAGTATAATTGCTTTACAATGGTGTTAGTTTCTGCTTTATAACAAAGTGAGTCAGCTATACATATACATATATCCCCATATCTCCTCCCTCTTGCGTTTCCCTCCCACCCTCCCTATCCCACCCCTCTAGGTGGTCACAAAGTACCGAGCTGATCTCCCCGCGCCATGTGGCTGCTTCCCACTATCTATTTTACATTTAGTAGTATATATAAGTCCATGCCACTGTCTCACTTCATCCCAGCTTACCCTTCCCCCTCCCCGTGTCCTCAAATCCATTCTCTACATCTGTGTCTTTATTCCTGTCCTGCCCCTAGGCTCTTCAGAACCTTTTTTTTTTTTAGATTCCATATATATGTGTTAAGCATACGGTATTTGCTTTTCTCTTTCTGACTTACTTCACTCTGAATGACAGTCTCTAGGTCCATCCACCTCACTACAAGTAACTCAATTTTTTTCTTTTTGTGGCTGAGTAATATTCCATTGTATATATGTACCACATCTTCTTTATCCATTCATCTGTCGATGGACACTTAGGTTGCTTCCATGTCCTGGCTATTGTAAACAGAGCTTCAATGAACATTGTGACACATGACTCTTTTTGAATTATGGTTTTCTCAGGGTATATGCCCAGTAGTGGGATTGCTGGGTTGTATGGTAGTTCTATTTTTAGTTTTTTAAGGAAACTCCATACTGTTCTCCATAGTGGCTGTATCAATTTACATTCCCACCAACAGTGCAAGCCAAAAGTACCTTAGTGATACTTTTATTGGGAAATTTATAGCCTAATTTAGGAATAATTTTGTCAATGAGTTGAAAACTCAACCTAAAAATCCTGGTTTTCAGGCTTCCCTGGTGGCGCAGTGGTTGAGAGTCCGCCTGCCGATGCAGGGGACGCGGGTTCGTGCCCCGGTCCGGGAAGATCCCACATGCCGCGGAGCGGCTGGGCCCGTGAGCCATGGCCGCTGAGCCTGCGCGTCCAGAGCCTGTGCTCCGCAACGGGAGAGGCCACAACAGTGAGAGGCCCGCGTACCAAAAAAAAAAAGAAATCCTGGTTTTCATATATACTACTAAAATAATAAAGGTCATTATAAAAATTAAATTAATACATAAGTATGTAAAGGCTAAAAATTAAGAAGGCCCTCTTAAAATATTTCCTTATCATCACCCCCTCCTAACTTCCCTTCACTGAGGTAATTTTTACAAACAGTTTGATAGTATCCTTTCATACCTGGCCATACATTTACAAGCTTTTATGTGTACATCCACACGCAGGGTTTTTCTGGTTTTGTTTTGTATGTATATGGGATCATTAGTAATAAAGGAGCCATAATACATACTCAGTGTATATCAATGTATTGTAATCCTCTATGGATGCACATTTCACATTGTTTCTTTTTTTCTTCCGCTAATAAAGCTTGATCAAAGTCTCGTGCATACTTTTCCACATTTGTTTATTTAAGTAGACTTTCTAGAAAGGAATTGCCAGCGAGAAGGTAATGAATGCATAATTTAAAAATTTGAAGATACCAAGTTATCTTCAGAGAACAGCAGTGATACTCCCAACAACGATACAGGATGGGACTTTTTTCACACGCTCTCCTAAGTACTAAACGTACAAATCTTTTTAATTTTTGCCACTCTGTATATATGAGATAACATCTAGTTCACAGTATGTCTGTAAGGGTCACATATGTTAAAGGACCTCTCACGTTGCCTGGCTTACTGTCAGCATTCTTTTTTTTTTTTTTTTAAGCAGCCCAATCTGACAGTAAAATACATGCAAGGGCAATAAAATGTCAGGGAATCTTAATGAACACAATTTACCATCAGACTTCGTTGAGGCCGTAAAGAAAGAAACCCCAACCCCAATATTGCAAGGACAACATTTCCAATGTGTATGGTCTGAAGGGATGGATCAGCTCTAATGTTAACTGGGTGTTGAGTTCTGAAGAAGTGGGGTGTTCCCTTTTAAAAATAGTCTTTTCCCCCAAACCCACCCCCCCAAAAAACAACCGAACTGCGTTCCCCAGCCTGCCTTTGTCTCCGGAGCCACGCCGAGCTCCCGACAGCTCCCGCCGCGGAAGGCCCCTTACGGACTTCCTTGTCTGCTCTTCGCATGGGGAAGGTGGGCTTCTTTCTGCCGTCGGAGGCGCCGGGGCCGGTGTACCTAAGGGTTCGGGCTCTCCGTCCGAGCGTGCACCTGCGAGCCCGGGAGCCGCACGGACCTTGCTCTTTTCTGACATTGTCCCACCGAAGTCCGCAACTCTTCCACGTTTCCCATTCTGTTCATTGGGAGACTGGTTCAGGAGACTGCAGGCTTATTTGACCTGCGGCACGGAATGCGGAGCGAAGTGCCAGACTTCTCAGTCCCCAGCCCTTGGAGACGCCGCCACCGGGACTGGACGTGGCGCGGTGTCGGACCCAACTGCCGTCATATGGATGGCATTTTCGGTTCAGCGTCTTTAGCCTGGATTTTGGCTTAATTCAACCTAAACAGCGTCTTGGAATTTTATTTTTTTCCAAAGCCTACGAGGTCCCGCGAAGGGAATTCGCGTTGGAGAGGGAGCCCGGTGTCACCGAAGAGGGAGCCGGGCGCCGTGAGTGTTGGGAAATCCTTCAGGTCCAGCCAGCGGTGGGACACTACCTCGCGGGCTCGCCTCACACCTGGCTCAGACCTCAGGCAGTCGTAGTTGTGACTGGTGGAATGAGGCGGAAAACCCGGGGGCCTCCACCACAGCGGGTCTGGATGGGTTCGGCACACAGTCACTTTTCTGTAGTCCAATCCTAGAGTCGCTTAGTGATAAATCCCGCTTTAAAAGGCGTTTGATAACAGTTTTACGTGTTGTAAGGCATACGGTGATTGGCTGCAGGGCTCACGGATTCGCTCGGTAGTAAACACAGCGAGGCTCCTGGGACCGCGGATTGGTCAGTGTTCCCGGGGCCGAATAAATTCCGCCGGATTCCGCGCGCTGGCTGGCGGCACATCTACCCTGGTCCCGCCGCTTCCGCTTCTGATTGGCTGTAGCGCGGCCGGAGGGGAGGAGAAAAGCCGCGGAGTAGGCGATCTCGTGTTGCGTCACTTCCGTTTACTGTGGGCCGCTGCCGTGGTAGTCTCAGAGTGCGGCGGCGAACGGGCTGAAGCAGCCGGAGGACGAGAGGCGGGGTGGGCGGAAGGGGGAGGAAATCCCATCACTGGGGCGCCAGCCTGGACGTTCCCGCCTCCTCCGACACTGTCGGGTCCGATCGGAGAAGGGTCACCGCCTCCTCCAGCGAGAAGGGGGGCGGAGTCCGGCTCAGGTGAGGCAACCCTGTCAGCGCGAGCCGTGGTGGCGCGCGCGGGCGCGCTCACGTGGAGACAGTTGGGCTCTGGGGGAGCTGGATGGGCGGCGCGAGCAGGGTCTAGTCCAGGCGTCGGGGCGCGCGCAGACGCGTACCGGTTCCCCTCCATCCCCCCACCCCCGCCTACCTTGTCAGTCTTTCTGAGGTGGTATTGTTACCCTCGGAACGGAGGGGCCAGGCGGGTGGAAGGCGTGTTCTTCTGCGCAGGCGTCCCCCGTGTCCTGACGCCAGGCTGTAGGTCCAGCCGGTGGGGCGGGGCTCTTGCCCCCTCGGATCTGCGGGCTTGCGACGTTGGTTACTGGGATCGGGTGGGGAAGGCTTGGGACCAACAGCCTGGCGGGGTGAATAGAGGATCTGCGGGATGGGGTCGGGTGGCTCTCTCGCCCCCATCCTGGGTCTGTTTGAGCGACGAGGTTTCATTTACACCAGAGCAAGGCCGAGGCGGCCTGGAATCGGGAACCGGAGGCTGACCCTTGGAGGGGTGGAGCCAGTGTTTTGGAATGCCCCTACTTATCAGAGGACTACAGTGTTTATAGGCTATTATTGAATGGCCTCTGCTTCCAGGCTTCGTGCTAGGAGCTGTGGGGGATGCAGTGGTAAGAACAGCCTTCTGCCCTCCTCCCCTTGTTTGGAGGACATGCAGATTTATACTTAAATACTAACCTTAGGCAGTGAGTTAAGGGGGGGTCGAAGGTTAGTTTTTCTTCTCTTCCAAAAAAGGTCGTTTGTTATTAAGTCAGTGTGCATTCTGGCATCGTGGAGGGTACTGTGGAAGCTAATTTCTGAATAGGACACAAATCCTAAATATTTAGTTTGGAGGAAAAATTTTAGGTAAAGGCGCAGTGAAATCTTGAGTACTAAGTAGTATGGTTGGGTTCTGGTTAATTTTAATGAATTGAAGTAAGAAACCCTTCACCTTCAAGAACTGAAGCAGAAATATTTCCGAAATATGTTCATACACTTTTCAGTTGTAGTAGGTAGAAGATATTACATACACTAGGATCTTTCTTTAGAGATTGAAGAGAATGCTGTGCCTTAGACATCACTGATGATTTGTTATCCTTGTAGGGGCTGTTGTGCCTTAGATAATTTAAAAAAGGTGGGCTAGGTGCCTCACCGTTTTCTGGAGAAAGTGCATTCAGTGTTGTGATTTTGGTGGTGAGGTTGATAAGCTAAAAGATTAGCGGCGGGGGAAAAAGACCAGGTGGGGAGAGGAGAGAGAATTTTAGAGAAAAGCCCCTAAACCAAGGGAAGGCCTCCTACTATTACTTTAGTCCCCTCTGGAAATCCCAGAAAACTTGGGAAGACTGGCCTCACCACCACTGTCAGGTTGGTGACCTGCCAGGTAAGACTAACTCGTTGAGGACCTGTTCGGGCTCTTGCGTTTTGCTAAGTAAATGAACCAGGACTTTTTAAAGAGTCCTGAAGTCAGCATGTTTTCTTGATTTGCTTTTTCTCTCCTAAAAGTTGTGTCAAAGCATGGTATAGTTAGCTGGGGATACTGGCAAGCTGTATTCTTCCTATTTGAGGTGTCTAGCAAAATTCTGAAAGAGATAAGATTTGGAAGAAAAGCATCTTAGAGTGGGGTGTTTTCCTAAGCTTAGGGGTCAGTGCTCTCAAAAGAGACTTTGTCGTAAGGCTATCACAAGTAGTTGAAGTTATTAAAAAAAAAAATCAGTTGGATACAAAATGCATGTAAATGTTTAGTATTTAAAGTATTGAGCATGAATTATGTTGAATTGGAGTTCTTTAGCGTGGGTAAGACTTAAAAATAGCTTGTGTACAGTGAGAAATGACAAAGTTTGCTGTAGTGCTGACAGAATCTTGAATCTGCCTCAGTTTCTCCTTGGAAAGGGAAAAGAAAAACCCAAGGTATTGATTCCATTTTAGTCTTCAACTTTTATTTTTTTAATATAAATTTGTTGTAAACGAATACTTTTCCTGTTTGTCAGTTTTAAGCATATGAGTTCTCTTTGACTGTACTTAACATTTCTCAAATATGGATGTTGTCTAGTAGAGCCAGATTTTGTTAGTGTAGCAGGTGGGATGGAATGTAACACCACACGGCACCTTTTGTCTAAGTATGAGGTGAACTCATGCTAAAAGGCCAGCTGTTTCTGAGTGAACTATTGTTCTTACAGTTGTTTTCATCATTGTCATTACTGAATAGTGGCTTTTAATCTCCAGATTCCAATTTTGGGAGGTGCTTTTCATTTGATTAATTATACATCTGTTTACTAAAAGCTTTGATTTATCTTTCTGACAGCTCAGATTAGGAATTGTGTTGGAGTACTGACATTTTATTGTAATATAGATAGATTACTGCCTTAGTATCTAAGATTATTTTATCTGTACATAATTTTCCTTGTGATATTCTAACATACTTGAATGATATGTTTAAGGTTCCAGTATTTCCTTGATTCTAAACCACATTTTGTTCACATTTTAATCTTGAGGACAGGATGCCATAAGTAAGCATTATACCATAGCTTAACTGGCATTGTTTTTCCCCCCAATGTTACATGAGATAATGTTGCACTTGATAATCACTGGCATCTTAGATTTAATGAAACTTGGTGCAATTAAAAGACTTTTGTATCCAACTAATTCGTTGTTAATTGTAAGCAATTAATTTTCCAAATCTGCACTCTGAAGAAAGTTTGCTATTGAAAGGAATCCTATTGGAAGTAATATTTTTTCCTTATTCAGAGGGGAATTAACGAACTGTTTTGTTTCTTTGACAAATTTTAAAGGATGATTGACTGCTGGGTCTGCTTTTTGGAAACTGTACTTGGTGTTTTGTGACTTTGTATACTTGATAACAGTTTACAAATGCTTTATTTCCAGCTTAAGTTTAAAATGATTAGGGTTAATTGTTCCCCCCTTTCTTCCATACATGATATTGTTAACTTGGTGTAATTGATTTTTCAGTACATCTAAATTAGTTATAATTTAAAATATACTCAGCTGTCTTCCTCTAAAAATATAAGACCTTCAATTTTAAAGGTCTTTGAAATACAAGTCCTTCTGTTTTAGTCTACAGAGAGGATTTGAGGAAGGAGGACAGGGAGAAGAAAACCCACTGTTCTGGGGTTCAGTTTTGAGAGGAATGTACAGATGGTACAAAAATCTAAACACATGTAGTAACATACACTGTATTTTATTTTGAGTAGAATGTCAAAAGCAACTTAGCAGGTGAAGTATCAGTCACTTAGCAGGTGAAGTATCAGTCACTATTGATTTGATAAATTATTCAGAAGTGAAGGAATATACTACTTTGAAGGTAAACTAGGTATAAGAAATGAATTAAATCCATTTTTCATCTTCTCTCCTGGAAAGGCACCATCAATAATTGTGTCTCCAATGCTTCAGCATGGCTTTCTTCTTGATAGAAGTTTAGTTTTTTTCCGTAAGAAATACGTATCTTGATCTGTCAGGGGTGCAAGGCAATAAAAGCTATTTTTAAAAATTGCTGAAAAGGTTGTGTGTGGTGGAGGCAACTGGGATGTGTGTCAGGCAGCATTTTCTAAATAATAGAGGGAAAATATATTTAGACTTTTAAAACAGATGTTAAAATATAGTCTCAAATATATAAACAGCTAAAAGAAGCCATTGATGGATGGTTTCTATAGATTTTTGGGTACCTTTGTGAAGTTTGTATGCTCTTTAGAGTGTTAAGTGGCTACAGGTGTTCTTTTATCTGGACAATCAGCTGGCTGGCTAGTCATTTTAAGTTTTAGGAAAATGTAGTACCCGAGACAGGGAAATTTCTAGAACAGTTACAGTGCAAGTGTAAAGTTCTAAATAGGATAAAGCAGTGAAGTTTGTCATAAATTATTATTATTATTTTTTTGTGTGTGGTACGCGGGCCTCTCACTGTTGTGGCCTCTCCCGTTGCGGAGCACAGGCTCCAGACGCGCAGGCTCAGCGGCCATGGCTCACGGGCCTAGCCGCTCTGCGGCACGTGGGATCTTCCCGGACCGGGGCACGAACCCGTGTCCCCTGCATCAGCAGGCGGACTCTCAACCACTGCACCACCAGGGAAGCCCCTGTCATAAATTATTTTGAAGTTGAAGTGCAATGCTGTCAGACTCTCATGTAACTGACTGTCTTGAGCATGCCCATCTATCAGACAGCATTCTGCCGGTGGGCCACCACCTTGGCTGACCACCTCCCTGACAGGTTTGGGCAGACCAAGATCTTCCCCTTATTACAGGTGATCCTGCCACCAGGAATGCATTCTGTCACCCAGCCCCTCTTCTCCCCAAGGCTCTGCTCCCTGATTCTTGTTTGGCACCAGCCTCATGGAAGGCAGGGTTGGGAGGAGCCAGTGGTAAGGAGCAGTGGGAGGAGAAGGCAAAGCTTATCTTGCATCCTGCTGACCTTCTAAACTAGGGTCTGTTATCACTGGTGAAGACTTGGCAGTGTGGGCTGTGGTGGTGGAGGCGGTGGCGTGTAGCATTGGTAATAAGGGAGGATTTGAGGAAGAAAAGAGACGAAAAGCCCCTCCTGCCAGCTCTTCCAGAATCCTTGCTCTAATTTTCACTCCCTTAGCTGTTATTTTACACACCTGTCTTTTCACTCAGTTCCAATCCTTGACCCTGACCCTGCTTTTCAGCTTCATCCCCTCACTCCCTCCAATTGCCTGATCCTTATTCCTAGCCTTTGCTCACACTAGTAATTGCTTACTGTCTCTCCTCTGAATATCCTGTCATCAGCCACTGGGCCCATGTCTTCCTGGGGGCTACTCCCATTACTGCAAAGTGAAGTTTTGTGGATGGACCTAGGATCATATCTCTTATCCTTCACTTGCTGTACTAGTTGGGTGATGTTGGCCCTAGGCATGGGGAAGACAGTCACTGCTTGATCATCATCCATAAGAGAGAATATATGTAAAATACCTACAGGACCTCGCTCTTAGTAGGCATTCAACCCTTTCATCCAACTAATCGAAGTATAGTGGTAAGTGTGGTGCAGTGTTACTTATACTGCACAGGTGCTTTGACCTGTTTGCTAACATAGTAACAGGTTAAAGGCATACTTTGTGAGTGGTCTTGGAAGGTAATATTGCTGAGAAAATGCTAAGTGATTTATTTTGCAAACTTGAGTAGCACAGTATATGTATAAATCAAAGGCTGCCTTTACGCTGAAGTCCCATTTATCCTATATTTTTAAAGAATGAGATTGCAGGGAATTCCCTGGCGATCCAGTTTTTAGGACTCCATGCTTTCACTGCCGAGGGCCCACGTTCAGTCCCTGGTTGGGAAACTAAGATCCTGCAAGCCACACAGTGCGGCCAAAAACAAACAAAAAACAACCACCCCCCGAAACCGAAACAAAACAAAAAAAGAGATTCCACATACATGCGCTTTCTATATATGTAAAAATTTAGGGCTAATAGCCCCAGTACGTGCTGCTGGGCCCCTTTTCTCCCTTAGTGCATCAGCTGTCTCTTTTTGCAGCTTAATTAATTAATTAAAAAAATAATTATTAAAAAAAGACTATGTGAGGGCTTGAGGTACTTCCCTATGAGGAAATCTTTCATACATAGGCTTTGACCTTTATTTTGGATATTCTGAGACTTTTTCTTTCTGGCTTTTGGCTGATTGTAGGGATAGTTGTGACTCTCAGAAAAATGACTGTTGGGTAATATGGTGTTACATTTCACCTAAATACAAAATTCATTCAAGATAATTTACGGAGTTGTATATCAGGCACTTTTGAAGAGAGAGAGAAATTATAGTCCCTGGAGTCAACAAGAAGTTTTAGTAGAAGCATTTTGACTTTGCACTAGAATATAAGTAGGTCACTAATAACTTTTCTTATTCAAGCTGAATTATGAAGTTTTAGGTCAGCTAATCCCTAGGAATTTTTTTAAAGAAATTTATGTATTTATTTATTTTTGGCTGTGTTGGGTCTTCATTGCTGTGCACGGGCTTCCTCTAGTTGCGGCAAGCAGGCTTCTCATTGCTGTGGCTTCTCTTGTTGTGGAGCATGGGCTCTAGGCGCATGAGCTTCAGTAGTTGTGGCACACGGGCTCAGCAGTTGTGGCTCGTGGGCTCTAGAGCACAGGCTCAGTAGCTGTGGCACACAGGCTTAGTTGCTCCACGGCATATGGGATCTTCCTGGACCAGGGCTCAAACCTGTGTCCCCTGCATTGACAGGAGGATTCTTAGCCACTGCAACACCAGGGAAGTCCAGCCCTAGGAATTTTGAACTGGGAAACAAGCTGGTAAAGTGGGAGAGCTGGAGGGTAGGGTGAGATGGTAAGGGCTTCTGGCATTAGCTTGACATCCCCAGTCATGCTCACTTTTAGTCATTGATGGATTTCCTTTTTTTTTTAAAGATTTATTATTTATTTATTTTATTTATTTTTGGCTGTGTCGGGTCTTAGTTGCGGCACGCAGGATCTTTTGTTGTGGCACGTGGGCTTCTCTCTAGTTGTGGCGTGCAGGTTTTCTTTCTCTAGTTGGGGCGTGCAGGCTCCAGGGCACCGTGGGCTCTGTAGTTCTGGTGCGCAGGTTCCAGGTCATGTGGCCTCTCTAGTTGAGGTGCTCGAGCTCAGTAGTTGTGGCTCGTGGGCTTAGTTGCCCCGCAGCATGTGGGATCTTAGCTCCCTGACCAGGGATCAAACCCACGTTACCTGCATTGTAAGGCAGATTCTTTACCGCTGGACCACCAGGGAAGTCCTGATTTCCTTTTTAATACACTTAATCTGTCCAATTTCTGAGCTGCCCTGACACAGCAGAACCAGAGAGACTATAAAATTAGTCATGCTGACAGATGTGGTAGCTGGGGTTAACCTTGGGCGCCTGTGTGCCTATGTAGTCCCACTTAGTTGATCAGACCAGAATATGGATGAATGTTCTAGGACTCCAGGACTTGTAACCCCATCAAAAATCCTAGCCTGCTTGACTGGGACCTTGCCTAGTTTTGTTCTCTTACATTTATTTTCACTTACGTCATCTCTACAAGTGGAGGCAAAGTTCTGTTTAGTTATTTTTCTGCTAGGGTTTTATCTAGATTAGGGATATTGAACGTTAAGAGTTCTTAGAATGTTAAGATGCTTCTTGCAGGTGTAGCCTTGCAGGTCCTGCCTGGCAGACCAGCGGCAAATCACTTGATATGTTGTAGATGATGTTTGAGTATGGGTGTACATTTCTTTATGAACTAAGTATATTATTGAAAAGCATGTGGGTAGGTCAATATATAAGTCAAACAGTTTAAAATGTGCTATTAACTGGCTTGTTCCCCTAGAACACAAATGAACTTTTTTATTAGTCTAAGTAAAGCACTATTAGGAAAGTAAGTCTATTGAGAAAAGTCAACTCTTGATTATTCATGTTAATGTAATAAGGAGTGGTATAAGTGTATTTTCTTAATTATATTTAGTTTGCAAATTTCTAAAACTCTGTTCCTGTATAAAAAATATTGTAGTGTACACTTGCTTTGGGTCAAAGTTACAAATTGATAGATTACTTGCTGTATATCCTCCTGCCATATAGGCTCATAGTCACATTTTGAAATCTTTTAAAGAGACCTGGGGCTTCCCTGGTGGCTAAGTGGTTAAGAATCTGCCTGCCAATGCAAGGGACACGGCTTTGAGCCCTGGTCCAGGAAGATCCCACATGCCGCAGAGCAACTAAGCCCATGTGCCACAACTACTGAGCCTGTGCTCTAGAGCCCATGAGCCACAACTGCTGAAGCCCGTGTGCCTAGAGCCCGTGCTCTGCAACAAGAGAAGCCACCACAATGAGAAGCCCGCGCCCCGCAACGAAGAGTAGCCCCCACCCACTGCAACTAGAGAAATCCCGCGTGCAGCAACGAAAACCCAACGCAGCCAAAAATAAATAAATAAAAATTTTTTAAAATTATTAAAAAAAGAAAAAGAGACCTGAAGCTTTTTCCCTTGGTTTGAAGGCTTCAAACAGGCAGCTTTTGGTAAA
The DNA here is from genome assembly GCF_963455315.2 of Globicephala melas. Classification (NCBI taxonomy): domain Eukaryota; kingdom Metazoa; phylum Chordata; class Mammalia; order Artiodactyla; family Delphinidae; genus Globicephala; species Globicephala melas. The sequence goes on from NC_083319.1 coordinate 35,658,906, forward strand.
ACACTTACCTTCTCAGCATGAACTCTTTTATAGCTTTTAGACTGGATCTCTGAGTTTGCTAGAGATGCTTGTGAGTTTTGAATAACCATGATCTTGATTCATGATTCCCTTCCATCACAGTGGAGAGTAACACATTTCATACCTCTCAAACTAACTGAATTTTAAAAATACACTTTCTAGATCCAAAACTGTTTCAAGATAGCCATGTTGTTTAGATTTTTTTAAGATTGCGATTTGAACTTCACTGTGTGACAGAGATCCAGCATGAACCAGGTTAAAGTAAAAGGGGAATTTGTTGGCTCATGAAATAGAAAGTCCTAGGGTCATGCTAACTACAGTCATGGCTGGATCCCATGGTCTTGATGTCATCAGGACATTGTCTTTGGTATTGCTTCCTTCTTTGTTGGCTTCATTCTCAGATAGGCAAAAATTGCCACCATCAGCGTTAGACTTACATCTCTCTCACAGCTTGCAATCTGGGTGAAGAGAATATCTATTCTATTCTATTCTCGCTCTCTCTTTTGAAACAGTCAATCCATCATTTCTCTCCTGTAACACTGGCACTGATAAGGATCCCAGTGAGTGAGAAATACGGAACATTTCATGAATTTGCTTGTCATCCTTGCTCAGGGGCCATGCTAATCTTCTCTTTATGGTTCAAATTTTAGCACTTGTGGTGCAGAAGGGAGCAAGAGATTCTTTGTTGATGGTATCAGCAAAAGTCCCCAGGGCAGACTCTAATTGCTGTGGCTTGGCTCACATATCCATCTCTGAAACAATCATTGTAATCAAGGGAAGTGGTTAAGAAATTAGCCAGGCCTCTCTAGATCATTTGGAGGAACCAAAGATCATCGGGAACTCAGAGGTTTGGAGGCAGTCTGATCTTTTCCAGCTGGACTAAGAATGGGTAGAAAGTGATTTACCCCAAGGACATTAGTAGACAGACCAAAAGAAAAAAAAAGGTGTCCCTTGGAGATAGTATTTGAATATTGATTTGTGGGGTGATGTTAACAAGTTTTACATTGTTTCAGTTATTTATTGCTATGTAACAAATCACTCGAAAGCTTAATGGCTTAAAACCACAAAAAGCATTTTATTATTATCTCTAAGAGTTCTAGGGGTTGACTGGGCTCAGCTAGCTGATTCTCTCTTGGGGTCTGTTACGTAGTCAGATTGTGTGTGGGGCTGAAGTTAACTTGAAGTCATGTCTGGAGGCAGGTGTTGACTGTCAACTAGATTTCAGCTGCGCTTCCTCACAGAATGGTTGTTGGGTTCTAAGAGGAAGCCAAAAAGACCAGGTGAAAGCGGTGTCACTTTTTATGACCTAGCTCACAAGTAGTCACATAGTGTAACTTTTGCCATAGTCATAGACTTGCCTGGCTTCAAGGGGAGTCGACGTAGACGCCCACCTCTTCATGAGAGGAGTGTCGATGTCAGACCGTAAGAAAACATGCAGTATGGGAGACCTTCATGTGGCTAGCCAACTTGGAAAATGCAATCTGCTATACACGTTGACTTATTTCAAGTGACCAGTTTTTATAAAGAACATGAAATATAAATTAGGCTATGCCAGTTCTTGGGTTGTCCTTATATTGACCAGTTTCTTTGTTGCCTAATATATCATATAGTATCACCAAAAAATTCTCCAGCATTCTTTCTCTCTTCCTAATAGCACTCTGATTTCTTTGTTGTGAATTATCTCCATCCCCTTCATGTATAATCTTGTTAGGTGGATAAATCAGCAATCAGCCTTCCATCACAGAAGGAAAAATAGATCCTTCCTCTTTCTTCCCCAGCACAATCACAGGTAGGGGTGGGTGGGTCCCTAAGTTCAGCTATATTAGAAGCTCTCCCTGGAACTTTGAATCTTGAGCATGTGATGTCCATAACTGAGGGAACTGTTGGAGCCCATTTATTGCAGGGGCAGTAGCCCAAGGAGACTCTTCCTACTGTACCAGTGTGATTGTGGATTTTGCTTCCTAGCCCTTCCAAGCTCCTGCTGTCTGGTTCTTCAGCCTCCCAAGTCTTTGAGCTCTCAGATGGCTTTCACTCAAGTAAACCAGAGTTGAGTGCTGTTGGTTGTGTACAAGGCCTTAACTGACAGACCATCATAACTACAGTTAGCTGTATTTTAATACCCAAATTAATTAAATTTCTTTAGTTATCCCAGAAAACTCAATTAAGAAATTATGTTATGGTAAATTATTTTGTTAATGACTTGTTAAAACAGTGATTACTAACTTTTACTACAATGGGGCCTCTTAATGCTAAGTGGCCTCTTAGAATCAAAGAAAGGAATTGGGATTTCTCATTGACCTAATAATAGTTTGGGGACAGCAGTGGGAGATTGGGGATAAAACATATTAAGTATATTTACAAAAATATCCTTTACAACAGACAGTGTCATCTGTTTATCCATATGGTTACATAGCACTTTATTCTTTAGTATCACCAAGTATACATAGCAGATACTGTCTGTGCCCTGACCAGATCCCCTTGGTCCTTTTTACTGCTTCTGTGCACCAGTTATGCAACTTTGAGTGAATCTTTGCTTCTAACGGCTTGTGTCTGTGACTCGTTTGAGGACTGTCTTTGAGTGACTGGCTTCACTTTGTGCATAGGCCCAGAGAGCTTGAAGTGCTCCATCTCCCTGGAGAGGTTCTTAGCTGTTGACTGACTAACGCAAGGGCTATGAAAGACCAGTTCCCTTGCCTTGAGACGGCTCAAACTCAGTTACTTATACTCCAGAGTTCCCCTGCTGGACCAGGCTAAAGCTGGGATTTTGCCCCAGATTGCTCCCTTGCTTGGCCGCTGCTGCTTCTCTCTACTGCTTCCCATTCCCAGTTTCTCCTGGGAGCACTTCCTTGATAAGTCAGATGTACTTGAATCCTCTTAGGTAGGGTTTCCCACAAGCAGACCCTAAGACAGTATGACACTAAGCCTTTTTCATATTCATAGTCTTTGGAATCACTTTGAGGCATCACAGTAATGCCCTGCTGTTTCCATTTCATTCTTGGAATACTGACTTGTGGCACTTTGGGATGGCCAGAACATATATTAACAATCACATTAGTGAGTCAGCTGCATTTCTCGTTTCATTTAACTCATGGCTCTATTTTTACTTTAATTGAGTTATGCATGCGTTACTGGATTTTTTTTTTTTTTTTTTTTTTTTTTTTGGCTGTGTTGGGTCTTAGTTGCAGCACGTAGGATCTTTTGTTGCGGCATGCGTGCTTCTCTCTAGTTGTGGCGTGCAGGTTTTGTCTCTCTAGTTGTGGTGCACAGGCTCCAGGGCACGTGGGCTCTGTAGTTAGTGGCACACAGGCTCTCTCGTTGAGGTGCGCGGGCTCAGTAGTGGTGGCGCGAGGGTTTAGTTGCCCCACGCATGTGGGATCTTAATTCCCTGACCAGAGATTGAACCCTCATCGGCTGCATTGTAAGGCGGATTCTTTACCACTGGACCACCAGGGAAGTCACTTGTTACTGTATATTAAATAGCTTCTCTTAAAAGTCAGTCAGTACACTGACAGCAGTAGGTTGCCCTTCACTATATATAACTTATCCTCACCAGTCCATTCAGAAAGATTGGTCAATATTTATTTATTTTCCCTGCCACGCCATGTGGCATGCGTGATCCTAGTTCCCCCACCAGGGATCAAACCCATGCCCCCTGCATTGGGAGCACCGAGTCTTAACCACTGGACCACCAGAGAAGTCCCAATATTTACAGTATTTAATTGCATTGCCTGGCATGTGATATAATAGCTATTTATCAATATTTAAAATTGCATAATAGGAAGCTTTCTATCCTAAAATGGTTTAAATAATATAGGAATTATCTTTTCCATAGCATTCAATAGATATTTCCTGTAAAACTGCTTGGTGCTCGTGCCTCTTCAGGGGAGAAGTAATTCTTTGGCAGCTCTTTCTAATTGTGTGCATGGCGGTGGGGACCAGTTATGGTCTGTTCAGGCTCTCTTTTTAGATTTTTAAAAAGAAATTTTACCAAAGATATATATGTAGTTTGCTAAGTACACATCACTTAAGGAATCAAATAGTTCCACAGATTTTTTTTTTTTTTTTTTAGTTCCACAGATTTTTAAGATGAATACTAGGCCCTGACCTCCCTGCTCCCCATTTCTCTTCCTCAAGACTCCCACTTTCAACTCTTTTTTTTTTTTTTTTTTTTGCGGTACGCGGGCCTCTCACTGTTGTGGCCTCTCCCGTTGTGGAGCACAGGCTCCGGACGCATAGGCTCAGTGGCCATGGCTCACGGGCCCAGCTGCTCCGCGGCATGTGGGACCTTCCCGGACCGGGACACGAACCCGTGTCCCCTGCATCGGCAGGCGGACTCTCAACCACTGCGCCACCAGGGAAGCCCCCACTTTCAACTCTTAACTAATTCCTTTGATATTTATATACATATGTAAAAAGCCATGCTTGGAGCTTCTTAATTTTTCAGTTTAGGCATTATCTATTGACTTCCCCTTGGTTAGAGATAAGAATTTTGTTTTTTATGAGTTTGTTAATTTCTCCTTATGATTCTACTGGTTTTGCTCTGTGCATTTCAATGCACACTCCACATTCCTCCATCCCCCAGTATAGTTAGAATTTTCATTAGATCAGCTATTCTCAAAGTATAGTCCAAGGACCTATAGGGACCTCTGAGAGTTTTTCAAGGAGTCTATGAGGTCAAAGCTATTTTCATATTCATATAAAGACTTATTTGCTTTTTTCACTTAATCCTTTCACGAGTGTACACTCGTGTATGATATTGCAAAATCCTGAATGCAGAAGCAAATATGAGAATCCAGCTATCTTCTGTTAATGCAAAAATGTAAAACAGTGCCACTCTTCTCATTATTTTTTTTCGGGGGAAGTATAGTTATTTTTCATAAAAGTTAACATGTAATTGTTTATTTTTATTTTATTTTATTTTATTTTTGCGCTACACGGGCCTCTCACTATTGGGGCCTCTCCCGTCACGGAGCACAGGCTCCGGACGCGCAGGCTCAGCGGCCATGGCTCATGGGCCCAGCCGCTCCGCGGCATGTGGGACCTTTCCGGACCGGGGCACAAACCTGTGTCCCCTGCATCGGCAGGCGGACTCTCAACCACTGCGCCACCAGGGAAGCCCTGTTTTTATTTTATTTTTTAAAAATTTATTTTTGGCTGCGTTGGGTCTTTTTTAAAAATTAATTGATTGATTATTTATTTTTGGCTGCGTTGGGTCTTTGTTGCTGCACGCAGGCTTTCTCTAGTTGCGTTGAGTGGGGGCTACTCTTGTTGCGGTGTGTGGGCTTCTCATCGTGGTGGCTTCTCTTGTTGCAGAGCACGGGCTCTAGGCGTGCGGGCTCAGCAATGTGGTGCACGGGCTTAGTTGTTCCATGGCATGTTGCATCTTCTCAGACCAGGGCTCAAACCCATGTCACCTGCATTGGCAGGCAGATTCTTAACCACTGCGCCACCAGGGAAGTCCCTGTCATTGTTTATTTTTATTTAAAAATTAATTAACAAGTGTTTTTAAATGTTCTGTTTTAAATTCCCTAGAGCTTTTAAAAATTTACCCTAGTTCCTCATCACAGCCTATGGAAGGGCTCAATAAATGCTAGTTGAAGATGTCTGCACTGCCAGTGCACGTGTACTACAATACTAGATCTTTGGCCTTCTGTTATTTTGGTTCTCTCTTTCACTTTAGGGATGATCACCTCTTGCCCAAAAAAGCTATGCATTTCCAAAGCCATTTATCCATCACATACATGGGGAGGGGCTCTAACTGTCAGAGGAATGTTACAGTGGCTGTTTGTCACTGGCAGCTGTCCAGCCTTTTGAACACCCCCACCTTTCCATTTGGAGAGCCTGCAAATTGTGTGTCCCATTTCCCAAGGTAGAATCATCATTACAGGGCAGATGTGAGAACTAGGTTCCCTTGGTTGTAGGTACCTGAGTGGGGTCTGGATGCAGATGTGAGCAATATGGAACAATACTGAGCATTTAGAACTACTCTGTCCAATCCAGTAGACATTAAATTAATTAAAATTAAATAAAATTAAAAGTTCATTTCCTCAGTCACACTAGCCACATTTCAAGTGCTCAGTAAACACATGTGACTAGTGGACAGCATAGCAACTATGCTGTTGATTTCTGTCATTGTAGGAAGTTGTATTGGACTGTGCTGGTGTAGAAGGTGCAATGGCAGCTCTCTTCTGGGCAGCTAATCCAGAGCAGGATCCATGGAAAGTAGAGGTAGTAGTGGCAGTAATGATTTCCACAATGTGCTTGGGTGCTCTGGGGCATTCCTGTATCACTCTCCCACCCTCCTGGAGGTTTTGTGAGCTTCCTAACATCTTTTTACCATAAATCCCTTTCTCCTTAAATCAGTTGAGCGGACTGATTGTATCCAGTTAAGGGCTCTGACTTACCCTGAAGTGTTTTCTGACACTTTGGATATATTGGAAGGAGCAGTTGAATAATCTAATTGGCCAGTTTTATGGCTAAAATTAGCTTTTATATTAGTGGATTTGATTTCTATTGCTAATCTAAATGATCATAAATTGATTAAATGATATTAAGATGAAAGAATATTGCCGTTAAGGAGAAATTAGTTTGGAGTTATGTCTAAACAGATAATTCAACACAGTTACTAACTTAGAGAATAAGTGTTTCTCCCGGTTTTGATGATCATCTCTAATGTCACCATTTAGTTTCACAACTTCCAGGCCCCCTTAAGAAGAAAGGAATCCTTAGCCTTTGTACTGCCCTGATGAAGGCCTGACAATAAGGCATAGCGGGACATTCCAGGCATCCCTACAGTGTTTGGAGAAGAGCCTGGAGAACTTGAGTTGATCTCAAGGACTGTGTCAGGGCATCTAGTGTAGGGCTGACAATCTCTAGGATGACAGGAAGTTATATGAACTGTTTACCTATTTTGCAACATTATTTAAACCTCTGTTTTCGTTGGGGTCATGTTTAGCTACCTCAGTAGTCTCTTCTCATAGGTTTCTGGGCCCTGGGAATCTCCTCAAAATGGTGCTTTTGAGACCACAATTTCCTTGCTACTTATGCCCTTTCTATAGAAAGGGGGATTGAATATTAGGAGTTTGACATTTTAGTGAATGACCTTTTGTGGAAAAGAGTGGTGGTTTCTCTTATACTCAAGATAACTGACATTACAAAAAATAAGGAGGCTGTTTTTCCTCAGATGATCATATTTCTGCTGCTTGTTGAAGAAGAAGGACATTGGACATTGCCCATTTAATGCTCCATTAAAATACCATTTATTTGGGAAGTTAGTCTTTTATGTTCCCCTCTTCTGTTAAGTCAGAATAGTAAGCCCTACCTGACAAGGTTGTTTTGGAGATTAGAGATAATATAAATAAAAAGTACTTAACACAATGACTAGCACATAGAAGACTCTCTAACAGTAGTCACCATTGTTTTATTATTACTACTACTGTCAGCACTGCAACAGTTCTACAACATTGGTTCCAGTCTCCACAGTAGGAGAGAAAGCAATAAACTCAGTGCCTGGTGCTGCTTGCTTTAACCTAACAAGGCTCCAGTTGACATGGTCTCTTAGTTCTCAGAGTGACTCTGAGGCTGGTACAGCTTCCTGAGACAACTCCTTGTTTTATTTCTTTTGTTTCTTGAACCAGAATGTTTCTTCCCTGTTACTGCTATAAAATAATTGCCTCCTTGGAACTTGACATTTACTACTATACGTGTTTACTTTCCAAGTCAGGAGCTATAGACTTGTGAGCAATTGCAAAATGCAAAATGCAATAATTGCATTTTGTCTAATCTCCCCAAAGCCTTGAGCTCTGTGGTCCCTGGTTGATTGGGTGGGGTCAGGGGCGCATGTGCTGCTGCTTGCCATTGTTGGCCCTTCACTCCTAGCAGGGAATCTTGATAAAGCAAGAAGGGGGCAGCAGGAAAGTACGTGTTTTAGTGATGTATTTTGTTGTTGGAAACTCTTCAAAAGCTGAAAAAACACAGGAGGTAAAAGAATAGGCCAACACGTGGCCCCTGCTTTGAGGCATTTTACCATCCATTTGTAACTTTCCAGGTACAGCAAAGGCCTGTGCTTAATACTCTCAGTTGGCACTGTAGACCTTTGGTTTTTATGGATTTAGAGTTTGTCATTTTTGTTATTTCCCAGGGATCTTGAAGGAGTGTGTTCTGTGGTCACTTGTCATTTCACTCAGTCATGACTTGGCCTGCTCTGTAGGGCTGGGCCACTAAAGCAAGTGGGCAAGCCTGGTGTGCAGCTTGGCATCCATGTGGCCTTCTGCTTGCAGTAATCCTTGTGAAGTGCCATAATGGTACTTGTGAATTTGGAGATGTGCAAAGATCTCAGGGTGTATGCCTTTAGAATGTCAAGGATCTACCATGTTTTGTTTTGTTTTTTTGCGGTACACAGGCCTCTCACTGTTGTGGCCTCTCCCGTTGCGGACCACAGGCTCCAGACGCACAGGCTTAGCGGCCATGGCTCACGGGCCCAGCTGCTCCGCGGCATGTGGGATCTTCCCAGACCGGGACACGAACCCGTGTCCCCTGCATCGGCAGGCGGACTCTCAACCACTGCGCCACCAGGGAAGCCCTACCATGTTTTTTAAAATTTCATTTAATATTGGGAATTCCCTGGCGGTCCAGTGGTTAGGACTTTGTGCTTTTACTGCTGAGGGCGTGGGTTGAATCCCTGGTCAGGGAACTAAGATCCCACAAGCCATGTGGTGTGGCCAAAAAAAAAAAAAAAAACCCAAAAAAAATTATTTTTATAAAAGTTAAATATATGTATGTATTTATATTTTAGAAGCCACATAGTTCCATTAGGTTTAGAGCTAAAAAATAGCAGTCTTCTGTCCCCCGTTTTTCCCCTCCAAATTCCCCCTCCTTAGAGGCAGCCACTTTCACTTGTTTTAGTTGTTTCGTCTGCTACTGCTTTCTGTATTTCCAAACAGCGTTCTTATATTACTATTTCTTGGGGTAGTATTTCAGACAGCATTTCTTGACTAATAGGGAAGGTGAGAATTTAACCTTCTTACACCACTTCTCCTCTGCCTCCCCCACACACATGTATTGGCCTTCCCTTACCCTTCCAGTATCTCAAATTTGGCTCTGTGTTCACATTATTAGGACTCTGTAAACAAAACACATAGGGTACGGCAACTAAACAACCATGTATTCTTCCTGGAGTTAATAACTGTCCCATTTAAAATTCTTCTTGGGCTTCCCTGGTGGCACAGTGGTTGAGAGTCTGCCTGCCAATGCAGGGGACATGGGTTCGTGCCCCGGTCCGGGAAGATCCCACATGCCGCGGAGCGGCTAGGCCCGTGAGCCATGGCCACTGAGCCTGCGCGTCCGGAGCCTATGTGCTGCAACGGGAGAGGCCAAAACAGTGAGAGGCCCGCGTACCGCAAAAAAATAAAATAAAATAAAATAAAATTCTTGTTTTTTTATGACCTATCTTCACATTTTCATGGAACTGTTAACTTCTTAGCACTCTCAACTGTGTCATGTGATCTCTCCATTCCTTTTTTCCCTTGGGGAACTCCTTGGAGTCCCTCATATTCCTGCTCCAGTCTGCTCCCCAGTCCTGCTGCCTAGCTCTCACTTCGGGCTTCAGCATCATCTTTCAAATTCTCTTTGCCTGTTTTCTAGGATGCATCTGCAATTCCTATATTCTTCATCTTCCTTTTCTTGGTTTATTCCCAGCTTCCTGAAGCACAAGGTTTAATAGCTTCCTGAGAAGGGATATGTGGGAGGTAGACTTTTGGGTTCTTGCTTGTCTGGAAAATGCCGTAGTCTCCCCTTACAATTGATGTTTGGCTGGGTATGGTCTAAGTTGGAAGTAATTTTCTCGGAGAATTTTAAAGAACCTTTTACCTTCCAGTATTGCTTTCGAGAAGTCTAATGCCAGTTTTATTCCTGATTCTTTGTTAACTCTTCTTTGTTAACTCCCCCCACTTAAAACTTTCCAGATCTTTATCCCAGGTGTTTTAAAATGTCACTGTAATGAGCCAGGTGTGGGATTTGTTCATTCATATTGCTGAGCACTTGGTGGACCTTTTTAGTGTGAATAAGTAACTTCTTCAGTTCTGAGAATTATTCTTTGTTGTTTATCATTCTCCCCATTTTCTGTCTTTTCTCTTTTTGTATTCAGACTTTGGGCTTCATTAGTTAATTCTTTTTTTCTCTTGTTCATTCACTTTTATTTCTCCTTTGCCTTGTCTGTGACATTTCCTCAGCCATATTATTATCTTCCAACCCTTCTAGTAACTTAAAATTTTTTTTGCAATTTTAAACTTCAATACTTTTTTTTGTTTCTGGAATATTTCTTTTCAAAAAAAATTAAAAACATTCTCTTCCTGTTTCATGGATATCGTATCTTAGCTGTCTGAGGATGTTAATTATAGGTGTTTTTCGCCCTTAGTTCTGTTTCTTCCAGATGCCTTTTTGTTTGTTTGTTTAGGGCTCTTTCATGTTGCCAAAATCTTGGCTGTCTGTGCACCGATGCTGTACAGAAATACTGAGACAGTTATGGAGGAGAAAGAAAGAGTGCCTTTATTTCTTTGCCAGGCGAAGAGGGAACACAGTAGGCTAGCACCTCAAGAACTGTGCTCCCCTCCCTGGGGAATAGGGAGAGGTCTTATAGTCGGGGCTCATAGTCAGGGGTATGCAATAAGGACGAAGGCAGTAACAGTCTTGCATTCTTCTTCTGCAGAGTTTCAAAAGGATGAGATTGCTGACAAGATTAGGATGTGTGCAGGGTCTCAGATGGTCTCCTAATCTTCTCCGGTCCCTTTAATCTTGCCTCAGGTGGTTTCTTACCTGCTCCTCCCTTGATTAGCAACTGTTCCGAATCTGCCCTTTGGAACTCAGGGAAGGTCATGGAGGCTGGAGTTTTGCCTACAAGAAGTGGGGGACAAAAAAGCCTCCGTGCCTGGGATCCCCATAGGGCCGCACTCGGTTTCAATGTTAGGGATTTTTCCCCTCCAGTTTGTGGTGCTTCTTCCTGACTGATTGGAAGCTGAGTGAATGGGCCTTGAGGACTGGTGGGCTTCACTGTAGGGAAGTTTGATGGGGACCCAAGTGGTCTGTTGGAGGGATTCCCTGGGTATTTGAACCCTGGGCTGCTAGTCTTCTATTGGTGGGTGGGGTGGGTGGAATGTCTTACCTTCTAGTGCGGACTTTAACTTCATGCTCCAGCTGTGGGTTGTAGCAGCTCGTCCCAGCCTCGTGTCCTGAGTACAGAGTTTCTCTGGTTCAGCCACCAGAGCCCAGCAGGAGACTGCTGGCTTCTTTCCCGAAGAGGCTTTCCACACCCCCTCCACCAGCCCGTCAGAGGCAGGCGCCCTTTCTTTGTCTCCTGTAGCACCTTGTACTTCCTACCACAGCACTTGCAATACTTTATTGTATTTGAATGTTGATTAGTCTGTCACCCCTGAGGGCAGAGATGGATCTGTCTTGTTGATCATTTTATCTCTAGTGCCAGGCACGACTGTCTATCTGCATGTGTTTGTATCCTGGGGTGTAACCATTAGATTCTGCCTCCCTCCCTCCCAGAGGACCAGAGGTTCCTTCGCTGGAGAGGATAAAACAGGGTTTTAAACTTTGTGGCTCCTTCAGCTTCTACAGTCTGTGGGCAGAAGGCACAGAGCAGCGCCACTTTGGGGGTTATTGACCCTGTTTTCTAACCATACAATGAGAGTGTGTCATGAGCACTAGTCAAGGAGTTAGACTTTGAATCAGCAGTCCTGTAGTTCCTAGGAAGTGTAGCAGTTTCTTAGGAGAGGACAAGCAAGTTCTTGTTTCTGATGAGTCCAAGAGATGAAAATGTAGATATGTAATGATTCCAAACTCAGCTTTGGAAAGTGATCCACCCATAGTCCATGCGGTCTCTTCTTTATTCCCTTTTTTAATTTTAACATTTATAAAAAATTTCAAATGTACAAAAAATAAGCTTTTGAAGCAAATGCTAGACATCATGTCATTTCATCTGTAAGTATTTCAGTATGTTATCTCTTTAAAAACTACTCTTGAAAAAAAAATCAGAATGCCGTTATCACACCTAAGGGGGAGAAAAACCTAGTAATTCTGTAGTATCATCAAAGATACATGTGATGTTCTAAGCAGTCGGTTGGGTTGGCTGTATAGAAGCCCTACAGGTGAAAATGGAGTCTGAGCAGATGGTTTTGGAGCTTGTTCATCTCGTTTTTCTTCTTTTTTTTTTTGAAGTTTAATTTATTGAGCTTTATTGCGGTCTATGTACATACCATAAAATTCCTTGTTTTAAGTGTACAGTTCAAATATTTTTAGAGAATTTGGTGTGTAATCATCATACCCCAATTTTAGAACATTTCCATCATGCCCCCAGAAGTCCCTCTTCCCACTTGCAGTCCTGCCCCAAGCCCAACCCCGGTCCCAGAAAACCACTAATCTACTCTCTGTCTCTACAGCTTTACCTTTTCTGTGCCACAGGTGTGGAACGTCCATTAGATTATTTTTTTATCGAATAGACTTCCAGCCAGTCCCCTTGTCTTGACATCATCTTCACTCCACTTCCCCTGGCACCTTGGCAGCCAGTTCTGAGCCTCTGGGTGGGTGGGGGTTTATATATGTCAGGTTGTTTTAGCCACTGCCAGTTTAGGATTCAGCTTTCTGGGCATGCTAAGTCAGTCAGCATGTATTCGTTAACCTGCTCACCAGCTTCCAAAATGCTATTGATATTTCTTTCCCATTCTTTTTTCCCTTGTGGGTTTTTACCTTTAAAACAATAACAAAACCAAAAAACTTTAAGGGTGGAGAGGGTAAATGCATGAGTGCAATCTACTACCATCTATAACTGGAAATCTTCCCCACTAATATTGATATGCCCTTTTTATTTATTTAAGGTTGCTAAAAGACTGTTTATAATTTCTCGGAGTTTATTTATTGTCCTCAGGGAGTGCAGAACTCTGACTTCTCAGGTATAGATAGATGTTGCATCACCCACACACTGGTCTTTTCTAACATGGACCCTAAGTGTTAAAAGTGGGTCATGTAAGGGTGAAGGGGAGGCTGTAAACAGCCCGTAGCTGATCTGTGTGTGTGTGCAGGCTTCCAGGGCTGTTGGCCGAATCAGCATTTGCTCCTTATTGGACAGGTGTTTAGTCTGCGTGCCCACCATCAGAAACATCACGAGCTTTGAAAGGTCCAAGCTTGGTCATTCATGCCTCCCTCTTTTTTTTTAAGATTTTTTTTTTTTTGATGTGGACCATTTTTTGTGTTTATGGAATTAGTTACATTGCTTCTGTTTTTTGTTTTGGTTTTTTGGATGCGAGGCATGTGGGATCTTAGCTCCCCAACCAGGGATCGAACCCGCACCCGCTGCATTGGAAGGCGAAGTCTTAACCACTGGACCGCCAGGGAAGTCCCCATGCCTCTCTTGTCGTCACACCCTCTGTGCCCTTTGACTTAAGCTCTTCTGCGTCTTAACACTTTCTTTTTTTTAATAGGATCATGGATTTTCCTGGCCACTTTGAACAGATCTTCCAGCAGCTGAACTACCAGAGACTTCACGGCCAGCTCTGTGATTGTGTCATTGTAGTGGGGAACAGACATTTCAAAGCCCACCGCTCGGTACTAGCAGCATGCAGTACACATTTCCGAGCCCTGTTCTCTGTGGCAGAGGGAGATCAGACCATGAACATGATCCAGTTGGATAGCGAGGTAGTGACAGCGGAGGCCTTTGCCGCACTGATTGACATGATGTATACCTCCACCCTCATGCTGGGGGAGAGCAATGTTATGGATGTCTTATTGGCAGCCTCTCACCTGCACTTGAACTCTGTTGTTAAGGCATGTAAACATTACCTAACGACAAGGACGCTGCCCATGTCTCCCCCCACCGAGCGCGTTCAGGAGCAGAGTGCCCGCATGCAGCGCTCCTTTATGCTGCAGCAGCTGGGACTGAGCATCGTGAGCTCAGCCCTCAATTCCAGCCAGAGTGGTGAGGAGCAGCCGGCCCCCATGAGCTCCTCGATGCGCAGTAACCTGGACCAGCGGACACCCTTCCCCATGAGACGCCTGCATAAGCGCAAGCAGTCTGCAGAGGAGCGGGCCAGACAGCGGCTCCGACCCACCCTGGATGAGTCTGCCATCTCCGACGTTACGCCAGAGAATGGGCCGGGGGTTCATTCTCGGGAGGAGTTCTTTTCACCAGATTCTCTGAAGATCGTGGATAACCCTAAAGCTGACGGGATGACCGACACCCAGGATGACAGCGCCATCATATTTGACCGGCCCTTTGGTGCTCAAGAAGATGCCCAGGTGCCCAGCCAGTCCGACAACAGCACCGGCAACGTGACCCAGCTCTCCATGGCCTCCCGCGCCACTCAGGTCGAGGCTAGTTTTGAGCAGGAAGCCACACCTGAGAAAAGTGGTTTTCAGTGCGAAAACCCTGAGGCTGGCCTTGGTGAGAAGGAGCACATGAGAGTGGTGGTTAAATCTGAGCCCTTGAGCTCTCCTGAGCCTCAGGATGAAGTGAGCGACGTGACCTCCCAAGCGGAAGGCAGCGAATCGGTGGAGGTGGAGGGAGTGGTGGTCAGTGCCGAGAAGATAGACCTCAGCCCCGAGAGCAGCGACCGGAGTTTTTCAGATCCCCAGTCTAGCACTGACCGGGTAGGAGACATCCATATTTTGGAAGTCACAAATAACCTAGAACATAAATCCACTTTTAGCATTTCAAATTTTCTTAACAAGAGCAGAGGAAGTAACTTTAGTGCAAATCAGAACAATGACGATAATATCCCAAACACCACTAGTGACTGCAGGCTGGAGGGGGAGGCCCCTTATTTGTTGAGTCCAGAGGCTGGGCCTGCAGGCGGGCCCTCCTCAGCCCCTGGCTCTCACATGGAGAACCCGTTCAGCGAACCCACAGATGCTCACTTCGTCAGGCCTATGCAGGAAGTGATGGGCCTGCCATGTGTGCAGACCTCAGGCTACCAAGGAGGAGAACAGTTTGGGATGGATTTTTCCAGGTCTGGTCTGGGGTTGCATTCCTCCTTCTCCAGGGTAATGATGAGCTCCCCTAGAGGTGGAGCCAGTAACTTTCCATACTACCGCCGCATAGCTCCCAAAATGCCAGTGGTAACGTCAGTCAGGAGCTCACAGATCCCAGAGAACTCTGCCAGTTCCCAGCTAATGATGAACGCGGCCACATCCTCATTTGAAAATGGCCACCCTTCGCAGCCCGGCCCCCCGCAGTTGACGAGGGCATCTGCTGACGTCCTGTCAAAGTGCAAGAAGGCCTTATCGGAGCACAACGTCTTAGTCGTAGAGGGGGCTCGCAAGTATGCCTGCAAAATCTGCTGCAAGACTTTCCTGACCTTGACAGATTGCAAGAAGCACATCCGTGTTCACACAGGTGAAAAACCCTACGCCTGCCTCAAGTGCGGCAAGAGGTTCAGTCAGTCCAGCCACCTGTACAAACACTCGAAGACCACCTGCCTGCGCTGGCAGAGCAGCAACCTTCCCAGCACTTTGCTCTAACCCGACCTCTTGAGATAATGCTGAGGCCAGTATCAGGACCTAAACTACAGTCTCTTTTGTTTGGTGGTTAATGCCGTTGGGTTTGAGGCTTCAGGCTGCGAATGGCTCATGCAAATTTCGATGACTAATAAATGGAGAATTAATAGGTGTAGTGCTTGTACTGCTACATTTCTGAGTGAAATGTACGCTTTCAGAGAAGGGATCCAATCCCTGAAACCAAGTTCTTCCTTAGGGTTGAGTAATGCAGTCAGAAAGTAGTTTGGAATCGATGTCATTAAAAGTGGCACATTTGACAATTAAAAATTGAAGTGCAAAAGTTTTTTTTAGCAATTTTTGTAAAACTCTGAAGCATTTAAATTTCCTATATACCTTCTGATGAGATTATATACCTGTACAGTGATGCAAGATAAACTTAAGTGTAACCAGTGGCAACTTTGTGCCTGTCTGAAAGGAAGGCCCTTGAGGACATACCTGTCTGCCAAAAATGCTTTAAAGTTTATCATGAGCTAGTCCTAGGCTTCAGAAAATACTGTACTTTTTATTTTTGTCTGATTTGCAGTCACAGACACTGCACTTTCATGGTGCTGACACTGGGTCCAGAGCGAGCATTCTCTGGACTATTAGGTGTATATATACTTTTGAAAACATCACTGTTTGTTACATAGATGGTTTAACAATTTTTCCTGGCTTTAAAAACAAAGTTGTAAAAGGAGTATGTACTTATAGGGAGCAACAAGTAAGGTATTGTTTCTGTATGTGCTGTTTTAGCAGTATTTTAACCAACTTGTATTACATATGTTACAGTTCCATGTTTGGAAGTCAGAAAAGAGTTAGTGTTTGTCTTTGTTCTGATGGTGTGGAGTCCTGTTTAGTGAGATCTTTTATGGCGCATTTACCCTTTGTTCCGTGCAGATTTCGGGGGCTGGTGCAGCCTGACACATCTCACCCAACGACAAACCCGTTGTCTGCTTCACTTCTTCACATTCATGCCACATATGGCATCTTTCCCGGGCCTAGATTACTGTTTTCAGGTAAAAACTAACCAAAAGTGAAATCAACCCCCCTCCATCGTGGGTTTTATTACTGTTCTATACTATTGTTTTAAAGTACAGACCCTGAACTTTTGTTGTTGCCCCAACCCAATACTGAATGTTTGAAATCCAAATGCAGCAGTATTCATGGGTAAATATAAATGGGTTGGGCAGCCCAGAGCATAGAAGTCACCAAGCAGCATCTGAGACAGTTTGAGGAGACATCTGGGTGACTGCCCTGGGCCTCCCTGGACCCCACTGCTTCTCTTCCCCAGCCCCACCTGTGGTCTTCTGACCCTGTGCCATCGGGGCTCTTGGTAGCAGCTGTCAGGCTGAGCCCTGGCTCATGAGCTTCCAGGGGAAAAGCACAGGTTAATGTGTCTCTATAGAGCTCATGAAGTCAGTTTAATTCATGCATGAACATGAGTTTTTATACAGCTTTTTTAGACACAAGCCATTGTGCATAATTGAGTGAAATCCTTCAGTTCTTACCTTTGTTTAGAAAGAAAGGTAATCAGCGAGTGTTTTCTCCTCTTAATCTAGTGTACGCAGTTACACATCTGTCTGTGGATAAACTTACAATGTTCATTGCTTAGCATCTCCTATGAACTGATTCCCAGGGAGGAAAACCAAAAGGGAAACCTCTGATTCCTCTCCTTTCAGATGTGGGGGAGACGGCTGGAGGCTGTGGGATCACCTGTGAGGTTCAGCTGTGTGTGGCGAATTGTTAGCAGTCATGCTCTGACTTGATGTGAGGAGGCTCCACATCCACCCCTCTGTGGGGACCAGTGACTCGTGAGATTAACCCTGGGAGGCAGGTGGGTCAGCATGGAGAACGAGAGAGACCCTGCCTGGCTTGGGAAGAGGAATCGGTGGCACCCGGAGAGCAGTGGCAGCCCTCCTCCCCTTCCACCTTGAGGAGGAGGTGCCAGGAAGCCGCCCCCTCACCTGAGCTCCAGCTTAAGTGGACTTGCTTCGGGGCCTATCTCTGACACAGTGGCTGGAGCCCCGCCTCTCCACTGCTAAGTGGAATCTGGAATCTCTCATCTACCTCTTAGTCAATCAGTTCCTACATGTGAGAAGCAAGCCTGTGAGCCAGGTCCTCGTACATGCTGTAGCACTTAAAAAATAATTCAGAGGTTCCCTGGAAAACCAGTCCCAGGGTTCCCACAAATTGGTAGTTTCTACCTGAATTTTAACTGGTATTGGGTACCTGGATTTGATTGGTTAGCCTTAATTACAGCTTGGCATAATCATTTCTGGTGACCAAATCATAAGGTTCTATCAGGGCACCTGTGTCAGTGGTGCTATGCTGGTCAAAATTTGAGACTTTGAAATAAAAAATTTGTCGTATTCATGCCTCTAACTAATTGTGTTCTTTTTCTTCGCCTTAGGTTTTTAAGGTTGAAATAAAAAAATGAAGTAGTATTGCTTTCTCTGCTAACCCTGCTGTGACCAGTACTTTTTTTAAAACCAAACTTCCTAGAAGATTCTCTCATGCTGTGGTTAATAACAGTTACTGGTCATCAGTCCCTCGTGCTTTCCCTGAGCTTTGTCTCTGAGCTGTGGACAAGGGTGATGTGTTGTTCTCACCGCAGTTTTACTCCTAGTGGGCCTGCCAAATCTTGCGCTTTCTGCCGCTCCCTTACGTGCCTCCCAGGCTGAAGACTCCACTCTCCAGTATGGCTCAGCTGCGGGGAAGAACTGGAGCCCAGGTCCCTCAGCAGGAGCAGGGCTTTGGCAGTGCTGGTGGCCTGGCCTTAGGAGGACTGAGGTGATTAGAAAAGGGCATTCACCTGGGGAGTGAGGAGATGGACACGAGGGACAAAATATGAAGGTGCTGAAACTAATTTTAAAATAAAAATTAAGAAACCCACCTACCTTGATTAGTCTTGACCAAAAAATAAGTATTGTGACCATACCTAGTTCTTTTTGCCATGTGTGTGTAATTTGTCTGATGGTCTAGGGAGCAGGTCCAGTTGCCACGGTCACCACTGGGCTGTGGTTGTTCTGTCCTCAGTGAGGGACCCTTGAAGGCATTTTAGCAGAGGATGAGGGGTAAGGTGGTTTGGACAGGGTCTAATAATTAAAATGCGTGGGGATGGGGGTGGGAAGCAGAACCTGCGGTCACTAGAGGCCCTGATTTAGAAAATGTAAGCAGATGCTCTTGTCCTCAGTGTCTCCCAGTTACACGCCCAGGCGGTCTCTCAGAGAATTATTTAATAGAATTATACACTTTGGGCTCAGATGCTTCCAACCACAAAAGTGGGAGCACATTCATGAGCACCAGTCTTCCCTCCATAGAATCAGTACACATCAGACTTTTTTCTTTGGCTCCCATCCTGTGGGTCCAATCAAGCCTGGGCGCATCTGACAGAATCCCGGGGCCGTTTGCCTCTTAGCCTCAGTGTCTCCCGTGTGGCTACAGCTTGAGTTCACTGGGCATCGGCTCCCCTCTCAGGCCAGCCAGCAAGTTGTTAGCTGCCAACAAGGACATGGTGTTTCGGGTTCTATGGGTGGCACTGCCAATGTGGGGCAGGATCACTGGAAAGGAGAGGAAGAAAGGGAAATGAGGAGGGTGATTCAGGAGCCTTAACTCGGGCCCTTTTTTCATGGCTAGGATGTGCCAATAAAAAGATTTGCCTTCCCTCCTCTCACTAAGCACTCTATTTCCCCAGGGCTACCGAAACCCAGACGCAAGGGTGACAAGAATTACATATCCTGAACACAAGAATGTCAGGGCTAGAAGGAGTCTTGGAGCCTGTCTAGACGCAGCCCTTCAAATATCAGATGGTGAAACTAGGTGACGCCCTGGGCTTCTGATCTCCCGAAATAACTAGATGAAAGGCTGGACAGCGCAGCTGCTTCTGGCCCCACTGCAGAACAAGTGAGGTCACTCGTCCCTAAAGCACACCTTTCAAAAGCAGTACCCAGGGCACCGAGCTGAAGGCCCAGGGCTTGGGGGGATGGGAGATTTCCCAGCTCCGGGCAACAGCCTGGCCATCACAGCCAATGTTCCTCTCAGATGGGCACGGGGGCGGGGATGGTAGAGCTTCCAAGGGCTCCAATAATGGGAGCATTCACTGTGGGGAAGGCAGCTACGGCCCTTCTCTTTGGTTTTCCCTTCCAGAATGTAAGTAAAGGACAGGGACTGGCCCAGACAACCTGGGGCCCCTTCCACTCGGTTATATATTAGTCTGGAGGCAGAAACCACGTCAGCTAGCTGAACAGAGAGACCGTAATATAAAGAACTGTTAACGGTAACTGAGGAGTCTAAAGAGGAATGCTAAGTAAGTGGTTCTCACAGTGCTCCCCGGCCAAGGGGCAGCAGCAGCGTGCCAGACATTAGGAGCATATTCTCAGGCCTCATCCCTGAGGCAGAAGCATGGGGCGAGGGCACCGTGTGTTTGATCAGTCCCTCCAGGTGACCGATGAACAAAAAAGTTTGAGAACCACTGCACTAAGGTGTCACGGGATGAGATGCCAGACGCATCTACCTCCCTGGGGGCTAGGGGACAGGGAAAAGGGTATGACTTAAAACTTAGCCTGAGAAAGGGCGTTTGGAGCTGCAACTCCCACCCCTACAGCTGTGGCTTGTGTCTCTGGGGGCACAGTGCTTAACCCGAGTGTTGGGAGAACTGCAAGCCGGCTTCACAAGCCGTGGCGGGAAGGAACCGGGGCCGGGTGAAGTGTTGCTGGTAAAGCGCAGTTCTTACCGCAGTTTTTCAGGGTCAGGAGAGGGTGGTTTGTAGGCAGTGGTTCTGGGGTTGTCACGTCCAGTCCAGCAGCTGCAATCTGACCACTGGCCAGGGCCTGGTACAGGTCGTCCTGGTCCACCACTTCTCCCCTGAGAATGACAGTGATGTGGGTGCCCCAAAGCTCCCTCTACCCAGGTCGCCTTTAGGGCAGAACCACCCAGAGAATGAATTTTCCCATCAACCTGGCACTTGGCACTAACTTTCAAAGCAGTAAGCCTTATAGTATACTTATTTATAGTTTGTACAGTAATACAGAGAACCCCAGCCTGCCACTTTCGAGCTGTGTGACCTTGGGCAAGTGTCTCAAATTCTCTGTGCCTCAGGGTCCTCCTCTGTATGATAGGGAGAATACTACCTAACTCCCAGGAGTGCTAGGAGGATCAAAGCTTACTTACACGCACCACTACATGAACGGGACCCAGAGCCTGCATGTGTGTTGGGATCCCGACCACCGGCTGACAAGCACTGCAGCAAGTGTCAGGCACCTGCCCAACTGCAGGCAGAGACCTGAGGATACACCCAACTACATCCATCCAAGTGAGCAGACATCCTTCCCATCAATGAACCATTGGAGTAGAGATCTGGTTTGCTAAAGACTTCACATTGTGCACTCAACGATACTCGTGCAGCAATAACCCAGTGCCCTGAAGTACTGGGTACGTGACGGAAGCAACGACACTGTTGGCATCAG